>NC_057832.1:105222969-105525999 GCF_910594005.1 Cervus elaphus | reverse complement strand
CCCTTTCCTCATGCCTAGAATGCCTTCTCCAACAGTCTTTGGCAAAATTGTACCTCCACTTTCAGACTATCCTTCCCCATTAAGCCTTTTCCAATTAACCTCATGACTGTGCTTGCCTCACTTTAAACCCCAACACTCCTGCCTGTGCTCCACACCACCTCTCTCCCTATGGTCTGTGCATCCCATGAAGGCTGTTTCTGACTCGTTACATGTGTCTTGTCATTTGCCTCCAAAATGCAAACACTCTGAGAGCAGAGACCATGGTTTGTGTGTGTATGTGTGTGTGTGTAGTTTTTATTATCATTATTATTATTATTATTCAGTACAGAGAATAGGATTGGGCTTCACAATATATGCTCTAAAGATGCATATTGAAATTATATGTCTAAAAAATGTTTTATAAATTGCGCCAGACATGTTATTTAATTCACACATTTAATTCTCATCTATTCCACTCATTAATACTTCCTGTCAGGTCTAATTTTAACAAAATTCCACCAGAAGGAAAGAATTTGGATGCCCACACAATTCATTAGAATGGGATTTGGCATCTGGGACAAGTTCATGAGGCTCAGGATGTCAGATAAAGACATGAATATCCTCAAATGGGTCAGTGGCAGTGGTTTCCTGACACGTGAGCTGCAGTTGCATTAAGAGGAATGGAGAAGGAAACAAAAACGCCTGAGCCATGGGAACCAGGCATCTGTGAGCCCCGAAAAGAAGTCTGTTTCCTGTTCTGGAGGAGAGGAGCCATCCTGTGGAGGAGTTGTAGAGAAGGAAGTTGTGGAAGTGAGGGGTGGACCTCCAATCCCACACCCTCACAAAGGTCAGACTTAAATTATTTTATTATATCTTTTACAAAAACTGGAACCAGAGAGAATGAGAACAAGCCACAGAAACTCACTCTTGGCTCCTCTCAGGCAATTGAGCCCCAAACCACAACCCTAAAGTCTGTTTGCTATTGGACAGGAGATTCAAGGACCGAAAAGCACTGGCACGTCGAATGGGCTCATTGGCTCAGTTGCTGAGTTGGAGACTTGGGGACATTTGCCAGCAGCCTGCTCCGGAACACTCTGTCCCTGCCCAAATCAACTGCAGTAATTAGCTTTGCTCATTAGTTTCAAGTAAATAATCTCCTTGTCACAGCTGGGGTCCTTTATCAGAATGGTGGACATGAGGGTTTGCAGAAGCAAATGATTTTTCTTCCCCTCTGAAATCCCTGGAACACTAAGTCATGACCCAGAGATCTGAATAAGGCATAGAAACTCCCAAAGATGCCTAAAATTCTGAGGAATAGCTCTGCCTAAAGGGCGGAGTCACCAGGTATTAACAACAAATGTAAAACAACAAAACTTTTGAAATGATTATTGATCTTTTCTTTGACTCAAAGCTCAAGTTCAGATCAACAAACACGCAGAAGTATGTGCTACATGCCAGGAAATGGCCCCCAAGGGGCCTAGGAGGAGACTGACAAGGCAACTGGTAATAAATGTGCTGGTGAGGTACTCTGATAGCAGAACGCACAGAGGGAGGGTGCGCTAACCTAGCCTGCTTCTTCAGGGAAGACTTCCTGGACATGTGACTCCAACACTGATTTAAGAAGGGAAGTAGCCATCAGGAGCACTTCTGCAAGACTCACGCAGGAGGGAGGCATGGGGTCGATTCTGAGCCTTCTGAAACAACTGGCAAAACACATGTTCTCAACCTTTTATTCCTTGGTATCCCATCATTATGGGGCTTCCCAGATGGCTTAGTGGGTTTAAAAATGCAATGCAAGAGACGTAAGAGACTCAGGTTTGATCTTTGGATCAGGAAGATCCCCTGGAGTAGGGCATGGCAACCCACTCCAGTATTCCTGCCTGGAGAATCCCATGGACTGAGGAGCCTGGTGGGCTACAGTCCGTGGGGTTGCAAAGAGTCAGACACTACTGAAATGACTTAGCAAGCATGCATGCATGCATCCCATCATTATGCCCATTGCAGAGAAGGAGGAAGTGAAAAGAGAGGCTTCAGTTCTGTCCTTGAATTGCCTGTGGGGATGGAGTTGGAGGCACAGTGCTGGTCGGACCCCCACCAGCCTCAGGAGTGCCCCTGGTGGCAGAATGGCTGGTCCCTGAAACTTTAAGTTCTGCCCCCACCCCCAAGCACTGCCAGGGGCATCTGCTGCACCCTTAGTGCCAGGGGTATGGTCATTGCCAAAGAGAGGGCCAGACAGCTTAATACCTCAAAGCTTGCCTGGAGGACTTCCCTGGTGGTCCAGTGGCTAAGACTCCACACTCAGTGCAAGGGGCTTGGGTTCAATCCCTGGTCAGAGAACTATATCCCACATGCTGCACTGCCAAATAAATAAACTTTTTTTTTAATGTCATTAAACCCGCCTGGGCCAGAGCACACCACCAAAGCCCAGTGTCCTTACAGTGCAGCTTAGGCTCACTGTGAGATTCAGCCCAGGGCTGCATGACAGAAGAAAAGAGACATGGAGTGTTAGAGGGCCAAAGGGACAGGTGGTCTCTGATATTGACTGGAAGTCACAAGTTGGGGAAAAAAGGCAAAGAGGTTAATAATCCCATGGTGGTTAAGAGTATGGGTTTTGCAATCAGACAGCTCTGGATTTAAGCCCCAGCCCTGCTGCTTCCTGGGCTTCCCCTGTGACTCAGCAATAAAGGTCCCATCTGCAATGCAGGAGACACAAATTCAATCCCTGGGTCAGGAAGATCCCCTGGAGAAGGGGATGGCAACCCACTCCACTATTCTAACTTTGGAAATCCCATGGTTGGAGGAGTCTGGCAGGCTACAGTCCGTGGAGACACAAAAGAGCTGGACACAACTCGGCAACTAAAACAACAAAAACTACTACTTCCTAGCTATAGGGGTACATCCCCCCTCCCACCTCTCTGCACCTCAGTTTCCTTATCTGCAAAGTGGTGCAGTAGTAGTTACCCAAGTGGGTTGATGTGAGAATTAAATGCAGTAACACATGTAAACACTTCATGCAGTGTCTGGAACATAGTAGCTACTCAGTAAATACTAACCATTGCTTCTTCTATCCATTTTCATTCCCCACGACCATGCACAGGATGCCTGAGTTCACTAAGGTTTTTACCAGAATCATCTGGATGATTGCCTTCTTTTGGTGAATTTGGAGACAGCCAATGAAATTTCACACTAATATATTTTTTGTAATAAAAAAATACTTTCTAGTAGCAAAGAAGTTGGATGGCATCACCGACTCAATGGACATGAGTTTGAGCACGCTCCAGGAGATGGGGAAGAACAGGAAAGCCTGGTGTGCTGAAGTCCATGGGGTTGCAAAGAGTTGTGCATGACTGAGTGACTGAACAACAAAAAACAACGAAGAGTTCCTGGGGAAGATCAGACCTAGAACAAGGGTGTCCAACCAGGAAGTGGTTCTCATGTCCTTTGAGGCAGAAAGGACTCCTTCAATTGGACGGTGACTTACTGGTGGCCAGCCCTGGCTCACAGGCACATTTAGTGATGTGTGATGTCTTAGACTCTATACATGGACATCAGCAGATGGTCAACACTGAAATCAGATTGATTATATTCTTTGCAGCCAAAGATGGAGAAGTTCTATACTGTCAGCAAAAACAAGACCAGGAGCTGACTGTGGCTCAGATCATGAACTCCTTATTGCCAATTTCAGACTTAAACTGAAGAAAGTAGGGATAACCACTAGACCATTCAGGTATGACCTAAATCAAATCCCTTATGACTATACAGTGGAAGTGAGAAATAGATTTAAGGGACTAGATCTGATAGACAGAGAACCTGATGAACTATGGACCTGATGTTCATGACATTGTACAGGAGACAGGGATCAAGATCATCCCCATGGAAAAGAAATGCAAAAAGGCAAAATGGTTGTCTGAGGAGGCCTTACAAATAGCTGTGAAAAGAAGAGAAGTGAAAAGCAGAGGAGAAAAGAAAAGATATTCGCATTTGAATTCAGAGTTCCAAAAAATAGCCAGGAGAGATAAGAAAGCCTTCCTCAGCGATCAATGCAAAGAAATAGAGGAAAACAATAGAAACAGAAAGACTAGAGATCTCTTCAAGAAAATTAGAGATACCAAGGGAACATTTCATGCAAAAATGGGTTCAATAAAGGACAGAAATGGTATGGACCTAACAGAAGCAGAAGATATTAAGAAGAGGTGGCAAGAATACACAGAAGAACTGTACAAAAAAGATCTTCACAAGCCAGATAATCACAATGGTGTGACCACTCACCTAGAGCCAGACATCCTGGAATGTGAAGTCAAGTGGGCCTTAGAAAGCATCACTATGAACAAAGCTAGTGGAGGTGATGGAATTCCAGTTGAGCTATTTCAAATCCTGAAAGATGATGCTGTGAAAGTGCTACACTCAATATGCCAGGAAATTTGGAAAACTCAGCAGTGGCCACAGGACTGGAAAAGGTCCGTTTTCATTCCAATCTCTAAGAAAGGCAATCACAAAGAATGCTCAAACTACTGCACAATTGCACTCATCTCACACGCTAGTAAAGTAATGCTCAAAATTCTCCAAGCCAGGGTTCAGCAATACATGAACCATGAACTTCCAGATGTTCAAGCTGGTTTTAGAAAAGGCAGAGGAACCAGAGATCAAAGTGCCAATATCCGCTGGATCATCAAAAAAGCAAGAAAGTTTCAGAAAAACATCTATTTCTGCTTTATTGACTATGCCAAAGCCTTCGACTGTGTGGATCACAATAAACTGTGGAAAATTCTGAAAGAGATGGGCATACCAGACCACCTGACCTGCTTCTTGAGAAACCTGTATGCAGGTCAGGAAGCAACAGTTAGAACTGGACATAGAACAACAGACTGGTTCCAAATAGGAAAAGGAGTACGTCAAGGCTGTATATTGTCACCCTGCTTATTTAACTTATATGCAGAGTACATCATGAGAAAAGCTGGGCTGGAAGAAGCACAAGCTGGAATCAAGATTGCTGGGAGAAATATCAATAACCTCAGATATGCAGATGACACCACCCTTATGGCAGAAAGTGAAGAGGAACTAAAAAGCCTCTTGATGAAAGTGAAAGAGGAGAGTGAAAATCTTGGCTTAAAGCTTAACATTCAGAAAACTAAGATCATGGCATCTGGTTCCATCACCTCACGGGAAATAGATGGGGAGACAGTGGAAACAGTGTCAGACTTTAATTTTTTGGGCTCCAAAATCACTGCGGATGGTGAATGCAGCCATGAAATTAAAAGACACTTACTCCTTGGAAGGAAAGTTATGACCAACCTAGACAGCATATTAAAAAGCAGAGACGTTACTTTGCCAACAAAGGTCCGTCTGGTCAAGGCTATGGTCATGTATGGATGTGAGAGTTGGACTGTTAAGAAAGCTGAGTGCCGAAGAATTGATGCTTTTGAACTGTGGTGTTGGAGAAGACTCTTGAGAGTCCCCTGGACTGCAAGGAGATCCAACCAGTCCATCCTAAAGGAGATCAGTCCTGGGTGTTCATTGGAAGGACTGATGTTGAAGCTGAAACTCCAGTACTTTGGCCACCTCATGCGAAGAGTTGACTCATTGGAAAAGACCCTGATGCTGGGAGGGATTGGGGGCAGGAGGAGAAGGGGGCGACAGAGGATGAGATGGTTGGATGGCATCAGTGGCTCGATGGACATGAGTTTGGGTAGACTTCAGGAGTTGGTGATGGACAGGGAGGCCTGGCATGCTGCGATTCATGGGGTCGCAAAGAGTCAGACACGACTGAGCGACTGAACTGAACTGAATAGGTCAGCACTTGAAATTCCCAGTCATATCCATGAAGAGATATCCCTATCTCTTACAGAGGAGGAAACGGCCTGAGAGCTTAAGTACCTGCCCGGCTCTGTCCACCTAGAGGGGAAGAAACCAGGGCTTTACATCCTGGCCTCCTGATTCCAAAACTTCCTGTCACTAAGTCAGGCAGCTTTTGCCACATAGAAGGGACATGCTACACATTCTTTATCCTTTGGAACCTAAAGGACACATTTCTAGGACAGCTGGCTCCAGTCAAAATGTAGGCTATGACCCTGGAGCCATTCATCCCCATTTATGTCATACTCTAGCCATCCACAGAGAGAATTTTACAACTGGCTTTATCACAGTCCAAATTCTGTGGTTATTGGAATGAGAAATATTATTCATTCAGCTGGCCAAGACTGAGGAGAGGGCAACCTTGGGGATTTACAGACCTGCTCAGGAGATGGGAATGTTCATTCCCAATGGAAAATTGCATGCATTGCCCAAGCTCTCTGACCTTCAAGACATACACTGTATCTTTTCTCAGGCTCTAGTCTTCAGGAATGAAATGGAACTGAATTAATGGTGGCAAAAGACTTCTTTGGATAGAGGAGGCAAAGTTGTAACCATTGCTCTTCTGGAAAGTAGGTTTTGGATGGAAAGCTCAGGGAAAAAAATCATCCTGTGTCCAGACAATCTACAGAGATCCCTGAACCAAACTGGCCCCTGCAGTGTTCTTGAAGTGAAGTGAAAGTCACTCAGTCGTTTCCAACTCTTTGCGACCCCATGGACTTCTCTAGTCCATGGAATTCTCCAGGCTAGAGTACTGGAGTGGGTAGCCTTTCTCTTCTCCAGGAGATTTTCCCAACCCAGGGATCTATCCCAGGTCTCCTGCATTGCAGGTGGATTCTTTACCAGCTGAGCCACAAGGGAAGCCCAAAATACTGAAGTAGGTAGCCTATCCCTTCTCCAGCAGATCTTCCCAACCCAGGAATCAAACCAGGGTCTCTTGCATTGCAGGTGGATTCTTACCAACTGAGCTATCAGGGAAGCCTAGTGTTCTTGGCACCCTCCCAAATAGAGAGGAAGACACAGTGGGTGCCTAGATGGAGTCAAATATCTGTGGGGGAAATGAAACATTCAACCACTCATTGAGATGATTGGTACTGGATGGAACTTCCCGGGTGGTCCAGTGGTTAAAAATCTACCTGCCAATGCAGGGGTCATGGGTTCGATCCCTGGTCCGGGAAGATCCCACATACCCCAGGGCAAATAAGCCTGTGAGCCAAAACTACTGAAGCCCTCAAGCCTAGAGCCCATGCTCCACAACAAGAGAAGACACCACAGTGAGAAGCCTGTGCACCGAAACTAGAGAGTAGTCCCCACTTGCTGCAACTAAAGAAAGCCCTACTCAGCATCAAAGACCCAGCACAGCCAAAAAAAATTTTACAAAATAAAGATGAATGGTGCTGGGAAGCACAATCTCGGGATGGTGAACTTGTCTCCAGGTGGCAAAGGGAAAGGCCCAGCATGCCAGGGCTACTTGAATATCTGCCAGGGATTTTCTTCTGGGCCACTGCAGCTCACTGAACACCGAGCCCCATGCCCTCTTTGACTGCAGGCTGACAGATGTAGTCCATACCCCCGGTGACATGCTCAAGCTTCACATCAGCCCATACTGACTACTCGGGCTTGCTGTCACATGAGAAAAAGAAACCCCATTAAGGTTCAATCCACTGGATATGAGCCTTCCCTTCCCTGCAGCCTAATGCACTCCTCCAGGCTAGAGCAGGACAGAAACTTCCCTCTGTGCTTTCATTTGTCTCCTGACATTTGGGAGAAACGGGTAAGAAAATCAAATAGAACTGACTCAGACTCACACAGAGGAGCAAGACAGGAACTCAGTGTCCTGACCTCAGCCATGCCCAGCCCAATTTGTCTGGGGTGCTTCTCTCCATGGAGCCCCAGCCAATATGGCAGCAAGTAAAGTGGGTAGTTTCACCCCATCCTCTCCTTGGTCTCTCCTCTCTCTTGTTCCTCCCCTCTCCACCTTCCCCAGTCCTCCTGAACTGCCCAGTCCCTTAATTTCTAGGTTTTTGTCATATTCTCCCTCTGTAGGTCAACCTCTTTTATCTCTCAGTCCCCCAAAGAATTGCCTGGCCTAGAGTCCAATAACACTAAGACCCTGCTTTCAGCCAAATGTGGGGTTAGTAAGACTCTAGGGATCTAATTCAATGAGAAATAAGCTTCCCTTGTTTATAAGCTTTTAAAAAAAATGGGGTCAATTCATTCCAAGAGGATGTTTTGATTCACAGGGAAATATGCATTTTTTATGGTGAGGGTCATTAACCTTCAGACTTGTGGCAGACCTTTGGGCATTAAGGCAGCCAGTGGGGAGAGGTTTTGCAGCAGGTTTTGCAGCAGGATCTTTGTCACCATAGGGGGCTCCCAGGTGTGGTGACTCTCCCTGCCCCCTCTGTCCAACATGGCCAGCCCCAGGTCACCCGTTTTCCTCAGAAATCAGAACGTCCTCCTCCAGCTGCCGGGAAAAGAGAACAAAACTGCCAACTGATTATTATTCAGGAACAAAGCAGACCATTTATTTTAGCAGAGTGAGAGCCATTATCTCCCCAGGACACACGCTCCAGAGGGCAATAGCTTTATCCAGTCACATTTCCTTCTGTCCACAAATCCTTAAAAGACTGAGTTGTTCCTCTTGCTGAAGCAAGACAAAAGGGAACTGGAGAAAGAACTTTACGGTAGCAATGAACTACAAATGCTGCTCTGTCCTTCCTTTACTGCCTGGACGTCTACAAGGCAAGAGGACTTCCTGGCTTATCTAGAAACCCCAGGTGAATGGGAGAAGGCGTGAGAGAAGGGGACCTGGACAGCCATCTTCCATCTGATACAGAAGCATCTCACTGTCAACATCACTACCATCATCAAGGATCCCAGCTCCTTGGCTGCTGAGAGTCCCAGGAAAGGATGCCAGATAAAACACAGGAAGCCTAGTTAGATTTGAATTTCAGATGAACAGTAAATAATGTTTTAAGTATATAAGTATATCCCACGCCCTACAGGGGATATGACTTCCCTGGTGGCTCAGACGGTAAAACGTTTGCCTGCAATGCAGGAGATCCAGCCTCAATCCCTGGGTTGGGAAGATCCCCTGGAGAAGGAAATGGCAACCCACTCCAGTACTCTTGCCTGGAAAATCCCACGGACGGAGGAGGCTGGTAAGGCTACAGACCATGGGGTCGCAGAGTTGGACACAACTGAGTGACTTAACTTTCACTTTCACAGGGGATGTACTTATACTAAAAAAAAAATCATTTTTCATCTGAAATTCAAATTTAACTGGGCGTCCTGTGTTTTTATGTGTTAAGTCTGACAACCTGATCACATCATCCCTCCCCACCCTCATCTACTGTACCCTCCCCAGCAGCTGGCTCTGGCTACCACACAGTTTTAGGCTTGTTGTTCAGTCACTAAGCTGTGTCCAACTCTTTGCAATCCCATGAACTGCAGCATACCAGGCTTCCCTGTCCTTCACTATCTTTCGGAATTAGCTCAAACCTATGTCCATTGAGTCGGTGATGCTATCTAAGCATCTCATCCTCTGCTGACCCCTTCTCCTTTTGCCTTCAATCTTCCCCAGCATCAGGGTCTTTTCCAATGAGTTGGCTCTTTGTATCAGGTGGCCAAAGTATTGGAGCTTCGGGTTGAGTCCTTTCAGTGAATATTCAGAGTTGGTTTCTTTTAGGATTGACAGGTTTGGACTGGTCACCTGGAAAGGAGCATCTATGTGCTTATACACCAGAAGCATATAAAATGATATGGGTCTAAGTTCAGCACTGAGAAGCATCAGAGATAAATCTCACAGGGAACATTTCATGCCTGACTGCTTCAGATGTGTTTGCCTAAGGTCATGTGCTGGGCTGTGCTTAGTCGCTCAGTCATGTCTGACTCTGCAACCCCATGGACTGTAGCCCACCAAGCTCCTCTGGGCAAGAATACTGGAATGGGTTGCCAGACCCTCCTCCAGGAAATCTTCCCAACCCAGGGATCGAACCCAGGTCTCCTGCATCTCAGGAAGATTCTTTACCAACTGAGCTATCAGGGAAACCTATATATATATATAAAACTGAGTCACTTTCCTGTACAGCAGAAATTAAACACAGCATTGTAAATCAACTATATGTCAATAAATTTTTTTAAAAAAATTAACATTCATTATCCCTGATAAAATTTAGGCTGAAGAGCTATCATATAAATGCTAACAGCATGTGGCCAGACATGATGGTTCTATGGTCCTGGATGCACTTCAGCAGCTTGGTAAAATCCACCTTTAAAATCATCTTAGGCCAATAGCACCCAATCATTGTAACAAAATCATTCTTCCCTCTCACTGTCACTTCTTTATTTCCCTTTTTGTACTTATTCAGTTTGTGTCCTCTTTCACCATTTATATTCAAATCAATTTGTCCATTTGAATTAATTTCCCAGTAAAATCTTTGGAAAGGTCTCTTTTTAATTAATTCCCCTATAAGATCCATGTAACCCACAGCTTGTTTTTTTCTGTTACTTCCATTTTCATTCTGCCCAAAGTAAACCATAAAACATAAAGTTCCAGTCACAAGAATCCAGTGACTCTTAAAAATGACTGGAATTTATACTTTATAACTTTGAATATAAGGTCTTCTGAAAGCTTTTTTTTTTTTTTTTCCATCTTACCAAAAAGAACTCTACCCTCTCAAGCACTTAATTGTTTGGAAAACAGACATACAAGAGTCCAGTCACTTGCCCAAACACAACACTGCTGAAAATTTCTGGTATTAAGAGAAACAGTAGGAGAGGATTTTGTGGTAGGAATGTTTCCTCTTAAACTTTACATATGAATTTTCCCAATGTCAGAATTTCATGACTCCATAGTATTTAGGGACTTCTGGCTTCCAAATGTGAGAATCTCAGGCTTAACATTCCAGAATTCTAAAAAAAAAAAAAAAAAAAAAAAAATTCCAGAATTCTGGCTTAACCCCCAGTGAGAAAAGTCTCTATGATACAGCATCCATTTCTATTGTTTTGCAAGAATGAAAAGAAGCCACATAATTGAGTCTGGAGCAAAAGGAAAGGAGCTCAAGGAGAAGACACTTCTGTGGGGCCAGGACCGTGGATGACAAAGCAAATGACAGGAGGCCCCCCTTCCCGCTGATGGAAGGTCACGCAGGTCATTCTCCTGCCCCTCCTCTTGCCTCTGCCTGGCTGATGCTTAACATAATACAGGATATCCAGGGAGTGGAAGTTTACATTTCAGGGTCTCCCAGGGAGTTGGTTTGTTCACTCATTCAAAACCCTTGATTGCCTGTCTCTCACCTGCCAGGTATGTCTCAAGACACAGGAAACATCAAGGTGAATCAGACCCTGTCTGTGCCCTCAAAGAACTTACAGACTAATACCCAAACAGCTTTACAAAAAAAGGATGTGGACCACAGTGCATCTTTGCATGTTGAACTGACAGCACGGGCTTTCCGTTGCACTGCTTCTCGTTGTTGTTCAGTTGCTAAGTCGTGTCCAATTCTTTGTGACCCCACGGACTGCAGCACACCAGGCTTCCCTGTCCTTCACTATCTCCCAGAGTTTGCTCAATCTCATGTCCACTGAGTCGGTGATGCCATCCAACCATCTCATCCTTGGTCGTCCCCTTCTCCTCCTGCCTTCAATCTTTCCCAGCATCTGGGTCTTTTCCAGCGAATTGGTTCTTCGCATCAGGTGGCCAAAGTATTGGAGCTTCAGGTTCAGCATCAGTCCTTCCAATGATTATTCGAGTTGATTTCCTTTAGGATGGACTGGTTGGATCTCCTTGCAGTCCAAGGGACTCTCAAGAGTCTTCAACACCACAGTTCAAAAGCATCAATTCTTTGATGCTCAGCTTTCTTTATGATCCAATTGTCTCATCTGTACATGACTACCAGAAAAGCCCATAGCTCTGATTCTAAGGACCTTTGTCAGCAAAGTGATGTCTCTTCTTTTTAATACACTGTCTAGGTTTGTCATAGCTTTCCTTCCAAGGAGCAAGCGTCTTTTAGCTTCTCAACCATGGACAATTCCATCTCCAGAAGACATCCAGCAGTGTCTGGGGCAGTTTTGGTTATCACAGCTGGGTTGAGCAGTGCTACTAGTATTTAGCTGGTAGAAGCCAGGAATACTTCTTAACATCCTACAATGCACAGAACAGTGTCCCAAACAAGGAAGTACTGAGGCCAAAATGTGAGTAGTGCCAAGGTTGAGAAGCCTGGTCTACAAGGGCAAATATGCTACAATCACTTCTATCCAGTTGGCTCAGGAATTTGAGTCCGCATGGCCACTTGTGTTCTTTTCCTGGCTCTATCATTGATTGGCCTTTGCCTCTGAGCAAGTTACTTCCTGGCTTATGTTTCCTCGTCTATAAAATAGCCCTGGAGTCTCTGATCTCCATTTTCCTTCCTGCCTAAGAATCTATGGTTTTCACAGGGTCAATATTTGTGCTTTCACTGAACTCTGCTCCTGTGAGAAGAATGTCTAGACCAAGATCTGTTGATTCTGCTCCAAGTCGAGATGATAAGCTGGCTTCCTGTGTGGATCCTGAGTGTAAATTGGGGAGGGTGAGTATGACCTCTGCCCAGGACCTCCACTAGGAGGTCTTTATCTAGGAGCTTAGTTTTCCCATCAGCAAACAAGAGACACAACCTGTCTGCCTCCCTACATCAGGAGGAAAGGCTTGAGTAAATGAAGCAAGATGGAAAATTACCCAGACGCTACTCTGGTGACCAGGTCCAAATTATACACACACCCCCGCCTTGTCCCCCCTTCTGGGGGGCTCCGAGGCAGTGAAGGGATAGGAGGAACCCCACTCGAAGCCAGCTCAGTGGCCTGGGGTGCTGGGCTGGGGAGGGGAGACGTCAGTCCCTCTGTATGGGTCTTTGGAACTACCTGAAGGAGGACCTTTGTCATCTGTCTCCCTTCAGGGAAGAAAGACTGGGATTCTTGGCCACTTATTTTAGGCCCTGGGACTGGGTGTGAGGCAAGTGCCCTCAGATTCATTCTCTCTCTTTCTGTCTCTCTCCCTCCCTCCCTGGCTTTAAATGCATTCCCCAAACAGAAAGAGCCTTTCAAGGCTGTTGGGCTGGAGGACAAGGGCGGCTCTGGATCACAGGAGAAGCAAGGCTCTGGGAGGAAGGAGAGAGGCTCCCGTCTGGCCCTAAACACAGGTCTTTTCACAGCTCCTGTGGTGCTGGCTGTAACCAGAAAAGCAGGAGAGGGAGACAGGGCAGGCTGGCTTTGGCAGCTGCACCGGTTTCTGTGTGACTGCGCTCCCTGGGCTGGCAGCATAGCCTCAGGTCTGCAGTTGGAGTCTGTGTCCTCCTCCCGCTAAACCAGTGCCATCCGACGTGGCAGACTGTGTGGAGTGAACAAACGAGCCCTCCCTTTTTTTAATGGAAGAAAAACAAAAATTCAGAGACATTAAGTAACAGGTCCAAGTTACTTAAACTGCTAAGCAAGTGGACTTCTACTAGTTTTGTTTACTATTCAGTTTTCTTCATCGAGCTTATCAACAATCCATGTTCCTTAGTCAGTTGACCACATATTTCCCATTCTGTATTGTTCATTGTTTGGATTTTGATTGGGGTTTTGTCTTTCTGATATAATTTACATTCCGTAAAATGTACAACTCTTAAGTATACAGCTCAATGACAGACACACACCCATGCAGCCTGCATCTGGATAGAAGTAGAAAACATTTCCATCATTTTAGAAAGTTCTTTCACACCTTGTTCCAGTCAACAGCCACCCTCACCACAACAGGTAACCACTTTTTTTTTTTTTACTTCTATCACCATAGTTACAGTTTTGCCTATTCTTCAACCTCGTATCAACCTCATATTCTTTTGCTCAATATAATAATATTTTTTAGGTTTATCCATGATGTATCTGTAATTTTTTCTTTTTATTTTGGGATGGCATTCTATTGTATGAACATACCACATTTTGTTTATCCATCTTCCTGTTGATGGATATTTGCATTGTTTTCAGTTTATGTTCACGTGATTTTTTAAAAATTAGTGTCATGGGCCTATTTCAATTCTCCACTCAAATGCACTTTAACAAAAATCACCCTCCACAGGTCACAGCATGTGAGAGAAAAGAGGCACCAGCTGACCTTGATGGTCCTTTCATCCCTGGGGTCCTCTAATTCAACCTCTTCTCTGATTAAGAGCTGCTATCAAGCTCCTATATTATGACAATGTTTTCTCTGAACTGCAGAGCAGACAGTGGCTGCTTCCGCACAGAGTTGTAACTCCTGCACCAACAAAGACAACAGGTCTTATTCAAGTACAAGAAATACACCCATTCCATTTCTTGTCATCAAATGATGTATAACCATGAAGGAAACATGCTCTCCTTTTCTACCCATTGGAAGCAACTTGAGCAAGGCCAGCCATCATGGTTAAGATGTAAATAAATGTGTCTACTCCAGCCAGCTCTCCTGTCCTCCATGGAAAGCTACAGTAGTTTCTCCCTTGAGGTGTGTGGGAAAGAACCAGGCTCACAGAGGGACTGTGGACCAGTTCTCTGAAACATTTCTGGCAAATGGAGCTGCCAGTTCCTTCCATGAATTCCCATCACTCATTCTTCTTCCTTCTGCTGTTTGTCTAACACTGGCTTTAAACATGTCCACACCACACCTTTTGAGCCTAAGTGCAGTGCACCCTGAAACTCCAGCACAAAGTCAGGCCTCCGTTTAACCACAGAAAAGGTCTTTCTGGGCCATGCAAAGAGAAGACTGGTGGGGAGTTCCCTGGCAGTGTAGTGGTTAGGACGCAGCACTCTCCCTGTCGTGGGCCCAGGGTTTAATCACTGGTCAAGATCTAAGATCCTGCAAGCCAAGCGGAGTGGCCAAAACAAAAAAAGAAAGAAAGAAGATAAAAGCTTGGGAACAATCATTTGGATGATGCACATAAAAAATAATCACTCTGCCTCAAGGTTTATTCAACAGATACTGTTTGAACCCACAAAGACACGAACTCCTAATGGCCTGAATGATTACTACTGTGCTGTCTAACATCCAGCCTGAGCACGCACCAGTGAAGTCCTCCTGTCCTCACACATCTCCTGGGATAGAACAGACCACAGGGAAGGATGGGGGCTGGGGACACAAATTCCACCTCATTCTCTCTTGTTCTCTCTCAGCCCTTGATCTCACCTTTCTTCCACACCACACCTCCTCTTCCTTTTCCTGGTGAGTTCCATTTTCTCTACTAAGAAAAGGGAAGAGGACAATCAGGTGTAGATGTCGTTGCTAAACAACCTTTACTTGAGCCTTTCAGACCTCTCATCTCCCCTTTAAGCAGTCTGTCCCTCCAAGTACCCCCATGTGTACCCCAGGAACACCTCATCTGCACCAGCTGACCTAATCCATCACTGTTTTCCCAGCTCCTTCAAATCGAGACACATACCTCCCACATCCCACCCACTTGGCTTTTCTAAGATAGGGAGGAGGTCTTCCTGGATAGCTCAGTTGGTAAAGAATCTGCCTGCAATGCAGGCGACCCCAGTTCAATTCCTGGGTCGACAAGATCCCCTGGGAAAGGGAGAGGCTACCCACTCCAGTATTCTTGGGCTTCCCTTGTGGCTCAGTTGGTAAAGAATCCATCTGCAGTGCGGGAGACCTGGGTTCGATCCCTGGGTTGGGAAGATCCCCTGGAGAAGGGAGATGGTTGGCTGGCATCACCGATTAGATAGACATGAGTTTGATCAAGCTCAGGGAGCTGGTGATGGACAGGGAAGCCTGGCTTGCTGCAGTCCATGGGGCCGCAAAAAGTCAGACACGACTGAGCGACTGAATGAACTGAGTCAGATAAGTTGAAGGTAGGGAGGCTGTTCCCTGGGGTGCTAATGAGTGCCCCATGGGGTCCCAGCTCACATCTCTCTCAACCTCACAACAGCCAGGGGTGGTGCCTGTCTGTTACTTGAACTCCTTGTTCCTTTCCCTGGACGGGTCTCCCCCCTTCTCTTACAATGACGACACTGAGTATAATCAGCTGCCGACAGCCTCAACCCACCCCAGTCGGTCCCATTCCAGCCCCTGGCCAGCACCAGCTCTGATGGCGCCATCCAAAATCCGAAGCATTTTCCTAACCTCTCCCCGCCCTCCACCCACTTCTTAATCTTTCAAGAACAAATTCTCCCCGACCCCAGAATTTCTTGAAAAAGAAGAAAAAGAAGATGAGTTTCTTCCATTTTGACACTTGATGAAATAAACTAGGTGTCAGGGTTTTTGTTTTTGTTTTACTAAAATCTGATTCAGAAATGAATAGCCTGAACTGGGTTTGGATTTTAAGGACAAACCCAAAAGAGCTTGTGAGGTTTTTTTTGTTTTGTTTTTTTTAAATTCCCCCAAAGTAGCCAGGAGGTGGATTTGCTAAGCTGTGGTTGTTGGCATGAAGGATTGCGAAGGCAGGAAATTCCCCACATAGCTACCTCTCTTCCTGAAGGCTGCTGCGTTCGGAGACTGGCCTCCTCCATGGCTACCTCTCCAGGGTTCCAACCCGGCCACCCACTGGCTCCAACAACGACAGGCTGGGCCACTGGGCCGCTTACTGTAAATTACAGCTTCATAGTGTAACGCCACACCCATTCATCAGATCCCTCCCAGGCGAGAGTGCAGGGGAGAAGATGGGATTTAACTCACAGACACACTAACCACTTCCTCCATAAAATTTCAGCACTGTCCTTCTGTGGAATCTAGTCAAAGAGCAGCCAAGATGCCCATCCCAGAGAACTTTCCATTCTGAGAAATTCCTTCTGAATCTTTCATGCCTACCTCCCCAGAACACACATACACACACACACACTGCATTTGCCTAGCTGTAACAAACATTCCAAACCTCAGTGGATTAACATACTGAAGAGTTATCTGTCTCTCACGTTTTAACACCTGCTTATACCAAAACTTGCCTTGATTGTGAATTTTGTTCTAAATTATATGTCTTGCCTTCTGGTCATAATTCTTGGAGGAATTGTGACTTACACATTTTCATGTAACTGAGATGTCCCTCTTTACAGTCTGTAGTCCAAATAGCAAACCTCAACCAGGCCTCAGGTGGTAGTAGCTAGAAATCCAGTTTATACTTTCCAAAGCCCCAACTCCTTTTCTCTATATATCCAAAAACATCTGAGTTCTTATTAGTATGAAGAGTAGGAGATAGAGGACGAGAAAATGCAAAGGAAATGAGAAGTCTTGGGAAAGTTGGCACGGGTGATATCTTATTTAGCCCGCTCTAGCTCTGCTAACATCAGTGGCAGCCTAGTGGCTGGGGAAGAGTTTTATTTCCATGATTGTAGAGTTAAAATAAGCAAAGTGCCTCTTGGAACCCACCCCTGGACTAGGCTCAGTCACGAAACTACACCAGAGGGAGGAAGATTTGGAGGAAAGTGGTCAGAAGATACAAAATTTCAGTTATAAAACAAATAAATACTAAAGATGTAATGTACAACATGATGACTACAGTTAACACTGCTCTGTGATATATGGAAAAGTTGATAAGGGAGTTGGTTCTAAGAGTTCTCATCACAAGGAGAATATTTTTTCTTTTTTTTCTTTTTATTGTATCTCTATGAGATGATGAATGTTAACTAATTGTGGTAATCAGTTCACAATATATATGTCAATTATGCTGTACACCTTAAACTTATACTGTGAAGTATGCCAATAGCTTCTCAATAAAACTATGAAAAAAAGAAAACCACACCATCAGGAAACTGTACTCAATGCTCTGTGGTGACCTAAATGGGAAGGAAATCCAATAAAGAGGGAATATATATGCACATTAAAAAGCAGAGACATCACTTTGCCAACAAAGCTCCATATAGTTAAAGCTATGGTTTTTCTAGTAGTCATGTATAGATGCGAGAGTTGGACCATAAAGAAGGCTGAGGGCCAAAGAATTGATGCTTTCAAACTGTGGTGCTGGAGAAGACTCTTGAGAGTCCTTTGGACAGCAAGGAGATCTAAGAAATTAATCCTAAAGGACATCAACCCTGAATATTCATGGGAAGGACTGATGCTGGAAGCTGACGCTCCAGTTTTTTGGCCACCTGACATGAAGACCCAGCTCATTGGAAAAGACCCTAAAGCTAGGAAAGACTGAAGGCAAAAGGAGAAAGGGGCCACAGAGGATGAGATAGTTGGATGGCATCACTGAATCAATGGCCAGGAATTTGAGCAAGCTCCTGGAGATGGTGAAGGACGGGGGAGCCTGTTGTGCTACAATCCAGGGGGTCACAGAGTCAGACATGACTTAGCAACTAAACAATGAACAACAGCAGTATGTATATGGCTGGCTGATTCATTCTGCTGTACGGTGGAAACCAACACAGTACTGTAAAGCAACTCTGCTGCTGCTAAGTCGCTTCAGTCGTGTCCGACTCTGTGAGACCCCATAGACGGCAGCCCGCCAGACTCCCCCGTCCTTGGGATTCTCCAGGCAAGAACACTGGAGTGGGTAGCCATTTCCTTCTCCAATGCATGAAAGGGAAAAGTGAAAGTGAAGTCGCTCAGTCATGTCCGAGTCTCAGCAACCCCATGGACCACAGCCTACCAGGCTCCTCCATCCATGGGATTTTCTGGGCAAGAGTACTGGAGTGGGGTGCCATTGCCTTCTCCAGTAAAGCAACCCTACCCCAATGCAAATTAATACATATGTGAAAAAAGAAAACTACACCAAAACTCGGAGTCTCCCAAGTACTCCTTCATCTGCTTCTCAGCTACAACTGGAGAACTAAGTCAGGATGGCATCCAGCAACCACCTCGTGGACCCAGAACCATTACCCCTTGGTCTCCAGCCTCACTCAGATGGACCCATCAGATCTCTCTCTCTCACTTTGAGAATCCAGTTGCCCATCCCTGCAACTGGCTGTGATGAGAGCCTCATGGTGCCAACACAGTGGATCTCCCTAATTCTGCAGTCAAGTGCTCTGCCCTTGAGCTATACCTCCATCTCCCTAATTCTGCATCTCAGGAGGAAGGCACAGATATATACAACAGATTGTATTACTGTTCACCAAACATTCCATTTTTCCATCCTATGGGAGAATTATACATCCCTGCCCTGCTGAACTCAGGAATTGCCCCATGACTTGTTTTAGCCACTGAAATATGGGAGGAATTGAAATGTGAGATGTGTGTCCTTTTGGAGCAGAAACCGTAAGAACCAGACTGTGGCTTACCTGAACCTTTCTTCTTCTGCTCTGATGGCCAAGGAGTGCTTCATGTAGAAGCTGCTCCACTAGCCAGGATCCCCAGACATCAAGAAGTCAAGCCATGGCCGACTCAGGATGCACAGGTCACATGAATGAGAAATAAACTTGTATTATTGTTGTTGGGAATCACTGAAAGTTTGGGGTTATTTGTTAAAGCAGCATAACCTTGCAAATTCTGTCTAATATCCAGTCCTTCCCTCTCTGAGTACCCAGGGACTCCTTGTGCAAACAAGACCACCTTCTCCCCAGAGCATTTCACACCAAAAGAGGCTTCTCCAAGAATTCATTTTGCATCTCCTCTCCAAGTCTCCTGCCTGCTTTACATCTGTTTAGTAAATGAGGAGTCTCAACATGTGCCCTGAGGCACCCTTCAGCTTCAACTTCTACAGAAACTGTTTGGTGGTAAAATTTGCTTAAAAAGGGGGAAAATATAATCTCTCATAGGGCAGAGCCACCGCTTCTGTTTTTCCCAGAGTGGCTTGTACACGGTGGACACCAGCAAGTGCTTGTCATCTAGGATAATTCTGAGAAGAATTCACAGCATTCTTAGCATAGCTAGAAAACTTGAGTGATGGATAGGAACACCGAGATTTTTTTCCATCCAAATCACTACTCACGCCATGGCCCTGCTTTAGCAACCTCCTTTCTAGCCCTGGGAAAGTTGAGGGCAGGAGGAGAAAGGGGTGACAGCGGATGAGTTGGTTGGATGGTGTCACTGACTCAATGGACATGAGTTTGAGCAAACTCCAGGATACAGTGAAGGACAGGAAAGCCAGGCATGCTGCAGTCCATGGGGTCACAAAGGGTCAGAAATAACTGAGCAACTGAACAACAACTCTAAACAAACTAACAAACAATCCTAGAAGCAAAGGGTATAACTAGTTACTTTTGATCTGAGAACGACAAAGATCCCAGACAGGGCAGGTCAAGCTACCTGATGGAGAATGGAGATTATGCAAAGCATTATGTCTACACAGAGTTTTGAACCGATCATCGCACGGCAGATGTTCTCATGACACAGAAACTGGCATCAGAAGCTCTGCCAATACAGCCTGGTCTTGACAGTATTTATACCAGAGAAGAGGTCTAGCCGCTTTGGTTCAAATGGCCCATCACCTGGTGGGCTACCTTGATGCCCCTGTGTCACTCACTGCTCTGGCTGGCAGCACCTGGCCACTGAGGCCCCGCATGGACACAGGAGCTGAATCCGCCCAGCACTCCTCTAGGCTGGTGCACATAGCCGGGGGTGGTGGGGCGGGGAGGGGGGACCAGCCTGGCCTGCCTGGCACGAGCCTGCATGTACAACTGAGTCACTTGAGCTTGCATCCCTTGAGGGCCAACATTTCTGCTTCGGAGGCTGGCACCTCATAATTACAGCTGTGTTTCTGTTGTCGTACCAAATTACCTCACTTAAGAGCCTGAAAATAGCATCCAGCCTGAAGGTGCTGGCTGCACAAAGAGGGAGGCTTCACAAGACTCAGAACCTGGGTGCTGAGCCAGAGGGCAGGGCTGGAAGCTACACCCAAAGTCCTAATGGAGAGAATCCTATGACTCCTCTCTCCTCGTGACGGAAACAGAACGGTGCCACGAGATCGTCCACTCCCAAACTGGAAATGAGAACTACCCTGCAGTTCTGTCTCCGACTTCATTCATTCACTCATTCATGCATTCAATATTTTCATGTACTTCCTCTGTGGAATCTACTCACCTTGCCCTCCAGATCACTCCCCTGACCCCTTTGCCCTGTGCCTGGGAGACTGACTTCTGCAGACCACATCACCAAGCTCCCTTGTCCTCTGACTGCCAGATGGGCTAGGCTAATGGGAACAGGAGAAGGAAATTAGGAAGTGGGAAAGGTGCGAGGTCAAGGTGATAATCCCCCTGTTCCCTCCCTGCTGGGCCAGGGTTTGCAGTAGCTGGATTCTGCTACCTGGGCCATAGCTCCTGGCAGGCGGTTCCTCTGCTAAGATCACTGCAAACAGTTCAGATCCTCCTCTTGTCCCTTCAGGCCCAGAAGGAGTATATGAATTGTCTAGGGATGTTATAAAAAAGCCCCACAAACTAGGTGGCTGAAAACAGTAGAAATGTAATGCCTCACAGTTCTGGAAGCTAGAAGTCTGAAGTCAAGTTGTTAGCAAGGCCATGCCGCCTCAAAACTTGCAGAGGAACTTTTTTGTGTCTTCTAGCTTCTGGTGGTTACCAACAATCTTTGGCACCCCTGGCTTATAGGTACATCGTTCCAATCTCTGTCTCCATCACCACATGGCTGTCTTCTCCCTGGGTGTGTCTGTGTAAGCCTCCTCTTATGAGGACACCAGTCAGACTGGATGAGAACCCACCCTAATGACCTCATCTTCCCTTGACTACATCTGCAAAGGCCCTATTTCCAAATAAGATCACATTCACAGAACCTGGGACTTAGGACTTCAAACGTTCTTGGGTGACCTATTTCAATCCCTGACAAGGAATAACAGCCTCCCACCGTGGCTAGTCCCCAACCTGGGACTGTTCCGTTAGTTCTTTTACTCCTTTATAAGCAATTCCTTCATTCTCGTCTTTTTCAATTCCTTTTTAGAAAGTGCCACCTGTTTCCTGCCAGGACTCTGACTGAGACCTCTATTGCCTGGCTGCCCTAGATCACCTAGCAGGTGCCAGAAGGCGCCAGAAATACAAAGATGGGTGAACACTACACTGTCCTGCCTTCATAGGGTGCACAGCCTGCCATTTAATCAGCTGAGTCAAAATATCACAGAGTAACAGTGCAGCTGGGATGCGACTCAAAGGAGAGGGTCACAGCACCTTGGACATGCTTAATCTGGAGAGAAAATGTAGGCAGAGAGGCCAGGCAGGGCTTCCCAGGGAGAGGGACACTGTTGCAGCCAGAATGTGGAGGATGAGTGGAGTCAACCTGATAAAGAGGGGCCCTTAGCTAAGCGTCCCCACCGGGGCCAAGGAAGAGGACCCAGAAGAGGGGAGTCAGTGTCCCCATTTCCCTCCAATGGCAGATCTACCTTCACTCATTTCCCCGTCCAGACACAGGTGACTTCTCTCCAGGAAGGATGAACACCCTCTTCCGTCCTCACGGCTGCAGACCTCAGCAGAGAACCCCGGGGCAGCGAGAGCACCCAAGTCCGGCAGTAAGATCCCACCCCCAGGGCTATGTGTAAAGAGCAGCAGCATATCACGGGGGGCACAGCAGGGAACAAGCACCCCAGAAACCAAGAAACAGAGACTCCCAGCACACGCCTCAGCCTCGGCAGGTCCAACATCAAAGTCACAGCATCTGTCTGTTCCCAGTTTCACTGGGGTCACCCCAGAACTTCTCATCTGCTCTCTCGCTCAGCTCCTCCTCTGAGAAGTCATTGTGTGTTTCTGATTTTACCTCCTCAATCTTTTTTTAAAGTGAATTTTTATTTTATTTTCTATTTTGGGGCTGCACTGTGCAGCCTGTGGGGTTTTAGATCGCAAATCAGGGATTGAACCCACATCCTCTGTGTTGGAAGCAAGAAGTCTTAACCACTGGACAGCCAGGGAAGTCCTCTTTACCTCCACAATCTTTCTCACACCCACACCTTCCTCTCCTTCACCACTAGCTCCTGTCCTATTTCAGACCCTTACCATCTCTCCCTAGAACTTTGCCTCTGCTCCTTCCTTGTCTGATCTCTACTCTGTCAAATCCACCCACAGAAAGCAGGCCATCTCGCTTCCCTGAAGGTGGCCCTCCCTGACGCTTCCCTCCCAGGAGGGTACAGTCCACGTGTCACACCCAAGGCTCTCCTTCCCACCAACCTGCTTCCCACTGCTCATCCTTGATCTTCCAACAAGGCCAAACCACTTTTATTTCCTTGTACATATCCCGTCATCTCTCCCTCTTTGTGCCATTTTTCAGGTTGTCTCATCCTTCACCATACCCTCTCTCCCATAATCTAATTAAATCCAACTCGCACCTAAAATCTTAATTCAAGTGTCAACCCCACCAAGAAGCCTTCCTTGACACCCCTGCCCTCTCATTTCCTACCATAGGCTCTTCCATCATTAAATCTAACATCACATGCTCTAAATCTCTGTGGAGCTACTTCCCCCATTAGAATGAAGATTCTTGATGGCAGGGTCCATGTCTAACTTGGCTTGCTATACCTACTGCCTGGCATAGAGGTGGTACTTTAAAAGTAGATAAATGAATGAGCACATGACAACCATATGTGGGTAGACTGTGCCACTTCTGTGCTGGGGTCAGAAGCCCTCAAAATGAACAGAATTTCTACACACAACACACACACACACACACACACACACAACCATCACTATTAATGGGTCCTACCCAGTACTCTGTTACTGATCATGCTTCCAACATATAGAAGCTGCTTCAATGGTGTTTGTTTTGCTCAGCCCCTAGTAGGTAGTATATGGAAGTGTCTGCCTTGCAGATACTGTGTGATTTGTCCTTTTTAAGCTTCAGTTTTCCATGTGTAAAATGGACTCTATTATAGTATCCACTGAACAGAATTACTGTGAAAATTGAATGAAATAAAACAAGGCATACGGTCAGAACCCAGTAAACAATAGATATCACTAAGCTGGAAAACGGTGCGACAAGAGACACACAGGTAGATGCAGTGGGAATTCAGAGGTGCAAACACACTTGAACACTGTTGTTTTTTAGTAAAACATCCCCCCCCTCAAAAAAAGTTTTTTTATACATAATCGATAGCTCTGGGAAACTCCATTGTTGTGGGTTTGCTGTGTTGTTATAAAAGGCGGTGTTTGCATTCACTTGCCAGGTTTAACCGGTGTGCATGCAATGGCAGCAAGAACAAGAAACACATGAAGAGAGAAAAAAATCAGTGCATTGGGCCAGGATTTCCCAAGACTTCAGTCAGGCTCCTAGAGAAATTGTGCACATTCACCTCCTGCTGCTGGGCAAAGTGGTGGGAGAGAAGGCCTGGCTCATCATCTTACAAAACAAAGAGAGTTATAAACGCATTTGTTCCCAGCCCAGATCCAAAAGCTAATCCTCATCCTAGTGATAGTAGGTGATCATTTGATGAGTCCCATCTGCAGATGAGAAAGTCCAGGACTGGAGGCCAAGACCGTGATTCCTATTCTGGTTTCCCGGTGGCCAGGCCAGTTCCTGTCCATCTTCCCTCCTCAGAAACCTCCTCGCTTACGGAAGTTCTCTTGGCAAGACAATGGGAGGAGTGGAAGCTTTTTCAGCTTCAGCATCAATCAACAAATATTCAACGGGCAACTTTGGAGCACCCAGTCTGTGCCTGGTCCTTTGGGCAAGTTTTGAAGATTTAAAAAGGATGTACACTGAACAGAAAAGGAAACCATCAACAAAATGAAAAGGTAATCTACAGAATGATCTGGAGAAGGTATTTGCAAATAGTGTATCTGATAAGGGGTTGATATCCATAATATATAGAGTCCATACAACTCAATAGTGAAAAAACAAACAACCTGATTAAAAAATGGGCATAGGAAATAAACAGATCTTTTCCCAAAGAAGTACAAATGACCAACAGATCCATAAAAAGGTGCTCAACATCACCAACTGTCAGGGAAATGGAAATCAAAACCACAAGATATCTCTTCATATCTGTTACAATGGTCATCATCAAAGAGACAGTGATCAAAAGTATTGATGAGGATGTAGAGAAAAGGTAGTCTGAGTTGGTGGAAATAAAAAGTGGTTCAGCCACTACAGAAAACAGTTTGGAGGACCCTCAAAAAGTTAAAAATAGAACTACCATATGATCCAGCAATCCCATTTCTGGGGATATATCTGAAGAAAGGAAATCACTGTCTCAAAAAGATGTCTGCACCCCCATGCTCACTGCAGCATTATTTACAATAACCATAGAAACAACCTAAGTGGCAATCAACAAACAGATGGATAAAGAAAATGTGGTGTGTATATACACAGTGGAATGTTATTCGGCCATTAAAAAGAAGGAGATCATACCATTTGCCACAACATGGGTGGACCCTGAGGGCACTACGTGAAATGTCAAAGAATGACAAATACCATATGATCTCACTTATACGTGGAATCTAAAAAAACCAAGGTCACAGAAACAGAAAACAGACTGGTGGTTGCCAGAGCTGGGGGAGAGGGGAGTAATGGGTGAAGGTGGTCAAAAGGTACAAACTTTCAGTTATAAGATAAATCAGTTCTGGGATGTAATGTATATCATGGTGACCACAGTTATCTGCCTCTCACCTTCCAGCCCTGCACTGCCCAATGCAGTAGCCACTGGCCACCTGTGAACTATTACTTGAAATGTGACTGAGCTGAACTGAAATGTGCCAAAAGTGTGAAATATACATTGGCTTTCAAAGACTTGGTATGAAAAAGGAATATAAAATATCTTCTTAAACTTGTGTTTATTACACATAGAAATGATAATATTTTAGATATATTGGGTTAAATAAAATGTATTATGACAATTGATTTCCTATGTACTTTCTCAGCATGACTACTAGAACATTTTGAATTACATTTGATTTTCAAATTCTATTTCGATTGGAGAGGGCAGCTCTAGATCGACCTCACAGTCTGCTGTGTGAGCATTAAATCAATAAATACAAGAAGAGCATCTAGCACCAAGGCTGGAACAAAGTACCCAATAGCTAGTCTGAATGTTAGAAAGATCAGTGTTTTTCAAAAGTTACAGAGCTACGTTTCCTTTTTCAAGCAACTTCCTCTAACAGATTTTTTTAAAAAGCCCTTCTGATTAAAACAAAGAGGAGTCCTCTCCAGTCATCCATTCACCTTGGGCACCACCTCCACAGCTTGGAAACCCATGGGGTGAGATCAGCTACACCTATGGCTAATTCATGTTGATGTATGGCAGAAATCAAACCAATACTGTAAAGCAATCATCAATCAATTAAAAATAAATAAATATAATTTTTTTTTTAATCTGGGTTTATTAAGTTTTAGAAAAATAAATACTGTGGTTGGTTCTACCCTCCCCATCCACTTTTCTCCCCTTACAAATTTGAGCTTAAGAGTTCAGGCTTCTAAAAAGCAGAAGAAAGCAAAATAGAACAATGTAGGTTTTATTATTCACATTTTCCCTTTCTAAGGGTAACATTATCAAAACGGCAAACTTGATTCTCTTTCCTTGAAATGAAGATCCTATTTCCTAAAACTAATTTAAATAACTGTTCTTAAGAAATCAAATGAATTTAACAACCAGACTTTTAATGAACTAGGAATTAAATGCCTATAAAATATATAACATGATTTTAAGGCGTCCTATTATAAAGTCTGAAAGCAAAATCTAAATATTTAATAGTTTAAATTTAATCTCTTTAAAAGTTTTTTAAAAGCTGTAAGCTATATTATAAATTGCCAGTTAAATTCCCACTCTAGTCTACAAAAATAATCTGCTGCACAAATATATAAATTTAAGGTAACTCTACTTGTGTTGATTTTTTTTTCCAGTCTTATAAGTTCAGTAAAACAAAAAGTAAGCACCTAGATATTAAATTAACTTTCATTTGAGCAGCATTTTGATTTTAAAGGGATTCTAAATGTAGTCTAAAACTTTCCAGAAGTCATATTTACACTCATTGTACAGCACTTTATATACATATAAATACAGATTTATAAGAAATAAACAAATTAACCTATACTTTTCATAATGTAAAAAATAAAGATAAAAATACAACATATGTGATCATATGGTAAGCCATCTGTTTGAGAAATACGCTTGGTGTTCAGTTCTGATGGCAAAAGCCTTGAATAACTTAAAGCATATCACATAAACACACCACAGGTGCTTAGTTTATTTATGATCTTAACCTAGGCCTATCTACAGTTTTAAGTGTTAAAGTCAATGCTGCATAAATAGTTGAGTTTAGTACTGTCTGCACTGGAGAAAAATGATTATGGAAGGTATGACAGCAGATATCAAATGTTTTTAAATATAACTATAGGGAGGGATTAAAATTAATTCTTTTCCGGGGGGAAATCAGGAATTTCTGATAATAGAGCTTTCGTTAGCAGTTTGCTTTGCCTTTTGTTCCTGCCCATAAGGTAGTGTTTGGTTTTGCTGTGATACCTCTTATAAAAAAACTGATGGACTTGACTTTGCTGGAATACAGCAGAGTGGATTTTTGTGATCTAATTACCCTTCCACAAAAACAAATAGGTGGCTGTGATAAGGTCTGTTTGTGTCCCACACACAAAGTTCTTCACCAACCAATTCCTGGCTGAAGTAGGCTAGAAGCAGGGATTTTATCTGGGGAAAAAAGTTATTCAAAATGTTTACTGTTCTATAATGTTCTAGTCTTGAGACTGATTGGAAAACCCTATTTGGTGCTCCTTTACCTCAGAAGGCATGCCAGTTCTTATTACAGTAAGAAATTCTTACGATCAGATTCAAGGTACCGAGGAATAGAAGCATGGAAATGTTGACCCACGTTAAACAAACAAGCAAATAATAACTCTTCTGTAAGTTAAAAGAGGTTTTTAACTCTAAAAGCAAGGCCCTTTCCCCAGAAAAGTAAATTCATTAAAAATGTAGAAATAAAAATCCCATTATGGCTCTAAATATACAACAAATAAATAAGGTCACATATTTTGTACATTTCAAATTTTTAAAGAGCCCTACAGTATTTCAGGAAGATGACTTAAAGTATTGTTCCCTGAGTTCTTGATGCAATCCCAAATATAAGTTCATGAACTCTAAGACCTTAAAGAGAGAAAAATCCACATGGCTTGCTTCCTCTCTCTTTTAGGATTAGCTGTTTACTCCAAAGCAGTTTGTTCAGTGCTTACCCTATAGTTCAAATGCTTTAAGAATGTGGCTTTATCCATTTCTTAGAAGACAAACTCCCAAAGAAACTTCTAAGAAGGAAAAAAAAAAAAAGACTTTAAAGAAAGTAAAGTTTTAACATTAGCTTACAGTGCAGTTGAGTAGATGAGTTTTATATCTATAAGACATCAAGAGTGGTAATACTGTCATAGGTATTAGAAGGTAGAGTTCTATGAATTCTGCCTTTTCTGACCTCAGTGGTTATTGACTCTAGTTTCTGTTACCAAACAAAGAGTCTAACAATTAAAAAAACCCAAACTACTAGAAACAGAATGACTCTTACAAATTTAAGTGTATGAGAAGACATACATTTGGTTTTAAAATAAAGATCAAAACAACCAATTAATAATATCTCAATTTTAAAAAAATCTGCAATTTACCTAACAACTTGTACATAACAGTAATTTTGAAAAACTCATTCAAAACTGGGGTTTTAAAATTCTTGAATTGTTTTCATATCACCTTCTTGATGGTTATTAGAATATTTTTTAAAAATTCAAAGCTTGGGAATAGTTCAGTGAAATAGATATTTGTTTGCAACTTCCATTAGAGTCTATTTAGAAAATTTCTTTAAAAAAAATGTCCTGCGGGCTTTCGCATCACACGTCTATAATTTCAGAGAAGGTAAGAACGTGGTACTCGACAAAATCAAGGTGTCTGTGGCAGGACTTTCCAAATGGTTGTGGAGAGGTTCCCTGGTGGTCTAGTGGTTAATGGTTAGCCTGCAAAGCAGGAGACACCAGTTCGATCCCTGGTCTGGGAAGATCCCACAGAGGGCAGGGCCACTAAGCCCATGCGCCACAACTAGAGAAAGCCTTTGTGCAACAACCAAGACCCAGTGCAAACCAAAAATAAACTTTTAAAAAAAATTGTTTTTAATGGTCACAGATCTTAAATGTTCTCACCACAAAAAAAGAAATGATGACTCAGCGACATAATGGAGTTGTTCGCTATGGCTATGGGGGCAATCATATTGCAAAAGAGAAGCATATCAAATCAACACATTGGAGGACTTCCGTGGTGGTACAGTGAATAGGTGATCCATTTGCCGATGCAAGGGATATGGGCTCGATCCCTGATCCGGGAAGATTCCACATGCTGAGGTTAACCAAAGCCCGTGTGTCACAGCTGCTGGGCCTGTGCTCCACGACAAGAGAAGCCACCACAATGAGAAGACCAGGCACCGCAACTAGAGAAAGCCCACAAAGCAGTGAAGACCCAGTGAAACCAAAGGGGAAAAAAAAATACTCAATGGGCTGTACACCTCAAACTTATTTATACAGTGTTATGTCAAGTATATCTCAATAAAAATTAATCAAATGCCAAAAGTGTGATCATGGAAAAACACTACTATTTTGCTTGGGAGAATCAAAGTGGTTTGGGACCATGTGTAGACAGTCCAGAAATTGAGGTGTCCTGAATGCAAATGGGGTCACCTATGGGCCCCTGGATCATCACCTGCCCCTACAATACCTACACACCACAGCAGCTCTCCTGCTCCTCACGAGGGCTAGCTCCACACAAGGGTAACAGCGGACACTCAGCCCAGACGCCACAATGACTCTGCTTTTCTGAACACAGCTCTGGGTTCAGTCAGTGCTGGTGTCTGCCAGGCAAGTCTCCCGGCTCGCGCTGTGGCTCTCGCCCCTGGCGCTGGTGTGAGAGTGCGTGTGTGTGTGTGTGTGTGTGTGTGTGTGTGTACAGGGACAGCAGCCAGCTCTTTGCCGGGCTCTCTAACAAGTTCCGCGAGTCTGTTTGTTAAAGAAAAATTCCAGTGGGTGCATCCAACACATGGAACTCAAGAACAGAAATTATATTTATCCGCCCCACTGCCAAAGAGATCACATGCCCCGTGAGTCACTCCAGATGTGCTCAAAAACAGAGTCTCTCTGTGGAAGCCCAGTGCCCCAATCCCAGAGAGAGTAGGAGTAACAGAGGTCCCACTCCTGTCCTCCCCAGGAGTAACCTCCACTCCACCCTTGGGAGGCAGGAGAGGGCATCTCTGCACGTCTGAAGACGGAGGGGTGGTAAGAACCTCACCACCGCCCTGGGAGGACCAGGACAGGCATACCTGTGGCTCCTGGGGTCCCCTTGGGTTCGAGGGCGACGTCTCACCTTTTTGGAGGAAAAGATGTGTTGGAAGACGTTGCTGCTTCTGCTGTTGTATTCTGATGCTCAGGCCACTCTGTCTCACAGGTGGACCAGGGGTGAGTTGCCTTTCCTTTATTTGCTTGATGCTTATGATTCTTTCTTGAATATCATTAGGAATCTGGAGGGGTAGAGGGAACAGAAGGAAATTAGAAGCCCTGTGCCCTCCTTTGATCTCCTCTCTGTCAAACACTTTATGCTTCTCAACAGGCTAGAAGGTGTTAGAAGGTGATGGGGGAAATGACACCCAAAAAAATCAAAGCTGCTGAGAAAACAGGGTTGAGGTGGAGAGTGCAGAGAGCATCCCTTCCTGACAGGCTGGGGAGAAGGTCATCTTTGCTTCGTAGAAGGTGGACAAACTCCCACGAGTGCCCCCCAGGCTGCTACCAGCTGGGCAGGGCATGCAGAGAGCAGGTGCCCAGGGCTGATGCTAATATGATGGCTCTGGGGGTGCTGGCCGGCCAGACTTCTGACCCCTGGGGGACGTGGCGTGTCCACGTGGAGGGCTCCACACTGCTTCCCGAGCAGGAGTGGTCACACCTTTCCAGCTGGAGAGAGCTGGCCCAGCAACAGAAGAGGAATAGTAATCCCCTCAGCAACCTCGTGTCCGCCCGGCTGCTACCACCCCAGCCAGCCTCCCCCGGAAAGGAAGAAGCCCAGTAAGGCTTCTCCCCACGGACGACTTCCTTCCCCTCGGGACGCAGCCCGTCAGAGCTGGGCTGGCATCTTTTTCTGGCTCCCGTGGGCAGACACTGGCAGCATCTCCAGTCCACTAAGGTTTATCACTTAGGAAGCGAGGGACCCATAGCGCTGACCGCTGCATGCCGATCTGAACTGAAATCTTTCTGCTGCCTAAAGTCAATGAGATCTCTGTCCTGGAAAGAACTGGAAAAAGAAGTCAGGTTCGCTGGTATTCCCAGAGATCCAAAGTGGGGTGAAGGCGGCATAGCAGCAAGGGGATGAGCCCCCGCCTGGTTCTCAAGGAGACAGTCAGGGAAGAAGGCAGCAGCCAGCTGGGGCACAGAGCAGCGTGGAGCAGGTGGATCTGATATGGGGGAAAGCAAAAGTCAAGGCACTTCTTAGGGTTCTTACTCCCTCACTTGTAAACCTGAGATTAGGGACTTGCCAATTCTCTATACTGGGCTATGAAATGATTCTTGCCCAGGGACAAATAATTAATGAAGCATTTTCCCTTTTTTTTCCAGTGAACATCACACACACACACTTCCCTGCTCATCATGTGCACAAATTTGGGGGGTAATACCTGGAAGCACAGAGCAAAGAGACCTCGGTGTTGTATTCTGCCGCTTACCCCTGTGTGAAACTGGGGCCTTCCTTAATTTGCCTATTAAAAAAGGATGATAAAATCCATTCTTCCTAACACACAGGCTGTTAGAAAGCCAAATGAGATGGTTCAATTTTTTTTTTTTTTTACAAGTCTTGTAAATACAATAACTGCATCATGAACTACCTACCCTGCAAGGAACTCAAAAATTTTAAGTTCTGCCTCTAATTGGCTGTGTGATGTCTGGCAAGTCTCTTGACCTCTCTGAGCTTTAGTTCATGAACAGATAACATATTAATAACAAAAAGTGACCCTCATGGCGTTGTCATGTGAGGGTCATATTCAAAAATGTAAATAAAACACTTCCTAAATAATGAGGAGTTAAATCAAGGTCAACTATTACCCACCATTTAGAAAAATTTCATTAAAGAAAGTGTGAGGTTCTCAACAGAAAATCTGTGGGTTCTACAGCAACATCCTGAGGGCAGCTGCTCTGGCCCTCTACCCACTCCTCCCTGGGGAAGGTCTGCCCCCCCCCCCCATATCAATAACGATCTATATAAAGACAGAAAGCCAACATAGCTGAAATAGAGGCCTCCATCAGGCCGCTGATACTAAGTGCTGGATTAGCGGCTCATGTCAGCGTTCAGAGCCAACAAATGATATGGGAGCCCTTCCAACCATCATCAAGTCTTCCACGTGGTTGATTTTTTTTTATTCATTTTTAACATTTTGTCTAATTGTGAAAAGAATCCACAGTTGTCATTTTTTTAAGATGGGATGGGAGTCACACCCAAAGGAAAACCAATTTTTCCAAACGTTTAAACTATCCCTTTCACCTTCATCCTTAGCCCAGCCCCACCCCTGCCTCCACCACCAGGCCTAATTGAGAAGAATTCCCTATGGAAAGAGTCGGAGGGCGAACTCTCCCTACAAAGTCCTCCAGCCCCTGCTCCGCAGCACCACCCCGGCCTCCACCCTCCCCCTCCGCCTGGCTCCACGGGTGAAAGTGGAGAAATAAACCCAACAGGAATTCGCCCTGCGGCAGGACATCTTTTTTCCCCTACCATTCTCCCTGCCTCTCCCTTGGACGCGCTGTCTAGGATTCCGCCCTGGGAGGCAGCTCCCTGGGCCAGCATGGCTGCTCCAGCCTCACCGGCTGGATTAAGATTAAATGACTCACCTGTGGTTAGTGAGGCCTCCTGGAAGTGGACACACCTGGCCCACCCTTGCATCACTTGAGGGACTGCAGGGAACCTAGCCAGTCTTAAAAAACAGAAAGAAATGCATGCATGAATTCCTATAAATATTTAATTTTTATTCCATATACATGTTATTTCTTTTAAAAGTAGTTTCATAAGGAAGGTGGTTCCTCGGTGTCATTTTCAGGTGTCCAGTTCAGTGTTTTGTGTGTTTTCAATCACGAATGTTCCGTGGAGGGAAGGGCCCCCGGTAGGGACTGACTCACTGGTCCAGCATGATTGAGTAGCCACTTTGTCTGCTGCACATCTCTGCGTTTAGGCAGCTGCTATTCTGAACACTAACAGGTAGGAAAACTGGAGGATGGGAAGAAGTGAGCACGCCCCAGATCCCTCCATTGAAAGCCTAGAGCTCGACCTCACTCCCGCGCTGTTTCTAGCAGCAGAGCCTTGCTGTCCTTCCCTTCCAGGTGCTCCCAGCATCCCCTGGCTCCCCCTGGGCGGTGGGGCTCCCTCTGGGCAGTGGGGCTCCCCCTGGGCGGTGGCATATTCTGGCCAAGGGGAGCCGACTCACAGCAGCCCTTTGAGAAGCGCTCCAGGAAAACGCCCAGCACAAGGGACTGAGATTCTGGCTTCTTCAGAATGGCACTATGTTAATAAAGGCAAGGGTTCCCAGCCACCCCCCAACTAATGCCTGATGATCTGAGGTGGAGCTGATGTAATAATAGAAATAAAGTGCACATTAAATGAAATGCACTTGAATCATCTTGAAACCATCCCCCTCCCCAGTCCCTGAAAAAATTGTCTTCCACGAAACCAATCCGTGGTACCAAAAAGGTTGGGGACCGCTGTCTGAAGGGCTGGCCCAGGAGCCAAAAAGTAAATGACATCAGTAGGATTTGGCAAAAGATCTGTTATAAATGAGGGCTTTTCCTTTCCACGCCCATGGCTGTTTCCATAGAGTTGCTTCAACTGATTCATTAGAAATATGGTTTTATTTTGGCTTGATATGGTCTCTTTTGAGTCCTTTCCAACAAGGTCTTTGGCACAGATGCTGTACACGGTTACCCAGAAGCCATAGTCTTAATACCATTCTGTTTGTTTGCTTTTTTAACCTATTTGAGAGATGGGAGGGGAGAAGAGATTTCTGTCACAGGTTATAAAAGTCAACGAGATCAGGATCAAAGCAAAAATAGGCTCTCCCGTTAGGCATGCTTCTGCCTGCACATCTGGGCAAGAAAGCTTGAAGGAGCTAAGGCATAGAGAGCAAGACAGGTGCCAGCCTTGACTGAAATAATTAAAAGTAGCTTCTCTGGTGTAAAGAAAAGGGAACCCTTCTTCACTGTTGGTAGGAATGTAAGTTAGTGCAGAATAATGGAGAACAGTATGGAGCTTCCTCAAAAAATTGAAAATAGAGCTACCATATGATCCAGCAATCCCACCTCTGAGTACATATCTGAAGAAAACTCTAGTTCCAAAAAATAATGCACCTCAATGTTCATAGCAGCATTATTCACAATAATAGCCAAGACATGGAAGCAACCTAGATGTCCGACAGAAAATGGATAAAGAAGATATGGTACATGTATACAATGGAATACTACTCAGCCATAAAAATGAAATAATGCCATTTGCAACAACATGGATGTAGCTAGAGGTTATTGTACTAAGTGAAGTCAGACAGAGAAAGACAAATATCATATGATACGACTTATATGTGGACTCTAAAATATGATACAAATGAACTGGTTTACAAAACAGAAACAGACACAGAAAACAAGCATGCAGTTACTAAAGGAGAAAGTGGGTGGGAGAGGGATGAATTAAAAATTTGGGATTAGCAGATACAAACTACTATGTATAAAATAGATAAAAACAACGACTTACTGTATAGCACAAGGAACCATATTCAACATCTTGTATAACCTACAATGAAAAAGAATACATATATTTATGTGTGTGTGCCCATTTTGCTTAGTCATGTCTGACTCTTTGCAACCCCACGGACAGAAGCCCACCAGGCTCTTCTGTCCACGGAATTTTCCAGGCAAGAATACTGGAATGGGCTGCCATTTCCTACATCTGAAGATCTTTGGCTTTTACTCTCAGGGAGATGGGAAGTCACAGAAGTCACAGCAGAAGATTGATATCATGGAACGTATGTTTTCACAGAATTGCTCTAGTTGCTTTGTTAAGAATACAATGAGGGGGACTTCCTTCCAGTGGTTAAGACTCGGCGCTTCCATTGCAGGGAGCATGGGTTCCATGCCTGGTAGGCAAACTAAGATGCCTCCCTGCGTGGCATGGTCAAAAAAAAAGAATGCAATGAGGATGATGATGATGGCAGCCAAGGATGGAAGCAGAAGCACCATTAGGAGAAATGTTCAAGGTTTAGATACCTGGAGGTTAGCAGGGATGTGGTAAGAAGTAGCCAGATCCCAGGTATGTTCTGAAGGTAAAGCCAACAAGATTTGCTGATTGGATGGGTGTGAAATGTGAAAGAGAAAAGGCAAGGATGACTCATGACTCCCAGGTTTTGGCTTGGGCAGCTGTGAGAGATGGAAAGACAGCAGATAAATCAGGAGAGTAGGAACAGGTGCGAGGGGTGGTGGGGACTGGCATGGGGTCAGGGATCAGGAAAGACGACTGTTACAAATCCAAAAGGAGATTCCTGTAGGCAGCTGGGTATCTAGAAGTCTGACCTGGAAATACAAAGCGGACGATCAGTACAGATGTCACGGTGGTGAGGAGAGAGGAGTCATGCATCCTGACACAGGCTGAGGCCAGGAGTCAGCAATACAAAGAGATGAATGAGGAGTAAGAGCGGCCGGCAAGGGAGGATTTTTTTTTTTAAGGAGCAGCAAGCAGCAATGTGTTTTCATGCCAGTTTGAAAAATCAGTAGAGAAGGGAAAACTAATGATGTGGGAGAGAAAGGTGGAAAGGTGAGTGAGTCTTTATTGGAGACCTGGTCCAAAGCTCTAAATGAGAGCAGGGAAACAATAATAGAAGGGATGTCAGAGGTCTGGGCAAGAGGTGGGTAACTGGTATCAGGAGAAAGGAGGAGGTGTGGAGTCATCTATTTCATGCTGAAATAGAATGAGAGGAATCAGGAAACGTGAGTAATGGTCAGGCAGCATTTCAGGCCCCTCCTGAGAATGTTGGTGTTCAATCGCTCAGTTGTGTCTGACTCTTTGAGACCGCATGGACTGTAGCACACCAGGCTTCCCTGTCCTTCATTATCTCCGGGAGTTTGCTCAAATCCACGTCCATTGAGTCAGTGATGCCATCTAACCATCTCACCCTCTGCCACCTGCTTCTCCACCTGCCTTCAATGTCTCCCAGGGTAAGGATCTTTTCCAATGAGTCAGCTCTTCACATCAGGTGGCCGAAGTATTGGAGCTTCAGCTTCAGCATCAGTCCTTCAGTGAATATTCAGGACTGATTTCCTTTAGGATTGATTAGTTTGACCTCCTTGCAGTACAAGGGACTCTCAAGAGTCTTCTCTAACACCACAGTTCAAAAGCATCACTTCTTTGGCGCTCAGCCTTCTTTATGGTCCAACTCACATCCGTACATGACTACTGGAAAAGCCACAGCTTTGACTATACTTACCTTTGTTGGCAAAGTGATATCTCTGTTTTTGAATATGCTGCCTAGGTCTGTCACAGCTTTCCTTCCAGGGAGCATCTTTTAAATTCATGACTGCAGTCACTGTTTGCAGTGATTTTGGAGCCCAGGGAAATAACTTTGCATAACACATTATAAATCAAAGTTAGAGATTTGTTTTAAAAATATGTGTGATTCATTTAAGAGTATGTTTTACACCATATGCATTCATTCATTTCTAATTAACTACATGTATCCTTCCTGTAGGACTCCTCTGGTGACTCAGACCAAGATCTGCCTGCAATGCAGGAGACCTGGGTTCAATTCCTGGGTCGGAAGATCCCCTGGAGAAGGGAATGGCTACCCACTCCAGTATTCTTGCCTGGAGAATTCCATGGATGGAGGAGCCTGGTGGCCTACAATCCAAGGGATTGACAAGAGTCAGACATGATTGAGCGTCTAGCACAGACACACACACACTAGCTCACACACACACCGCATCAGTGAGATTGGAGGAGTTTTTGTTCACCTGGTTGTTGGTTTTAATTTGTTATTATTAATTTTTAGTTTGTATTGAGTAGAGTTGGTTAACAGTGTTTTATTAGCTTCAGGTACACAGCAAAGTAATTCAGTTATACATACACATGGATCTATTCTTCAACTTTTTTTTTCCTATTTAGGTTCTTACAGAGTAGTGAGCAGAGTTCCCTGTGCTATACAATAGGTCCTTGTTGGTTATCTATTTTAAATATAGCAGTGTTGGGTTTTGAAGCCCATGAGACCTGGATTTTAATCTCAGGCCTTATTACAAACCAGTTGGGTGGCCAAAGGCAAGTTTCTTAGCCTCCAAGTTTCTTCATCTATAAAATGGAATGTGAACCCTTAGCTCACAAGGTACAAAAAGCCCCCTGCCCCACCCGCACCGTCAAGCAGCCACAGCAACCCGAGGGGTACGTGCAGAGGTGGGGATGGGAGGAAGGGGGGAGTGTCCATCTTTGAGATTCCTGTGCTCCCCACACAGACTTTCTGAAGCAATAACCAGCCCCATCCAGAGGCTGACCTTATTTCTAACAATCTTCCCTGAACTGTTATTATTTTAAAAATTTTGAGAACAAGGGCTACTGGAAACAGTGCTTCCATTATTAAATACTGCTTTCATCAGGAAGCCTTTTCTTCCCAGTTCTTGAGAATTAGTGGTCTACCAGCGTGTCTGCACCTTAAAGGAAGTGACTGTTCCCGGGGAAACAATTGAGTGAAGAAAGTGCAGGTCTGAATAACTTCAGGGCCCATGCTGGGACCTTGTTCCCTTCTTGGCTCTTCCCCTGCTGCCAAATGATTTTTTTTTTTTTTAAAGAGAACAAGACCTTTCATTTCACAATCACAGAGAAGACATAAAGAAGTTGCTCTCAGATCTTACCTTGAAAAGGGGTTTCACGGTCAGAAGAAGACATAGCCCACATCTGTTCCTCCTCCCGCCAAGGAAAGCGCACCCCTCCTTGTGCCTCCATCTCTGTATCCGAGGACACAAGGGTCTTGCTCTTTTCAGTTCAGTTCAGTCGCTCAGTCGTGTCCAACTCTTTGTGACACCATTGACCGCAGCACACCAGGCCTCCCTGTCCATCACCAACTCCCAGAGTTTACTCAAACTCATGCACATTGAGCCAGTGACGCCATCCATCCATCTCATCCTCTGTTGTCCCCTTCTCCTCCCACCTTCAATCTTTTCCAGCATCAGGGTCTTTTCAAATGAATCAGTTCTTCACATCAGTTCAGTTCAGTTCAGTTGCTCAGTCATGTCCGACTCTTTGTGACCCCATGAACCTCAGCACACCAGGCCTCTCTGTCCATCACCAACTCCCAGAGTCCACCCAAATCCATGTCCGTCAAGTCGGTGATGCCATTCAACCATCTCATCCTCTGTCATCCCCTTCTCCTCCTGCCCTCAATCTTTCCCAGGATCAGGGTCTTTTCCGGTGAGCTCTTCACCTCAGATGGCCAAAGTATTGGAGCTTCAGCTTCAACATCAGTCCTTCCGATGAACACCCAGGACTGATCTCCTTAAGGATGGGCTGGTTGGATCTCCTTGCAGTCCAAGGGACTCTCAAGAGTCTTCTCCAACACCACAGTTCAAAGGCATCAATTCTTTGGCGCTCAGTTTTCTTTATAGTCCAACTCTCACATCCATATGTGACTACTGGAAAAAACATAGCCTTGACTATACAGACCTTTGATGGCAAAGTAACGTCTCTGCTTTTCAATATGCTGTCTAGGTTGGTCAAAACTTTCCTTCCAAGGAGTAAGCGTCTTTTAATTTCATGGCTGCAATCACCATCTGCAGGGATTTTGGAGCCCAGAAAAATAAAGCCCACCACTGTTTCCACTGTTTCCCCATCTATTTGCCATGAGGTGATGGGACCGGATGCCTTAGTTTTCTGAATGTTGAGCTTTAAGCCAACTTTTTCACTCTCCTCTTTCACTTTCATCAAGAGGCTCTTTTGTTCTTCACTTTCTGCCATAAGGGTGGTGTCATCTGCATATCTGAGGTTATTGATATTTCTCCTGGCAATCTTGATTCCAGCTTGTGCTTCTTCCAGCCCAGTGTTTCTCATGATGTACTTTTCCTATTTGGAACCAGTCTGTTGTTCCATGTCCAGTTCTAACTGTTGCTTCCTGACCTGCATTCAGGTTTCTCAAGAGGCAGATAAAGTGGTCTGGTATTCCCATCTCTTTCAGAATTTTCCACAGTTTATTGTGATCCACACAGTCAAAGGCTTTGGCATAGTCAATAAAGCAGAAATAGATGTTTTTCTGGAACTCTCTTGCTTTCTCAATGATCCAGCAGATGTTGGCAATTTGATTTCTGGTTCCTCTGCCTTTTCTAAAACCAGCTTGAACATCTGGACGTTCATGGTTCACATATTGCTGAAGCCTGGCTTGGAGAATCAGGTGGCCAGTATTGGAGTTTCAGCTTCAGCATCAATCCTTCCAATGAATATTCAGGACTGATTTCCTTTAGGATGTATCTTTCATCTCTTCAGATGCCCGCATAAGGCCCTGTCAGATGGGAAGCAACTCTCAACTCTAGCAGCGCACCCACTGCTTGGCAGTGGGTCTGGATAACACAGTGGTTACAGACCCTGCCTACCTTTTGTAATACCTGGGAGCTGTCAGGAGTCCCATCGCCTACATCCATCCACCCCAGAGATGCCTGGGAGGCAGTTTTGGGCATTTAGGTCTTTAAAGCTCCCAGGTGATTCTACAACATGGTCAAGGTTGAGAAGCCCCGGGCTAAACTGGGAGTGGCCACTCAGCCTGGCCAGTTCCTTCTACACAGCTTTTGGTCAAGCACCCTCTGATTCACAACCCAGGCTGCCATTCGAAGCACCTAGAAAGCTTTCAAAAAGTTGACTATCCCAATCACTAGTCACTTCAATCAGAACTTCTCCAGGTGCCCTGGGTGACCCTCACGTGGGGTCAAGATTACAAACATGAGGAGTAGATGCCTTGCCCTCTTTGGCTCCACCTGAGACCACAGGCAGGGGCCTCAAGTGAGCAGAGGCTCACTCAGCCCCTAAGATCTATGATTCTGTGGGAAAGGGGCACTTTTCTGTCAAAGAGAACAAATTCTGCTAAAATTCTGGGTGAGGAACTACTGCTCTGGAGTTCGTAGGCTCTGTCCCCCAAGGTGGTCTGGGGAAGGAGGGCTGTCCTTCTGCCCGTCAAGGTCCCCTTCAATGTAGGGATTTAGTCTGCCAACATCTGCAACTTGTGTGCACCCTGAAAGCCTGCCAGGTTCTCCGCTGGGCAGACAGAAATCTGAAAGCGTTCTTATCCAAGCCCCTGAGGAACTTGTGGGCTAGATAATAAATGAATTACAGAGATGGCAGTGTTACAGCAATTCTATAGCCAGGCAGTTTTTCCAGGAGGTTAGGTTCCCACCAGTGAGCTTTTCAGGAAATGTCCTTTACATCAAAGATGTTTCACTGTTATCACTTCTGATAGAAATCCTTCTAAATGCTTCTGCAGTTCCCTTCTTCAACATTGCACTCTGGACATCACTGGACCCTTCCCTGGTGGTCCAAGGTCACCATAGTCAAGAAACTGAGTGATCATGAACAATTATGCAAATTGTGCTTTGCACAACTTCAGGGAATGAACCTTCCCTTGAAGTCTCACCAGTTTTTATAGCTACTTGCCCAGGCTTCTGGTAGATCACAACCAAGTGTCTCAAAGAAGTGGCCCATTTTTCTTACAGCTGACAGTGGGCTTGCCAATCCTTTCTGCACCATGTCTTGGGACATGGAGGGGCTGTGGCAGTGGATGGGGCCACCTGCTTCTAGCCTGGTGGGCCCAGGAGAAGTGCAATTTCTAATGACTGTTCCTACAGTGGGCTTCTCGTGTGGCTCAGTGGTAAAGGATTCAGCTGCCAATGCAGGAAACATGGGTTCAATCCCTGGGTCAGTAAGATCCCCTGGAGAAGGAAACGGCAACACACTCCAATATTCTTGCCTGGGAAATGCCATGAACAGAGGAGCCTGGCAGGGTATAATCCATGGGGTCACAAAGAGTTGGACACAACTTAGTGACTAAACAACAACAACAATTCCTATAATATTCTGTCTTCTCTTTCTCGTGTCCTCCGTCAGCTCCTAATTCTTGGTCCTGTCTGCCTCTAGCAGCTTGCCCATCTTCTCCCAGCCACTACATCTCTATGCAGCCACTGAGGAACTTCTGTGTCAAGTCACTGATTTTATAGCAAATGCGTTTCTGAGTCAAGCCCTTGACACCACACACCCCCAGAGCCAGTGTCAGGGTCTGTGCAGCTCTCTTCCTACACTTCATCTCCTGTGCTTAGATTCCTGGCAGCTCTCCTCCAGGTGGCAGGGGAATAAGCCAGATGTCTGAGTCTCTGATTCAAAGGGTTGTCAATAAGCATAAACCAGTACACTTCATTCTGATAAAGTGCTGAAATGTGCAGTGTTAGTAGGGAACAGTAGCATTAGGGAGTTGTTTGTTGAATTGGGGGAGGTGGTGGTCAATGGTTTGCTCATCTCTTTTTTTTATTTGTATTGAAATATAGTTGATTTCTAATGTGTTAGTTTCAGGTGTACATCCAAGTGACTCAGTTATACACATCAAGATTCTGTTTATAGATCCTTTTCCGTTACACGTTATTACAAGATATTGGGTATAGTTCCCTGTGCTATTCAATAGGTCCCTGTTGCTTATCTATTCTATATATAATAGTTTGCCTCTACTAATCCCAAATGCCTAATTTATCCCCCCCCCCACCACCTTTGGTAACCATAGGTTTGTTTTCTCTGTTTGTGAGTCTATTTCCATTTTGTAAATAAGTTTCATTTTATTTTAGATTCCACATATAAGGGATATCATGTATTTGTTTTCCTCTGACTTACTTTCCTTAGGGTGATCATCTCTGGGTGCACCCATGTTGCGGCAAATGGCATTATTTCATTCTTTTTGATATCTGAGTAACATCCCATTGTTTATGTATACGTACCACTTCTTCTTTATCCATTCATCTGTCAATGAACACTCAGGTTGCTCCTATGTCATAACTATTATAAATGTTTTTGTTCTAACATAAAGGCCCATGAGGATTCATACTCCTTAAACATACGTATTTTTCAAAACTTTCTGAAATGATTCTGATGAGAAGCCAGGTTTGGAATCATTGGTGTGAAATAGTAACCCCTGATATGCCTGGGACTCTCTGGGACACACCAGGGCGGTCTGTCACTCTCCCCCTCTGTATCCACCACCAGTCGGAGTCACTTTCAAGAGTGGCTGGCTGACCTTGGAGTTCACCCGCGGGGAAAAGCCAGTGCACACAGCAAGCCCTCAAGCTCACTCTTAATTTCTTGCAGCCGTGCTCTTCCCTGCCGCCCACCGGCCAAAGAGATCCTCATCGCTGCCCTTGAACCCCATCCTGCAGAGCTCCCTGGAGGAAGTAGAGCTGCTCTATGAGGTAGGCAGAGGGCAGAGTGAGCAACCCAAGTCACGGAGCAGGCATTGCCCCTTCTCTGTGGTTTTTGGAGGAGTGACCTGAGCCCCTGACAGTGGGTGGCCTCTGCTGCCTGGGGAACCAGACTAGACTTCTGTGTGGAGGTCCCAGCATCCTGCCCACCTCAAAGGCTAGTGGTCTTTGTACCCCTCTCCTGTCCCACCTGTCATCCCAGGGACGGACGACATTAGGAATTCAGTGGAGGCAAATTAGAGATTTAGACTTGGCTCGGAGGTGCCCCTACCAGCACCCAAGCAGCAGAAGAGGGCAGTCTGCCCCCACCAGGGCTTTAAGCCAGGATGGGTCAGCAGTGCCCAGATGATGCCACACCTGGTGTCTGAGTGGCACTGAGTTTCGGTAACCTCACACAGGGAGAGCCCCATTTTCTAGTCTGGGGCCACCCCAAAGGCTCTTCCTCTGCCTTTCACGCCTCTGGCACGATGACCCCTCTTCTCCAGACCACAGTGAATTTCCCAAGGCCCTGTGGCCTGGTTCAGCGGTGAAAATGCAGGCTCGAGATCTGAGCGTTAGCTCTGCTTCTGCCACCCGTCGGCCACGTGACCTTACATAAGCCACGGTGTCTCTCTGGACCCATGTCTCCTCAGCTGTTAGACAAGGGGCTCCAGTGATCACCCAAGTCTTCCTCCTGCCTTGAGGTCCTCCAGGACTACAACTGTCTGGCTGAGAAGCAGACAGCCTGCCACAGCCAAGTGGCTGAGCCAGGCGGCAGATTTCAAACCCTGCCTCGGGAAACAAACTGGAAAATGCATAGCCTTTGCCAAGTTATGAACATGGGAGTCTGAGGAACAGATCTGCTTTAGGAAGATAACAGACAGTAGCATGGAAAATGGGTCAGAGCTGGGGAATGCTAGAGCCAGAGGGAAGAGTCAGGACTTATTAGATTCCTGATATGAGCCGGGCACAGAGCAGGGGGTGCAAATGACAGACCTTACCCCATCCTTAAAGAACAGGTAACAAATGAGGACAGCTCTCTGTAGCCCACTTAATTCCTAGCACAATTCTCTGCATCCTTCGAATACCCAGGTTCTGATTTTAAAGTATCGAAAATAGCCAGTTTGTGCTGTAGAAGATTTTTGGTTGGCAGGAGGGAGAAAGGCGAGAAGGGGGTGACTTGGGACAGTGGAAACAACAGAGTCACCTAACAGTGGTTTGAACCAGGCACGGTGTTAGATGCCGCCCATATTTGTCTTATTTACTCCTCACACTCTCCCAGTGAAGTGTTGTTGTTGTTAACCACTTCACAGAGGGATAAAACGAGGCTGAGAGAAGTGAAGTAACTCATCCAGGGTTACACAGTGGGAAAGTCAGACCTGGGCCCCAGGTCTCTTGATTCTGAAGCTGTTTGTGAGCCGCCTCCCTTACATGAACACATGTAATCATGAATCTGGTAATGCAATGTCCTCAATGACCATGGGTGCCTCATGCCTTTCCACATCCCGTGTTTCTCCTCAGTTCCTGCTGGCTGAACTTGAGATCAGCCCTGACCTGAAGATCTCCATCAAGGACGAGGAGCTGGCCTCCCTGCGGAAGGCTTCAGACTTCCGGGCTGTCTGCAATGACGTGATCCCCAAGAGCATCCCCGACATCCGGCGGCTGAGTGCCAGCCTCTCCAGCCGCCCAGGCATCCTCAAGAAAGAGGACTTTGAAAGGACAGCACTGACTCTAGCCTACACGGCCTACCGCACAGCCTTGTCCCAAGGGTATCAGAAGGACGTCTGGGCCCAGTCCCTTCTCAGCCTCTTCCGTGCCTTGAGGCATGACTTGATGCGGTCCTCAGGTCCGAGAGCATCTCCCCGAGGGACTGACCCGCACCAGGGCCATGGAGCGGGGACCAGCACACAGTAATCCAGAAACTCCTCATTCTCTACTCCATTTACAGAGACCAGCCACAGAACACACATTGCCAACTCAGAGCTGCAGAGATCAAATAAGGAACCCTGCTGCTCTTTGCCCCTTGTAACTTCTTGATAAGCAAAAGATGGTGATTTATACCATAATGTGACCTGGGATGGAAAAAAGGGCTGCGATGGTAATTCAAGATGCCTCCAGAGGGTGAATGGTTGGCCTGGTGAATTGCAGCAGTCTAGCAGGAGCAACAGCAACATATGCTTTAACACTGGCTGCCCATGACACAAACACCCAGGAGTGAGGAAAGAGACAGGAGAGGCATCATAGAAGTTTGGGCATGGCAGGAAGGTGGAGGAGGGAACAGAGTTCTTTGGTCCTAAGAGATCAGGGTGCTGGATTGAATGAACGTCTTTCCAAAGTTCTGTAATAAGATATCAAGAAACTAGTATGGGTGTGTGCCAAGTCACTTTAGTCATGTCCGACTCTGTGATCCCATGGACTGTAACTCTCCAGGCTCCTCTGTCCACAGGATTCTCCAGGCAAAATTACTGGACTGGGTTGCCAGCCCTCCTTCAGGGGATCTTCCAGACCCAGGGATTTGAACCTGCCTTTCCTGTGTCTCCTGCATTGGCAGGCGGGTTCTTTACTGCTGGCACCATCTGGGAAGCCCTAAAGAAACTAGAGCCATAGCCAAATAAATACGTTGTTAACTAAGGGCCTACTTCTCAACTTTTTCAAAAGTCCCCAAGAAGAATCAGTCAGAAGATCAGTTATGACATATATACCAAGCTTCTTCTTTCCTGAAGGCTAGTCTAATTTAGCGGAGAAATATGAAGGAGGCCCACAGAAATGCTACTGTTATGCCTTGCCTTTTGAACAGAGAAGCCAAGCTAATGCAGAGAGGGTCATCCTGACAAGAGAGGTGGCACCCATGCCCTGGTCTGTCTATTCTAATGCTAAAATTATTGAGCATCCTCAGAGAATTAAGTGCACCAAATAAAAGTGATTTTCAGATGACAAAAATTTACCCCTTCAAATGCCAAATCTTTCATTTCAGAATTATCGACTTGATATATTTTAAACTATACATATGAAATGTCTTACATTTTTATTTAGTATCTTGGAGACATCCTAGTGTAGGAGTTAGATAAGATCTAAGATCCCTCTGCTTCTCAAATTTAACTAACTATGAAATGTTACAAGGGGAGACACCTGGACCTGCATTGTCCAGTCTGCTGGGCTGCTTGTATCAACCCTGAAATTTCCCAGGCTTTGTTAACTCTGAATCTGGTATATTTCTACAGCCTTCCTCAGAGTCAGGCTATAAGAGTGCACTTTCCTCTGCTACCAACATAACTTGACCTTTGCAATTCGTTCTTTCTAACTGGCCTTGGCCTGAAAGATAAGATAGCAAGTCTTTTTGGCATTCTATGTTAAAGAAGAGTTAATCCATGAAAGTCCCTGCCAGGAGTAAATCACCTCAGTTCTAATTAAGATTCCTCACCAGCTCAGAGATGTTTCCAGTTTCTCCAAGGTTTATGACTGGGTTTGAGAGGCTAAAATTGCAAGAAGTCCAATCTTTGAATAAGCGAGGACTCACTGAGCTACATCTGATTCTGAAATGGGTTTTTAACAATTGTCGTTTAATGATGATGAATGCTGGTCTCAACCTCTTTAAAATCTTTGAATAAGGGAGCCTTACCTAGCAGCACAAGCTGCAGAATCTTTTGAAGAAATATCAGGATGAAGAAATAGGTATTTATCATCAAATAAAAGTCTTACTTTGCATCCTCATGCTCTCAGGCTCAGAAGACTAACCAGCCAGTCTCTCTGGTTCTCATTCCCCAGTTATACCTCTCTTGTACACCCCTCAGATACAGACTCTGATATATACTGTTTCTACTCAATTTCTTTCTAAGATCACATGTTCTCTTTGACATCATCACTCCGCTTATCTCTGTGTTCATCGGTGTCTCTGCTGCGCTGTCTTTAGGTCCGATTCTGATATCTCTACATTCAATCCTCAAGGCACATCTTGATTTCTTCAGGCTAACCTCTCACTGTCTCTGCCTGGCTCTCTCTGATGCTCAGTCTCTTTCAGGGATTGCTGTCTGATTAAAACAAAGGCAAAACAAAGGTACACACAAGTTTGGGATTGCCCAGAAAGCAGACTAGCCTCACAGCCTACCTTCAGTGTTGGGGCTTTGCCTGCATGAGGGTTGGGGAGGGGATCAGCTGAGGCCTCAGTCTCTGGACACTGGGTAATAGTCTGACAGTCAGAGTCCTGCATCTGCTCTGGGGCTCCATGCCTATCAGAATGGATCTACGAGCTTTCCTCTAGTCACCAAGCAGAAAGGCCCACACTTGGTGTCCCTGAGCACCATGTGAGGGTACACACAGCTGCTCCCGAGGGAAGACGATCCCGGAATAGGAGAGGGTTGTCCTCAGGACTGGTGATAACAGTGACGGTTCATTCATTCACCCTGCCACAAACAAATTAAAGGCACTTTTGTACTGATAAATCGAGTCCAAATTTACGTGGCAGTCAACTGAAACAAACAAACAAAAAAAAGGAACAAGAAGGGCACAACCTTTTTAAAGACAAATGACATTTTCATTTTTGTTACTAGATGTGTGCGTGTTCAGTCATTTCAGTCGTGTCTGACTCTTTGCAACCCTATGGACAGTAACCCTACAGGCTCCTCTGTCCATGGGATTATCCAGGCAAGAATACTGGAGTGGGTTGCCATGCCTTCTTTCAGGGGATCTTCCCAACCCAAGGATCAAAGCCACACCTCCTGCAGCTCCTGCATTTCAGGTGGATTCTTTACCACTGAGCCACCAGGGAAGCCAGTTATACTAGATATTTAAACACTATTTTAGTCTGAATACAAATTGTTTGCCCACAAAAAGTTTTACAGCAATGACTTCATTCATAAACAAAATCAAATATTCTGCTCAACACCACCACCCCCCCCAAATCTCGACTCTTTGCCCAGAGAGCAGTGAAGGAGTAGCCTGGACAACCATGGATTCTCCCATTTTGCCTCATGAATGCCACACTGTACACGCTACAGTCATAACCCAGACACATTTTGTCACATTCGCTCAAAGAATAATTCAGAGTGTGACATCAGTGGAAACTTGCCTGTGACTCAATGGAACCCTTCTGCCATTACTAGATGCTGGGTCACTGTAGCATCTAAAAACCCTGGAAGTTTCTTCTATAGTTGGCATTCTCATGGCTACCTCTGGTGTCCCTCCAGAGACACTGAATAACATCTATAGGCTGAAACTTCCATTACTCTGTCATCTCACCTGGAATCTAACTAAAGGAGAATCACAAAAGTAGTGAATCAGAAGATATTTCCACAAGGTATGCATGCATGTTAAGTCTCTTCAGTTATGTCTGACTCTTTGAGACTTCATGGACTGCAGACCACCAGGTTCCTCTGTCCATGGGATTCTCCAGGCAAGAATACTGGAGTGGGTTACCATGCCCTCCTCCAGGAGATCTTTTGGACCCAGGGATCGAACCCACATCTCTTGTGTCTCCTGCATTGGCAGGCGAGTTCTTTACCATTAGGGCCACCTGGGAAGCAGGGCACTAAATGGCGCTCCTTACTTCCCTAATCCATTTTAATATCTTTCTTTTTTTTTTTATTGTGGTTATAAAGCATGTCATATGAAATTTACCATTCGAACCGAACCATTTCTAGGAATACAGTACAGAACAGTTAACTACATGCACACAGCTGTGTGAAAGATCTCTAGAACTTATTCATCTTGCAAAAACAATACCTATGAAACGACATTCCACTTTTCCCTCTCCTCATGGCCCCTGGTAACTACCATTCAACGTTCTAATTGTTAGACTACTTTTGATACCTCATATAAGTGGAATTTGTCTTGTATTTCTGAAGCAATGTGTAAAATTTCCTTAAGAAAATGTTTTGTCTGAAAAAATGGAAAGAGTCCTAAAGGAGAACTCTTGGTATGACTGTGTCACAGAATTTTATTTAACAAATATTCACTTATGTTGTAATAAAAATGTCATGATCGAGTTTCCAGGCTCAGTGGAATCCTTGTTATCTCAGATTATCTCACCAAAGAATTTGAAGTGGCTCGCGGGTTTAACATCGAATGTTGACTTCCACAGCTGTCTGCATCCAGTCTCTTTAATATTTGCCACCAAAACATCACTCATGTGTTACCGTTCTTCCTGAGTTTCAAAATCATCACAAAAAATGAGGCTTGAATGTAGTAAATATGACAGCCAGTCTTTAATAAGCATTTAAAGAGATGAGTCATGGTAGCTCATCCTCCAGTGGCAAGACAATTTCAAACCAGGTCACCCACAGCTGCTCCTGCTTTAGGGGTTAAGAAGAACTGGTTTTCAAGACTCACCTTTCCAGATTCACTTCACCTTTAGCCTGGGGATTATTTTCAACTGGCATAGCTGCAGACCTTAGAAAGTCATTTTTTAGGTTCTGTGAATTTGAGAGCATGAATTTCATAACCCTTGACTTCCCCACAGCACCTCTCAGATCAAGGCAATGCTGCCAAACACCACCAATTATAAAACTGTGGGTGCTTTCTCTCTCTTTCTTCCTTGCCCCTCATCCACATGACCTTTCTGAGAAAAGAGAAATGCTTCTCTTCTATAAGCAGCAGAAAGAGTCCAAAGGCTGCAAAGGCCCTGTTCTTGAACCCATCCATTTTTTTTCTGCCCTCCCACCTCCTCCTTGCATACCAGTCAAAGGAAGCCTTCTGCTTCTTTTTTGGTAAAGAGCCTCAGAGAGGAGCATTTGAACACCTACTCCAGCCAGAAGGACCATGGATATCCTCTAAGGGCCTCTGAAATAAAATTGGTGTCTAGACTTTTCCAGAGAAGCAGTACCCTTCCCACTCTCCCTAAAAGGTCTGTGGTCTTGCTGAGAGGCTAATGTCCAATGCTGACTCAGGTGCTTTGTATTCACCTGGGCACTGAAGCAAATGGTCTTTGCCACCAGGGAAGTCTGAAAGACTTAATGTTGTATGGTGGTGGTGGTGGGTGGTTTAGTTGCTAAGTTGTGTCAGACTCTTTGAGACCCCGTGGACTGTAGCCAGCCAGGCTCCTCCTGGAATTCTCCAGGCAAGAACACGGGAGTGGGTTGCTATACCCTCCTCCAGGGGATCTTCCCGACCCAGGGATCAAACTTGCGTTTGTTTCCTGCATCTCCTCCGTTTCAGGCACATTCTTTACCACTGAGCCACCAGAGATGCCTCTTGATGTTGTATCCTCTGGGGCAAATTTCTCCAGGGTTCATGTTTCATTTTCTCCCTGCTACCAGACATACCTTCCTGAGGACTAGGTCAGCAAGTGGCCCTCAAAGAGAAAGTTCAGTGTCTTATGCTTTGCATCGTTAAAGCAGTGTGTGGGGAGGTGGGATTATGTTTACAGTGATGGTCATCACTCCGGCCCCTAGGATGTTTGAGGAACAAAAATAAGCTTTGCAAGTTTCTTGGGTTCTGCGAATTCAGCAGGCCCCTGCTGGGACCAATCCCGAACCACCTTTGGAAGAGATACTTGACTCATTCTTTCCAACGTGCTGATTGGCTGCGAGGAATGGGCGTGGCTACCGCCTCTGTCCCGCTTCCCATAGGTGAAGGAGTGTTAAGGTGGGCCTCCAGCAGGATTTTGTCCCGTGACAAAAAAAGGAATGTCTTGGGGACTTTTTTTTTTCCTCCCTGCTCTGGAAGCCCAGGCTCAAGGCACATTTATAATGGGAAACCAATTAGAAGGAAAGAAGTCTGAACAGAGTTAAGGTGCCAGGTCCTGGGAGAAGAGACCCAGCCCTATTGAAGTCTGCATGCTCTGCTGACAACTTCGGGGGTTTGTTTTAAGGGAAGTGGGGCGGGGACGACTAGACTTTTTAAGGGAAAGGGGCACAGCCGGTCTGGTAGAAAGTGAAGATAGTACTGCTCAAAGCAGGCCATCAGAGAGAGGAAGAATGATGGAGGGCGCCACAGACTCTTGGCATCTGTTATTTTTTCGAAGCTTTTAAATGACTTCTTCGAGGCCAGACAGCTGCAGCAGAGGTGTACTCTTGATCGATTAAGGGGGCTTTTGCTGAGCTGTAGAATAAAGTGACTCCATTACTGATCTAGCAAAGGGAGCGAGCCACTATGTCCCCGTGGGTCACGCTTTCCCGCTTCCTTTTTGCTGGGCATGAGGCTATGCTCACCAATCCCACCTAAAACTGGAGGCGAGGAGCCCGGCTTTTGGTGTAGACAGGGGCTCTACCTGCCTTCCTGTTCTGCCCATAAAACAAAAGAGGACTCTTGGAAGCCGAGAAAGGTTGGAGAAGTCTTTCTGGACGGAGGCGAGCGTCGCCAAGCAGCACAGCACTTGGCGCGGGCTCCGAGGGGCGGAGGTCCAGGATGGGCTTGCTGGAGGGACTTCTCGGAGCCAGGAAGCTGCTGCTCGCCATCCTCGTGCCGCTCCTGCTGCTGCCCCTGCCCATGCTCCACCCCAGCAGCGTGAGTACCGGCCGTCCCCTCCCGGGGCCAGTGGGTCAGCTGGGAGGTCGCTGGAGGGAAGAGGGGGGCTCAGTGCAGAGGTCAGCATGCTCTTCTGTCGGTGTCAAGAAGTGGAAATGCTTTCCTGGAGGAGGCTCACATGCTTTCTGCCCCAAAACTGCCATTTTCAACCCCCAGTCACCCCAACCCTACGGCCCCCAACTGGGAGGGAGATAAGAAGTGGGGTGGGTCAGTGGCTGGAGTGGCCGGTCTGTGGGCCAGGTGGACACCGATGAGGACGCTCTGGACAGCGGTGTTTGCCAGGAGTCAACATGTGACCATGGCATGGGAGAGTGACTGGACATGCAGGAAGACCTCCCCATAGAGGAGGGGGCGGAGAGGGAGGGGACTGTGGACCCCAGGCTGGGGTGTGCTGGGGAGCAGTGCCCGGCCAGGCTCTTGTCCATCAAGCCAGGGTCCGTGGGTGACCCTCGGTGGGTTCTGATAACCACTATTGGAAACTTAAATAAGTTCCTCCTGAACTGTAAGTTGAAAGTGGAACTTGGCTGCCTGCCCTGGCCGCATGCATATGGCCCTTTGATTATCTCTATCCTCTCTGTTTCCTTCTCTGAGCGGTGGAAGGAGAGACAACAAATGACTTGATTTAAAAAAAAAAAGAGTAAGAGCCCCCAACTCTAGACAGTGACCGAATTTTTTTGTCCAGGTTGGTGTGAGCCGACCCAGAGCTTCGCTTTCTTTCTTTCCTCCGGCTCCTTTTCTCCTCCTCCCCCTCCTCTCCTCCCCATCCCTCCTCCTTCTTCCCTCCTCCTCTCCCCTCCTTGTGTTCCCTCTCTTCCTCCTTGTCCTTCTCCTCCTCCCAGTGTCTCTACCCCTTCCCCCAGCTGGCACTACCCTTGAGACTTTAGGAGAAATAAGCCAAGAAACTTAATCATGTTTGTGGGAGGGGAAGGGCTGTCTTTCCATTCAGCTCCCTGAGTAACTTAGTAACCAAAAGTAATTATAAACTTAGAGGGGATTAGGACTGTTTCTTAAAAACAAACTAGTTTAAATCTTCAGTAGAACAAATACCTCAGAGTGCCAGGGAGCCGCTGATGAAAGCCGGGCTGGGATTAGCAGACAGTGATTGGTGCTGACAGTTTTCCTGGCCGATAGACTAGTCTGCCTTTGGCTTTGTCCCCAACAGGGTGATTTTCATTTCTGTCCATGTTGTTGCTTTGTTTTACTCAATGTCAGATGATTTAGGGAATGCCAGCCAAGTAGCACCCACTTTTCTCCATGGCAGCATCAGCCACCCCCACTCCCCACAAGTCTCCTAAATCAGCTCTGTCTCTGGGGACCATGAGTGCAGAGAGATGTTGCCATTTCATTCTGGGAGCCAGTCTTTGAGCTTCTCGGCTAACAATGCCTAGTGGGCAGGACCCATGAGAAGAAAAATAATAGAAAAACAAATTATTGAAGTAGACAAAATCATCCATACATTTTGACAGAAGAGGGATGTTGTGGGGGGAGAAAAGAGAAGAGAAAAGGAAGGAAAGGTGACCCTCTGCTCTATTGGGGTCTATACATAATTTTTGAATAGGTTTTTAAAGGTGGACTCACTAAGATCAAGAGGCACTTGATTTAAGCCCTTCACTGACTTATCCCCTCCTGTCCAACTGAGTTTCACCTTAGGGAAGGGACAGCCACACTGGTGACATTCAGTGGGGGGTGGAGGGGAGAGAAAATTCTCTGTCACGAGGGGAGGACCATGCTGTGCACTGTAGGACGTTCAGCAGCATTCCTGGTCGTGACCCGGCAGGTGCCAGTGCAGCCCCCGCCATTGTGACGGCCAGAGATGCTTCCAGATATTACCACATTCCCTGGGGGCCAAAATCACCGCCAGCTGAGAATCAGTACCTTAAGAAAATGGGCTTCCCTGGTGGTCCATTGGTAAAGAATCCGCCTGCCAATGCAGGAGACACGAGTTCGATCCCTGGTCCAGGAAGATCTGCTGGAGAAGGGAATGGCAACCCACTCCAGTATTGTTGCCTGGACAGAGGAGACTGGTGGGCGACAGTCCATGGGGTCGCAGAGTCAGACATAACTAAGGGATCAAATAACAGCAGAGCTTCCCAGTCTGTGTTAACGGGGTTGGGGAGGGTAGATGATTCGGACCACCTACAACCCTCGGGACCGCCAGGTGGAACCCAGGTGGGCCAAGCCCTCAGGGGTGGATGCAGCCTGCTTGCCACTTGCCCCTGCGTGGCCCGCAGCAGCAATTCCTCCATGGGTCACAGTGTCCGTAAGACGCTACCTTTCTCTGCAAGGAAGAGGCACATCATAGAGGATGTGGTCACGGCACCCACAGCTGGCACGAGCCACTGCAGAGACTGGCTCCCGTCACTTCATCCCCCTTGCCTCACACTTATATTCTGATATTTAATCCTTAAGATTCCTAAATGGCCTTGTTTGCTCCGGGCTGGAGCTGGGAGGAGTGACCTAGGCAGAAGGTCCTGGCCTGCAATTCTCATGGTCCTTCCAAGGGACAAGCCACAGCTATATTTCGGGAAGGATTAGAAGAACCTCCCCATTTTTCTTGCCCAGCTCTCTAAAGCCAGAGGCCCTGACTCGGACCCCCGTATGACAGAAGAGGAAGCGGGAGTCCAGGGGGTGGCGTCCATAACTAAACCCAGCTCTCAGACTAAATTGTCAAGAGCCCTTGCAATCATTTATGACACCAAATAACCAGACCTCAAGCTTCTTCCAGTGGGGTTTCATCAAGGTGGTCAAACTGTGGGGAAAGGAGCAGATGCAAACACCAGTTGGAAGCATCTGCTGTGGGGAGATGCCACTTTTAAACTTACTCCTTTGTTTGTAAACAGGAGCCATGAAGAACTGACACTATCTCTTAAAGGCACTGCCTGAATACGTACCAGTACATACTTGCTGACCAGGGGCAGTGATAAGGGGCTGAGGGCTTCCAGAACGTTTTCTCCAGCAGATAAGAGAGACCTGCTAGCCAGCAGAGGAGCCCAGTTAGTTCACCCAACACGGACTGAGTAACTGCCGGACCCCGGGCCAGATGCAGGGACACACAGCGTGTTCTGGGTTATCGCATATAGGCTTTCTTGCTGAATTTTGAAATGGTTGAGGAGAAGCAAAGGGAAATTTATGTGAATTCCATGAGTGAATTGAGTGTGAAATAGATGGAAAGGTAATCTGAAGGTGGTCCCTTACCCATTCTTCTAATGAAAGTTAGAAAACTCTAAGGAAAGTTCAGATAAAAATGATGGCAAGAGGGCTTCCCAGGTGGCACTAGTGGTAAAGAACCCGCCTGCCAATGCAGGAGACATGGGTTCAATCCCTGGGTCCAAAAGATCCCCTGGAGGAGGATGTGGCAACTCCAGTATTCTTGCCTGGAGAATCCCATGGATGGAGGAGCCTGGTGGGCTGCAGTCCATAGGGTCACAAAGAGTCGGACACAACTGAGTGACTGAGTGCAAAAAGAGAAAATGCTCGTAAATGTGAATATAAACATACATAGAAAATAAAAACAAAAAGCTATTTTTAAAAATTGATGGCAGGAGAAACTTCCTTTGTGGTCCAGTGATTAAGACTCCTTGATTCCAATGCAGGGGGCACGTGTTTGATCTCTGGTTGGGGAAGTAAGATCCCATGTGACACAGCTGAAAAGAAAAAAAGATGGCAGTTTATCCTGTTCTTAATACCGCTGAGTGAAGGTGGCTTGGTCACTTCCTCCAGTAACCTGTTCTAATTCCTAACCATAGTTACAATCAAAAAGTTTACCTTGGCTTATCAAAATTCTCCTAATTCAAACCAAAATGGTGCATGGTAGAAGGAAATGGCACTCTCGCGTGCTCTTTCTCTCTGCGCCCCCCACACCACCCCTGCTTCATTCCTGGACCTGTAATGATGAAGCCATAAGGACTGAAGTTTCTTCAGAAGAAATAAGGGCTTCTCAGAGAGAGAGAAAGACGTTCTATCTCCTTTTCATCAACTAGAACCAACACCTACCATTCCGTTTCTTTCCCAGAAAGGAAATGGGAATGAATGAGCTCAGGTGGGCTGAAGAGCTTTGAACTCCTTTAGGTATTTTTATTTCTGCAATAAAGGGAGCATGTCTCTAAGTTGCATTCTTTTCCAAAGGGAGCCTTTCCTTCCCCCGCCCCCACCAGTATTAGTTCTGTTGTCTTATCAGCATTTCCAAAAGTTTTAACTTCTCTCTGATCTTCTGGCCCCAGAGGAAACCTCAGTGGGAGCCCCAGTCAACAATTGCTGGGCCCAGTTCCCATTTCTCAAACCCCAGCCCTCTAATCCATGCATATCAGGAGGGAGCAAGGTCCCATCCAGCCAGGCTGGGTTAATCTCCCTTGACGCCCCTCACTGATCACAGCGACCTTTTGTAACTTTTGTGTAAGAGTCTGAGGACACTTGTTCTGAACCCAAGGGAGAGATAAACAGAACAAGGTTTGTCAGGTTCCTTGATCGCCAGCCAGCCTCAGGGGAGGTCAGACCTGAAACCAGATGGTTTAGAACTAGGTATAAACAGAGGAAAACACAGCCAGCTTGGATCTTCTACTCAGGGCCCTCCAGAGTCCATGGTTAAGGCCTTTTGACAGAGACCTTTCCCACCACCATTAATCAGCGCCATTCCTGGCAGCCAGCATCACTGGAGCACTAATTTTTGATAAGCATATTATACTTATTTATTCTGTGCACCCCAAGGCTGTTCAAAATAACAAAGGGGGTAGGCTCGGAAAAACCCTGGTAAATTTCCAGGTCCTCCCTTCCGGGCAGAGAACAGTCTTATTCCCTTTGTCAGAAGGATGTTTCCATGTGTATCAGGCACGCGGAATAAAGTCCCAGACTGGTTAGGGCACTGGTTCTCAACAAGGACAATCCCCCCCCTCCTCCCACTGTCAAGGGACATCTGGAATGTCTAGAGACATTTTTAGGTTTCCCTGGTGGCTCAGCGGTAAAGAATCCACCTTCAGTGCAGGAGACCCAGGTTCGATCCTGGGTCGGGAAGATCCCTGGAGGAGGGACTGGCAGCCCACTCCAGTATTCTTGCCTGGAGAGTCCCAGAGGAGGACTGGGGGGCTACTGAGCACACACACATTTTGGTTGTCATAACCGGGGAGGTACTACTGACATTTTGTGGGTAGAGGCCAAGGATGCTGCTAAATGCTTCACAAAGCGCAGGACAGCTCCCCACTCCCACCCTCACCCCCAGCAAGGAGTGATCCAGCTTCAAATGGCCCAGAGTTCACATGTGAACCAGTTACACAAATCAACCTCTGCCTTCAGCCACCCCAAGAACTTCCAGCATCTGATCAACTTGACACCAAAATATTCTGTATGAACTCCTTTATGACATATGATATACCTTTATGATATACGATCTTGGATCTATCTGGACACTGCAGTTAATTTCTGTCCCTACCCTGCTGTTTCAGGGACCAATAGAGCTATGATAGCATGACTGTCCAGTCCCTCCCTGTTGCAAACCCATGCAAACCACGTGCCAGACATCAGTCTCCCCAAGGAGCAGTCATACCTTCACCCACCAAAATATGATGGCACATACGCACCAAACTGCTTCCCTGGTGGCTCAGTGGTAAAGAATCCACCTAATAGATGCAGGTTCGATGTCTGAGTTGAAAAGATCCTCTGGAGGAAAAAAATGCAACCCTCTCCAGTATTCTTGCCTGGGAAATCTCATGGACAGAGGGGGCTGGTGGGCTACAGTCTATGGGGTCACAAAGAATCGGACATGACTTAGTGACTAAACAACAACAACCCAGCAAACTCCTCCGCCAAGTCCAGCTCTGCACCCACCCCAAGGCCTGTATGCCAGCACCCGTGTTGAAGTCTGTGTGATCACTGCCTCTGCCCCGGCTCTCTTTTGGATTCTCGGTGGCAACGCTGTCTCTAACCACCCACTTTCCTCCCCTTCCAGGAGGCCTCATGTGCTTATGTGTTGATCGTGACCGCCGTGTACTGGGTGTCCGAGGCGGTGCCTCTTGGAGCTGCAGCCCTGGTGCCTGCCTTCCTCTACCCGTTCTTCGGAGTCCTGCGATCCAGCGAGGTTAGACCACTGGTGGCGGCCCCTGCCTGGTCCCTGCCAGGCCAGTGAGAGAGGGCTGGAGGTGAAGGGAGATTCACAGAGCGTTGAGGAGGGGCTTGTTTCAACCCTGGACCAACCCATTAGCATTAAGCCTTTGAACCTGCTCTTCTGGACCCCGTGCTCCTTTCCTTCAACCCATGACCTGCCTCTCCCTCAAACTGCCACTTTCAGGAAGCCTTTTGGATCCAAATGCTCCTTCAACCTGAAAACCTTTAGGAACCATGTGATTGGCACATTCAACCAGATTGCTCCCCACTCCTTTCTCTGTCTTTTGATTGTCCCTGTAGACTCTAAACCCTCAAAGGAGGAGTCAGGTCTTGGGGTCTTTGGAATCTCATGATAAAGTTGAGCCTCTATGGAGCAGGGGCTCAATAAATGCTTGCTGACAGAGAAACTTACCGTGTTTCCCTGAGGCCTGACAATGTCTTCATTCACTTCCTCTGAAAAACATGTCTCTCCCTTCTTCCCCAACTCAGGATTACTGCAGATTCTTTCTTTGACTGCTGTCTACCTACCCTCTGTTCACTGTCTCTGGCATTCTTAAAGCTCAGACAGAAATTGTCAACAGGAGCCCCAGAGTGGTGCCAAATTTCAGGGCAAATAGTTAAGCCTCCGACAAATAGGAAAGAAGAAAACCACAGCCAGACACCAAGAGCAAGATGAAGAACGGTTCTCATTCATTAACACCTGGTTCCATTTGGATTATCTCATTATAGCACCTGGTCTCTGCTTAGGATTTCTGAAGAAGATTGAATGGAGAGGTTAGCTAAGGACATAGGCTCAGAAGAAAAGAGGAAAGGGACCTATTGTTTGAATGCCCACTAAGACTCAGGTACAACCCCAGAAGTACTGTATTAGTTAATACTCCCAAGAGCTCTACCAGGCAGACATTACTATTTCCATTCTACAGAATGAGGAAAGATGTTCAGAGTTAAGATCACATAGTAGGCAACAGCAGAATTGGATTCAAACTCATACCTATTAGATTTCAGTCTATGCACTTGCTTACTGTACTGTCAGAAAAACACCCCCTTCAGTATTACATAACTTCATGGTGAGTTACTACTAAGAACTGTATACCTTTTCACTTCACCTCTGTGATGTGAGGAAGGAATAATGAACCTGGGTCCATAGGATGCCTTAACCATGGATAACAGAACTTTTTGTGAAAGTCTAAAGATAAAATTAGGCTCCCCTCTAATTGCAGTTAGTCAGATCCTGCAGGGACCTAGATTCAATCCCTGGGTCAGGAAGATCCCCTGGAGAAGGGAATGGCAACCCACTCTAGTATTCTTGCCTGAAAAATTCCATGGACAGAGGAGCCTGGTGGGCTTCAGTACATGGGGTCACAAAGAGTCAGACACAACAGAGCAACTAATTAATCACTGTACATGACTACAAATTAACATGTCCTTCTACCAGATGGACTCAACTGGCCAGTGTTTGTTTAGCTTTTTTTGGTTTGCAACATTTTGGTTTAGAGGTGGCTAGTACATTAGCTTGTTGGTTGGCATTTAGTAGTCATAAAAACTCTCCAAACTCTCCAAAAAGGATACGATCCCCCAAACGCTCAGCAGTGCTTTTATTCCTGAAATGGGTCTAACATCAGTATCCTGGGACCCACATAAAACTCACCTGGGACCTAAAGTACTAGGCAGTCTCTCCGATTGTCCCCCTTCCTTTGTGGAAAGAGAATAGGTAGCTCCAGGTCTGTATGCATGCCTAAAAGAACAAGCGTCAATGTTACCTTTATTAAGAGAAAAGTATGAACTTGTCTGGAAGGTTTATCTTTAAAATTGTGACAGCAAAAGCCAATGCATCAAAAAAAAAAAAAAAAAAGCCAATGAGTGAGAAGGTGAAAGTAGAGAGCAGAGAAAAAAAGTTATAGAAAGAATTGAAACTTAAGTAACATTTTTAAAGTGAGCTAACTATTCATTTAAAAAACTAATATCTTTGTATTTCACTACAGGCAGCCCAAAAGCCAACAGCATGCTTCAACCTTAAAGTAGATGATGTCTCTATTTTCCCAAGGGCTTCCTGCAGCGGAATCTTACAGACTGGTGGGCCAGTCAGCCCCTCCACGTACTAGTGATGTTGCTAGGCAACAGTTCATCCTAGGGTCTGCCCATTTGCACCATTAGGAAGGCTCAACCTATAAGGAGTCTAGGGAGGCAGTTGTTTTCAAAGGCAACTGCACTTTGTAAGGAGAAAAAGAAGACTGTCTGGGGAGAGATGAGGGGTTGTTACTGCTGGAGCTAGAGGTGGAAAACACCAGAAGAGCCAGGGAGCCAATTTCATCATTTGAGGTGAAAAATTCTACCCCATCGGCCTGATAAAGTGGCTTTGGTTGGTGATGATATTTAACAGCTGGGCTCCAGGGTGCAGTTTAGACCAAAAATAATCTGTTTAGCTAGCCTTTTAAGCTCAGATTAAAGGAAATGCCAATCAGGTAGAGGACATGAGTGATAGCCGTGTGTGAGCCTGTTGACTTTGCAAGACAGAGAACATATCTCTTCCTAAGCCATTGACTTATCTCCTGTACCAGCACGTGCTTTAGCTTTCTGGGAAAAATGAGGTGGGGGGGGTGGTCTACAGGAATCCCCTTCTTCAGATACAGCATCCATTTGTCACTCCCTAAACCCACTTGTGCTTTCCCAGCCCCTTGCCAGGACTCAGGCCACTTTGCTACCTTGGAAAGTTCTCTCCAATCCTTTAAGCTTTAAAAATCCTATGCAGTTACCCTGTTGGATGAAGCCTTTCCAAAAACTTTCCAATACTAAATGTGTTGGTCTCTTCCTTTGGGACCGCCCTGATATCTTTGTCCTTTGATTTTTTTAGTTGGAGTATAATTGCTTTACAATGTTGTGTTAGTTTCCACTACACAACAACAGCAATGGATGCAAATAACGACATATAAATATATATATCCTCTCCCCCTTGAACCTCCCTCCCACCCCTCTAGGTTGTCACAGAGCACCGCGCTGAGTTCCCTGTGGTTGACAGTGGCTTCCCACTAGCTATCTCCTTTACACATGGCAGTGTATATATGTTAATGCTACACTCTCTTCCCTCACTGTGTCCACATGTCCATTCTCTATATGTGTCTCTATTCCTGCCCTGCAAGTAGGTTCATCTGTACTGTCTGTCCCTTCAATGGTACAGGAGAACGTCAGATTAAAAACTTGCTGTAGACATAGCGTCTCTCCACCCAGCTTCACCCCTTCTAGGATTTACAGTATCTTTTACATACAGTCCACTTTCACACCAGCCTCAGTCAATGTTTCTCAACTGCAGTGTTCTTGATGGTATGTGTCAGTATTGTACTCTCCATGTGAAGGAAAGCGTGCAAATAGGATCAGTGTGACCTTGAATCTGTGGCTTCTGTCTCTCAGGTTATTCAGTCAACATTCGGAAAAATATTTATTTCTGAGTGCTGTACTTACTGTGTGCACTGTGGGATGTTACAGATACCTTGCAGGTGACAAAAATGAAAAAGAAATCTATTTTTGCCCTCTTGAATCTCATAGCTAATGCTTTGGGTTTCCCACTGGGGCTGGATGTGTGCATATAAGTGGCTAAGTTTTACAGTGATGGATTGTCAGTCTGCAGGTTAAGAGTTCACTGTGCAAAGCTTAGATTGTCCTCTCTCAGCCGAACTCAGGTGCTGAAAAGAGATAGAAATGGCTCCTGACCTTGAGAAGTTTCTGTTCTAGTAGAGAGAAAGTGTAAACCACATGGAGTAACACAGAAGACTCTATGCAGTAATGCCACTATTATTGGCATTGCAGAGGATTTACACGATTTCCTGTGAGAGAATGTTCTAGATAAATGAAATTTACCCTATCAAGTGCCCAAAATTTATACTGACTGCTTTTTGATGGAGGTCTTTCCATAGGCTTTACAATTTCCCTGGTCTTTTAAAACAGGAGTTGCTGAACATAAATTAACTTTTTCTTTGGCGCCTTCAGTATTTCCAGGGATAAAAATTTCTCAATCAGAGGAACCCATGTGGGCTGGATAATAGCACAGTTGAGTAGCTTGAGTAGTGGTTAAATAGCTGAACCTAAAGGATCTTTCATAACATGTTGGCATCATGCTGGAGAGAGAACACAAATGAAAATATGAAAGGCATATTACTGGGATTGCAGATGACTCAAAGCTGGATGGACCAGCTAATATACAGTGACAGAATCAATGCTGCCAGGAAGAGGCGATGGACTGGCACTGGCAAAATGAAGTTTAATAAGGATGAATGTTAGCAGTTCATGTGAAAAAGACCCTTGGCTTTCAGCTGAGTACAGACTCAGTGTAAGCCTTCCATCCAAGGTGGCTGCCAAAATGCAGAGGTCCTTTACATGCACTGTATCTTTTAATGGGTTTCCCTGGTGGCTCAGTTGGTAAAGAATCCACTTGCAATACAGGAGACCCTGGTTTGATCCCTGGGTCAGGAAGAACCATGGAGGAGGGAAATGGCAACCCACTTCAGTATTCTTGCCTGGGAAATCCTGTGGTCAGAGGAGCCTATCTTGTAATCCTCTATAAAGTGACTATTATGTTCATTGTCCTGGGCAGTAAATTCTGGATAAGGTGCTCATTCAGAGGTGGGTAGCCGAGATGTCTAAAATCTAGAAGCTGAGTCACATGAGGAAGGAAGAGAGGCCTCAAGAGGGGCATGATTTCTGGCTTGTGCAGCTCAACACACCAGGCTTAGAGGGGCCAAACCAGAACCAGAGGCAAAGCACCATAAGGGAGATTCCCCTCTTTGGGAGGGAAGACTCTGAAACGGGGACCCCATGTGGTCCTGCTGTTCCTGTCCCCAGAAGCACAAGTCTGATGACTGAATCAGGGACATTAGACGTAGACTGCATTCCTTGGGGGAGGGCCTGGGCTCTAAGGACCCTTTGACTTTAGGATTCTATCAAGCTTGTAAGCACCCAGTCACTGCACCCCTCTGCTGGTGCACAGAGCTCAGTTCTGTATTTCAGATTTATTTTTAGGCGTGTCTTTCTTTGTTTTTGCTTGCATTGTGACTCTCATTACTATCATCGTATCTGCCTTGAAAGTCCTCTAAGCCCTTCTAATGTGTTACAGTAGCCGGGAACAGTACCTGTGTCAATCAAGTGAGCTGAGAGTCACTGTTTATAGGAGAACGGCATCGAGGTGGGGGCCCAGGGGTGCTCTGGGGAACTAAACGGCATGGTTTGAATACTGAGGCTTAGAAAGAGCCTCAGGGGTGCCCAGGGTCAGGAACTATTTCTGGTAGTGATTACACCTGCTCTCTATCTACCCACCAAACACATGTGCGTGCATGTGCGCGCGCGCGCACGCACGCACGCACGCACGCACACACACACGCACGCACGCACACACGCACGCACGCACACACGCACGCACGCACACACACACACACACACACACACACACACACACGCCCTCTGCTGTCTCAGTGGCCTACACTGCAGGCCTCTAGCAACTCCCATTTAGATTCTAGCTCCTGCCGGGGAGAAGAGGCAAGGCAGCTCCAGCTGTAAAAACAAAACAGCCTCTACAGCCAAGTGATGCTGGAGTCTGATATCCTGAAATCTGCTTCCCTATTGGCTTCTCATCTTTCTGACCCACCGATTCCTGACCGGTGCCCAGACCTTCAATGTTTGTTTAAATCTGGGGGCATTTCATATGCCACTCTCTACTCTGCCTTTCTGGCCTCCGCTTACCATGGACGCTGACACGCCCGCCCCCTTCACCCCCCTCCCCATCCCCCCCACATATACAAGCCTGTGAGGATACAGACTGAGCATCTGTGCCCAGCCACACACCTGAACCCAGGCTGCCCATCACCCACAGCCATCCAGACACAGCCCAGAGCTGAGCCCGTGCCCAGGCCACAAGAGGGGCCCAATACCCAGGAACCTACAGATCTTGCAGCCCTTTGAGGCCAAACCTTCATGTGTTTCCACATGAAGAGCAGAAACTGGGGGCACCTGGTAAGTTAGCACTTCTAGGCTCTGCAGGAGTTGGGCTGACTTCGGGCCAGGTCAGCAACCATCTGGGTCTCTCTGCTTTAGCCTTCTCTAGGGTAGGGTTTGCCAAGCATGTTTTTTAAGCAACAAAAGCTTTTTTTGAAACTAAATCTTAGGAGAATCAGTATATGAAACTGATGGAAGAGGAAGTCCTACTCTGATTGGTCATGGGGGCTCAGAGCCCTTGCTGCCTGGGCCCTTCCCGCTGCAACACCTTTTGGCCACCCTGTTCCCACAGCAGCCGCTGAGGTTCCAGGGGGCAGTGAGTGGTTTGAAAACCTCTGTCCTCAGGGAATACAGACAGGTGGTTAGGAAGGTGTCTTAGCCTGCACAGACTTAACCAGTAGAATCAGCATTCCTGCCCCCAGGGAAGGGCAGAGAGGCAGCCACAGTGGACGTGGCTTCTTTGCCAAGGAGGTGGTTGAAATGGTGTTGGGAAGGCTCCAGTTCTGATGGGCTTAGCTCATCACTGAGGGGGAGCCTGCCCAGGATCCCATCCTGGACTCACTGCAAATAGTTCAGATGAACCAAAAGAGCCTCAATATAGGCCCATCTCCAGCGACTACCACCAACCTACTGAGGGACTGCCACCTTCCCGCCACGTGACAAGGCTCACCCACAGCTGACCTGCAAGGAGAGCCTGGCTGTGTGCCGCCAACAGCAGGGTGCCGACAGTACCTGTGCAATGCCACCCATGACCGTGTCAGGACACAGTCAGATCCACACATCTGGCCAGTCTCTGGCTGTCACCACCACGAGCAGGGGCAGCGGCAACTTAGCAAGGGGCAGGATCCAAGCTGGGAGTAAGGTAGATCTGAGTTTGAATCCAGTTTTGTCACTAACTAGTCTTGAGCAAATTGTGTGTTGACTGAAATAAAAGTTGCCAGTTAAGTTTTATTTGGGTAAAACTTAACCTTACTGAGGACTATGGCCTGGGAGACAGCCTGGGTTACTGAGGAGCTGCTCCAAAGAGCTGAGGCAGGAGCCAGGAAATATATGAATTTATTTTTCTGGGAAAAAAACATGTAGTCAAACATCAGAAGACTACTGCTAATCACAACAGCCATCTCCAGTTAATGATCCTGGTGCTTTTCTATTTATGAGAAGATATAAGAATCTGGAGCCACTGAAATGATTCCTTAGATATGCATCTTAACTATTTAGGGCTCATACCCAAAGTGTAGAGGCTTCCTGTTTTTCTCCATCCTGCATTCCCCTCAGGGTGCATGACTGCAGAAGCTGAGGGCTTGATCCTTAGAGAACTGGAATGGGCAACATTCTTTTCTTTCCCTGTGTAACTTCTCTAAGCTGTAACCATTTTACTCACCTGGAAAATCAGAACAATTGATGTACTTACCTCATGGGGAGTTATGAGGATGTTAAAAGCTTTCTGAGTGAGAAAGTGCCCATCAGAGTGCCCAGCTCATCTTCATGAATGATTGGTTGGTCCATCTCTGCCTTTCTCCCTGACGATGCCCTTGATGATGTTCTTAGTGAGAAAAGCACTGAACCAAGATCAATATCCAGATTTCTGTTCTCCTCAGACTTCTAGGATTAAAGCCACAACTGCCCTCCTCCTATTAAAAAACAACAGCAACAACTTTGTAAAAACAAAACCTGACCTATCTAGAGAGCAATAAATAATCCCATGGCCAAAGAGGGTGATGTTTTTAAAAGCTCATCACTAAGAGATGTCACCAGCAATTCACTCACAATGAACTAGTTCATTAATAGACTACATTGCTCAGCACTTAACGTCTTTGTGCCTCTTAGTCCAGGCTGCGTTAGAAAACTCTAGAGAGATCCTCACCCTTCACTTAAGAAAGTTTGGAAGCATCTTTTTCTTTGAGGTCCACCTTGCTCCTTATTTCATTTCTTTCTCTACGTGGTCAGGCTGGCATACCTGATTCCTGACCCTGAATCTCATCTTGAAGCATTTCATCTTTTTTACTTCATTGAACAATAATAATGGGCCTTTTCTGAGGACTTCCTATATGCCAAGCCTGTCCTGCATCATTTTACTTCGGGCACACAGTATGATGGATTCAATGTGTTGTATATCACTGCACAGAGTGATGAGGGTATCTGGGTTCAGTGTTTGGTCCAAGAGCATCTGTGGGGGCAGGCATTTGAACCCAGGGCATCTTAACTCCAGAGCCTGAGCTTGCTATCCTCTGCTCCACCTTTTCAAAGCCGTCTCTTTGAGCCCATCTCTCTTCTTAAACAGCGTCCGGAAATACCTCTGCTCTCCAAGCCCAGGGTTTTGGCACACGGAGAAAAACCATAGAGCAGTAAAGCAGTAAAGGCAATAACCCTGCCAACATAAATGTCACAGAATCCACGCACTCTAGCCACGGGAGGAGCTCTCGTCTTAGAATCTAATTTTTCTTTGCAAATAGTTCTAACGATTTCCATTATCTAGTTTCCCAACTCATAGAATATTGGTCTTGAAAATTAGATAGTGGGGAAAGGAAGGCTCATGGCAAATGTGAGGATGCAACACATTTTAGAAAATGATTAAAAGAATTCTTAAGAATCCTGGAACTCCCAGAGGGGTTCTGAATAACCAAGGCTTCATTGTCAAAGAAAAATCAGTGGGTTAGAAACCTGACCGACACCACCCCTGGACAGGGTTCTATCTGCTGTGCCTCAGCCTTCTCCGTGGGTGAATGGCCACAGACCTGGACAGTTGGACCACTGACTGACAGGAGAACCACCAGGAGCCCCAGCTGGCAGGGTGGCGGGCCAGGCTAGCTGGTTTGCACGTGCCATTTAATCCTCACAACAGCTTTACAAAAGACTGGGAGTCATATAGTCCTCATTTATTTTTTTAGATGAGAGAAATGAAGCCCAGAGAGGTTGAATCACTTGCCCAGGGTCACACAGCCAAGTCCTGGCTGACTCCAGAGCCCTGGCTCTTCCCCACTTAATGGTACTATCTTGTGATCGCAGACCACACCCAGGCTAAATCACCAAGCCCGTGGTATCATTCACAAGGGGGAGGGAGGACGTGTGAACCCACAAAACACCAAATAAGAAAACAGCACAGTTGTTTTCTAAACAGCTAACAAATATCCCACTAAAGTTGAGCCTGGGGCTTCCATTGGACCAGGCCCAGGTATTTGGGGTTAGCATCAGGACTGTGATTGTGAATAAAGATAAGGAATGTGGGCTGGCCCATGCTGTCTGGGGGACCAAGAATTTCCCCTGGGGTTGAATTAGATGAATGGTTTCCAGTTGGCTACCATGAATGGCATGTCGCATGGTAGCTTTAGATTCAGAGGGACCTGGATTGATATCTCGACTCCACCCCTCACATCGGGGACTCTGGAACCTCTTCCCGAACCTCTCTGGGTCTGTTTCCTCACCTTAAATGAGAAAGCGAATGCAAAATGCAACATTCCTGGTATGCAGAAGGCACTCTACACAGGTTGGTTCCTTTCTGCTTCCCTTTGAGACGAACCCAGAGAAAGTAGCCCCACCCATTGTGCAGGCTCTGAGCCTCCTGAAAGGCCATCACAAACTGGAGTTCCATTAGGGTTTGTGCCAAAGAGGCAGAAAACCATAATGCTGTCAGTCAGTCCCCTGGGAAAGTAACCCTGGTAGTACTGAGTCTTTAGAAGCTTCACAGAGGGCCAGGAGTCATGGGGCCAGTGGGGGACCGTCGCCCAGGTCTCCCTCCCTCCTTGATCAACAGAGGAAAGGGAAACACTGATTCCACCAGCAAGCTGCCTCTCAGCTGCCTGGGACCATGAGCGGACAGTGAGGAAGGTCCAGTTCAGCCAGCAATGACCTTTCCAGCAGTGCTTCCACCTCCTGCCAGGAGGCAGCACCTCCATCCACCGTCGGGGTCCAAACCCTCCCTGTCCCTCCCGGAGGGCACTCTCCTCCGGAGTCACAAGCCCAGCAGAGCTTCTCCGTCCTCCAGGAGAATTAGTGACAGTGTCCATGAGGGCTGGGGTCCTGGCCGAGGACTAGGTTAACCAGAAGCACAGGGCTTTTCTTCCAGCAAATGGTCAGAGAGGAAAGAAGGTCATTCTGCAGCACAGAACTCATCAGTCAGACACAAGGAAATCTCCGTGGGGGAACAAGTGAGAAGAGGGAAATGGAGCAGGTTGCCTTCTGGCGCAGCTCTTATCTTACCAAAGTGCTCCTAGCAGGGTTAAAAAATCAAATAATATTGAAAAAGATCATAATTTTAAAAATGGCTGTCTCTTCCACCTACCTCCCCCAACCCAGAGCTAATAACTTAACTTTGCTAACTGCTTCTTCTGGTATTAAGTGCCACAGTCCATTATGATATTCCTATATTAATTGTGGCTTCCCAGGTGGCGCTAATGGTAAAGAACCTGCCTACAAAAGCAGGAGACATAAAAGAGGTGGGTTCGATCCCTGGGTCAGGAAGATCCCCTGGGGGAAGGCATGGCAACTCACTCCAGTATTCTTGCCTGGAGAATCCCATGGACAGAGGAGCCTAGTGGGCTTCAGTCCACAAGGTCGCAAAGAATTGGACATGACTGAAGCGACTTAATACACACATATTAATTGTTATCACTTTTAGACATTATCAGTTGTCTTCTGATTATAGTCGATGAGGGTTTTGAACTCTTACATCACCCATTCTCCTCCATCTCTCAGTACAGGCATATAATTCAATAATCAAATTTCAACACTATGGTTATATAAATTCCATCTACTTTAAACATCACAGAATTTACTATATTTGCATTTCCTTCCCTGTTCAGTTTTGATTTTTCTTGCAATCAGAAATGTTATTGTTTTCTCACTTTAAGAGGGTTTCTAAGTTAGGAGTTCAACTTTTCTACATCTTTTCCTCTCAGTTTATATCATGGTCCCATTGTTGGGAACAACTCTCTTGTATGTGACGAGTATTTATTGAGCGTCTACTTTTGCAATTTATCCTATTAGGTGTTAAGAGATATAGAAACATGCTCTTTGGGCTTTTGCAACCTAGAATTCAGTTAACAGACAAGAGCTGCTGCTGCTGCTAAGTCACTTCAGTTGTGTCTGACTCTGTGCGACCCCATAGACAGCAGCCCACCAGGCTCCCCCATCCCTGAGATTCTCCAGGCAAGAACACTGGAGTGGGTTGCCATATCCTTCTCCAATGCATGAAAGTGAAAAGTGAAAGTGAAGTCGCTCAGTTGTGTCCAACTCTTAGCGACTCCATGGACTGCAGCCTACCAGGCTCCTCCATCCATGGGATTTTCCAGGCAAGAATACTGGAGTGGGTTGCCATTGCCTTCTCCGAAGAGACAAGAGAGGCACCCATAAAAAGATAAACAGTACAAGCATGAAGCAACAATTTAAGCATTGCCCTATGTGCTCTGTGATGTGTGTAGAGTTAATAGGACCCACAAGGAATGTTCTGGAGCCAGAGGCTAGAGGCACACAGAAGGTTTTCTGGGGGGTACCAGGCCTGAACTGGCTTTGAAGTCTCACCAAAATGGAGATAAGAAGAGAATATTCTAAGGGAGGGGATCAATGAAGAGATGGTCCTGGACCCCAAACATAGGAAACATCTTTGAACAGGACTCGGTCTCAATTTTCTCATTATTAAAATGCAAGGAGAAGCTGGCAACTGGTACTATGGTTGTTTGAGATAAAACCCCTAATCTTAGGAAATAAACACTGAAATACTTAGAGAAAAAGGTCCAAAATGTATGTAACCTTCAAATGGTTCAGAAACAAATAAACAAAAATGGATACAGTGTAGGATATTCCTTGCACTATTATCATTTTGGGACCCTTTGGAACTTTGTAATTATTTGGCAAGTTATTAAGACACCTTCAAGAACTCTATCTTAAGGAAATAATCACATTCATATAAGCTTAATGATTTAAGCAAAAATTATTCTTTGTTCCATTGTAGCAAAGAAAGAAAGAAAAGAAATCAACTTAAATATTCAACAAAAGGAAAATGGCTAAGTAAATTCTATAGTACTTCATGCTGCCAGGAGCATGGATTTTTCCAATAAATTTAAGTCTCAAAAGAAAATGATCAAAGTACAATGTCAAATGAAAAAACAGAGGATAAAAGCCAGCACATACTATATAAATCCAATTATGTATCTATATAGACTTTAAAAATCGAAGAAAATATACCACAGTATTAACAGTAGTTAAGATTGAGGGTAATTTTATATTTAAGTTTTCTATATTTTAAAGTTTTCCATAGTGAACAGGTGTTTTTCTAATAAGAAAATGAACATAATTTTATAAAAAACTAAAGAAAATAAGATTAGTGGACAGATCCAGGGTTATTTTCATAATTTTTAAGGACATAGCTCAGTTGGTAAAGAATCTGCCTGCATTGCAGGAGACCCCAGTTCGATTCCTGGGTCAGGAAGATCCCCTGGAGAAGGGATAGGCTACCCACTCCAGTATTCTTGGGCTTCCCTTGTGGCTCAGCTGGCAAAGAATCCACCTGCAATGAGGGAGACCTGGGTTTGATCCCTGAGTTGGGAAGATCCCCTGGAGAAGGGAAAGGCTACCCACTCCAGTCTTCTGGCCTGGAGAATTCCATGGACTGTATAGTCCATTTGGTCGTAAAGAGTCGGACATGACTGAGCGACTTTCACTTCACTCGCAAGATAAAATTGTTAATGTTTATTTTTTGAAATCATATTCATAATGGGTGTTTTTTATATCTCTTAAAAAGTGGAGAAGACTATTTACCCTATAGAGTTATTGGCAGGATTAAATGAAATAATCTTTGTAACGTGCTTAGCCAACTCACTGGAAAAGACCCTGATGCTGGGAAAGATTGAAGGCAAAAGGAGAAGAGGATGGCAGAGGATGAGATGGTTAGATAGTGTCACTGATTCAATGGGTATGAATTTGAGCAAATTCCAGGAGATAGCAAAGGACAGGGAAGCCTGGCGTGCTGCGGTCCATGGGGTTGCAAAGAGTCGGACATGACTTGGCAACTGAACAACAAAGCTAGCACAGCACCCGCCCAAAGTAGAACATGTATGTGTAATATTGTTATTTAGCTGCTAAGTTACGTCTGACTCTTTTGTGACCCATAGACTGCAGCCCACCAGGCTCCTCTGTCCATGGAATTCTCCAGGCTAGAGCTACTGGAGTGGGTTGTCATTTCCCCCTCCACGGGTTCTTCCCGACCCTGAGGATCAAACCCTGGTCTCCTGAATTGCCGAGTGGATTCTTTACCACTGAGCCAGCAGGGAAGCCCATAAATGTAATATACACCATAGCTAGCTATTTAAATAAACCTCGTCTCCCTGCTTCTTGCCTGCCAGCCTGTGGTTGACAGTGAGTTTAGCCGGATGGGGGCTGGGCGCCGGGTCGGGCCGGGGTGACCCACCCTGGCCTCCGCAGGTGGCCGGCGAGTACTTCAAGAACACCACGCTGCTGTTGGTGGGCGTCATCTGCGTGGCGGCGGCCGTGGAGAAGTGGAACCTGCACAAGCGCATTGCTCTGCGCATGGTCCTCATGGCTGGAGCCAAGCCGGGCATGTGAGTCACACTGGGCGCGCCTCCCCAGCGCCCACTGGGCCCCCTGGACAGTCAGGGGGATGTCCACCTGAGGTTTTCTACCAGAAGGGATGGGAGGACACCAGGGCCCTGAGGCTCCCTCCTCTCCCTCCAGGGAGAGGGACTGTGACCTTGGAACGGAGACGTTAGTGTCCTTTATTGTCAAAATCTAAATAACCCGAGTAACCTAGACTCCCGGTGCAGCAGGTTACAACATCTAAGCGGCTCGTTCAGTAAAACAAGATGGACCAATGTAAGCTGTTTCCCAACCTTCTTTCCGGTGTATCAGGTAACAGGCTGGATGAAGCAGTGGTGTTTCCTCTGTCATTTAAGGAGGCGTGGCAGTTTCCTGCCATCTACCCTGAGTTCGTGTTGTCACTGGTTCAGACCACAGGCCTGTCAGACGTGGCACCTGACCCGATCTGCAGCCCCTCAGCTGTCTCCTCTTCTCTCTTTGCTGTCAGGAGGGGTACTTGGGAATGTGTAGGAGGTCAGAATTGATGGTGTTGTGTGAATTCACTCCCACTCTGTTAGATAATAATCCTGCCCTTCTCTTTGGATTACTTTCCTCACCTCCTTCTAGGATACCTCCTCACCTCCTTACAACTTTCTTGCAACCCTTTTTCCCTGGCTCCTTTGAGAATCCAACAGAGCATAAATAAATATTATGGTATTCATTTTCAACATTAGTCATTAGATGAATACAGGTTATAATTCAGAAGATGTTCCCGTCTCTCACTTAACCACAGCTTTAATTCACAGCATTAAGGGGGGGTGGGTATTCTCAGTAATATCCCCTCACTCAATAATAACCTAATATTGTACCCCACACTCGACCTGCTGGACACAGTTTGGCACTTCCCAACATGATATTCGGACCCTGCAGCTCTTTAAAACCCCTGAATACCATCTTCGAGAATTTTTATCCCATTGTGTTTCCACTCATCTCTGTTCGCCGCACCTTCCACCCTGTGAGGCCCTCTGTTTGCTGGTGAGGGCCCAAATCAGACAAACTCTTGTCGCCATCAGCCTAAACAGAGGCTTCATTGGGGCTCTGGCACCTACCCAGTCTTGATCCATAGGACAGACATGCTGGCCCCAAACTGCACAGTCGGTGATCCCACCTAAGGTGATCCACATGGGAGGTTTTTATGTTGACTTCTCTTATGGAAATGAGAACTATATCTGTACACACAGTGCATGTTTTCAAAGTCAAGGAGAACTTGAATGTTATCTTTCTTAGCCTTTCTCCAAGCCTCAACTCTTTAAGACACCAGCTTGAAAAAGTGCACACAGTGAAATTGAACACTGGGGCCTTTGAGGGCTAAGCTTTCAACATGTTAGTAGTGGAACAAGTAGTGAGCAGAGCCATGAGCTCCATCCATTCATCTCTATTCGGTCACTAATAACTATGGTGACATGGCTGCAAAGCAAGGAATATGAAGGTATTCAGAGGTTTGCTGGCTGCAAGGGGCAAAAAAGAATTCCTTTATACCCACACAAAGAAACACACATCATCACCAAGCTAACGTCACCAAGCTCTCTCCACAGAGAGATGAGGAATCAGTTAAGTCCATGCCCTGTGACCCTATGACCAAAGCTCTTTGCTTAAGTAAGGGCTGTTTTTGGTGGGGGGTAGGGGGGAATGCCAAGGCCACACTAGCCCATGAAGTGTGCTTCATTCATTCAACACATCTTCACATCTTTAATGTTGACTCTGTGCCAAGCCCTGGGAGTACCAAGTATGACATAAAACCCCAATATTCTGGATAAACGCCTGCACCGGTGGGTTGGTAGGAGGCCCTGAGGGAGCCCCGTGAGGTCAGAGGTGGGGCCTGGGGAGGTGGGCATGCCCCCCACCCCGAACCCCGCCCTGCCTTCCAGGCTGCTGCTCTGCTTCATGTGCTGCACCACGCTGCTGTCCATGTGGCTCTCCAACACGTCCACCACTGCCATGGTCATGCCCATCGTGGAGGCCGTGCTGCAGGAGCTGGTCAGTGCCGAGGAGGAGCAGCTCGTGGCCGGCACCTCCAGCGCCGAAGAGGCCGAGCCCATCAGTACAGTTTGCTGGAGTTCATCTCCCCCTTGCTCCTCCACCCCTCCTCCAGTGACACCGCCCAGCTCGGCACCTGCTCCCACCGCCCCCCCCCCCCAGCTTCCCTCCCCTCGTCTTTTGACGCCCCCCTCCCCTGCCCTTTATCCCCTAACCTCCAGCCCTGCTCATCCAGAGGTTCCCTGTGACCGCCATTCGCCGCTGTTCCTTCTTGTCCCGCTTCCAGCAGCCTCTGCTGCTCTCTGCCCCCAGATGCTCAAGGATTAGCCCAGGACCCCAGGCTTTTTTCTGTGTCCCTGAGTCCCACCACACCCTCAGAGTGGAGGGAAGGGGAATCGCCAGGCACCAGGCCCAGCGGGAGCCTGCATGCCCCTGGGTCCCCCTAGTCCAGCCCCAGCCTGGAGCCCCTGCCCTTCAGGACCAAGTCCGGACTCCATGTCTAACTTTCTGCTTTCCTTTGCTGCTGTAGATCTCGATGTAAACAACAGCCAACCTCCCCTGGAACTCATCTTCGTCAATGAAGAGTGAGTATGACTGCCCCCCAGGTCCATCCCAGAGGTCAGGAAAGAGTCCCCCCAGGAACCGCCCTTTCAGCTGGGTGGGCCACACTCACAGCTCACCACACCACCACCTTACCCCCGCCCCAATTTCCTCTCTGCCCAGGAGACACTGCCCAAGATCCTGAGGGCAACTCCCTTCAAAACTGGGTACTGCAGGGCTGAGGGAAGAGGGGGAAAGACTACGCTGAACCTGACAGGATATACAGACTGTACATACATTTCCCAAGCAGAATTTCATCTAAATTGATGTCCCTCTTGGGAGAATATTTTAAAACTCTATTGGTGAAAAACATCTTGCATATTGGATATTGCTGGAGCCTCTTAGAGGACCACAAAGTAATTCATAGGTATTAGATATGGTCTTACTAGTTTTGGTAAGATTTTGGTCTTACAAGATTTGGTCTTGTTAGATATGGCAAGGAAAAATTAAGTGGCACGTAGGGGATAACAGGACAGTTGGTGAGAGAGCCACGGGACGATGAAAACAAGCTTTTTTAGAAAAGGAGAAATCTGGTCTCAAACACTCATGTGAGGCAGATTCATGAACAGCTGATTTCTTTTGAACATCTGATATCAATATGTGGTCTTCAAGGAAGACTGTGATGAATAGGACATTTTAAAAGTTGGATCTGTACTAGAGCTCCGTTGTGCAATTTGCTCTTTTCATAAAAAAAAGGGGGGGGACCCACAGTGAGTGAGACCAGCACTATCTGGAGAAACAGATGCAGGGGGCCCCTCCTCCCACCACTGTCTCCGATCATAATACACTGGCCTTGCCTCCCCACCCTTGATGATGTCTCAGGCAAATCCCACAGCTCCTTCCAGATATTAGACCAATCTCATTTTCAGATATTCCGCCATCTAGTCCAGGCTCGTGTCAAAATTCCACTGTCTCATTTGAAGCTTCTCCCCACACTCTCTTGTGATCACACTCAACCCCCCGTCAGCCCAGGTCTGCAGGATGAGAGGTGACCATGAGCGGGGGAGACAGCTGGCTTTTTCTCTCAGTCTTCCTCTGCCTTCCCCTCCCCTCACCAACCCTCTCTGCTACTTCTGACTTCTCCAGAGTCAGGACAGTGGCTGTAGGGAGCAGGAAAGATACAGGGGCACAGAGGGCCTTGGCTGGAAGTATTGGAGAGTGCAGTCAGTGCCCAGGGACTCAGGTCCCTACCCTTTCCCACATCGGGCATTTCCCTTCAGGGTCTTCAGAGTGTCCCCTGGAGGCCACCTCTGCACAGAGCCCAGTGTCATGAGGTGCTCTTGGAGAATTACTTGGCCACCTTGGTTCTGTGTTCTGGTGGCTCACTCCCCACACCCTTCCATCTGGGGTTGCCTCTGCCTCTGTGGTGGGGCCTTTTCACGCTGAGCAGCGGCCCAGCCACCTTCCCTGGGGGCCTCCCCCCCAACAAGATCCGCTGGACACCGAAAGCTCTAGCTGCTCCTGGTGCAGGGGGTCTGTTCCCCCTCACTCTGGCCTCCTGGGCAGCGCCCACTGGCCTCTTGCCCTTGTTTCTTTTCCAGATGAAAACACACGTCCCAAACTCCAAAGCTGAAGCTCAGGGTGTCCCTGGATTCTCTCAGCAGCACTGGAGCAGGGGGATGTAGGGAGGGGGTTGCCAGACTGCCAGACAGGATGGCAGTCTGAGGGGTTCCTCACCAGCCTCCTCACTGATTTGGGGAGGAGGACAAGGAAATATCACAATACTCCCCCCAGGCTGACAACTGCCTCCAATGAACGCTTCCCCCTGAGATCCATCAACTCCGGATAGAGCCTGGAGGTGGGTGACGACCGCAGGGCCCCACGTCCTGCATGCGTCCACCACCTCACTGGCTTTCCCAGTGGCTGAGCTCACGGGACCCACTGTCCTCAGAGCTAAGACAGACCAGAAACATGCCTTTAGTGAGGAGTGGGAGTCAGTAAGGCTGGTGTTAAATCCCCACCTTCCTCTCTCCCCAAGGCAGAGCTGGAGGGTGGCCGGGGTGGGAGGGACCCGCGGTGACTCCCACCCTGGGGGGTGCAGCTGCTGCTGAGAAACTCGCCCCCGCCTTCTTGCTCTCCTGTGCCTTTCACCACCCGTGGCCCTGGCTCTCCCTGCTCCTGTTCACCTTAGAGAAGCATTTCACGTTTCTCCTTCTAGATGGTCAGCCAGTGAGACCGCGGTCCGGGGGCCCAGGCTCTCCAGGCAGGCAGACAGGTTCCTCTCTGGCACCACCACTTAGCACCCAGGCCCCCCGGGGAAGCTAGTAACCTCCCTCTGCCTAGACTCCTACCCTGTAAATGTAGGTAACAGTACCTGCCCCACAGATCTGCTGTGAGATTAACAAGGTCATGAGGATTGAAATCCATTCTTGAGGGCTCAGCTCCATGTTAGCTATTATTAGGAGTCTCGGTCTCCCTTCAAAGGTAACCCCCTGACCCCTGTCCCCTCAAATCCTTACCACATCTCTCGAAGGTGAGATTTGTCTTCTTTGTAGCCAAGAACACCTGAGTCTAGAAGGGTCCTTTATACCAAACATCAATGTGGGGAGGATCCCCACCTCAGCCAGTCTGGGCCACTGCTGTTTTTCCCACCTCCTTTGTTCTCTTCCAGCACGTCAAATACAGACTTCAGTTCCCTGATGCAGAACAAGGTATGGCCTTGGGTTTCTCCTGTGCTTTGAGATACTTAAAAGACCTCAAGATAACTCATGGGGCCTTCCCTGGCGGTCCAGTGGTTAAGATGCTGCCTTTTCACTGTAAGGGGTGCAAGTTTGATCCCTGCTTGGGGAACGGAGATCCTGCAAGCTGCATGGTGCAGCCAAAAAAAGAAAAAAACAATTATACAAAAAAAAAGGTAACTCAGAGACAGAGATGCCTGGCAGCTTGCCAAGAGCCAGTGGCCTTCTCAGATGTGAGGGCAGAGAGGCGCTCACCTGAGCCTGGACACGTGAGGCTTCGGGCAGTTCTGAACCCCAGGCCTGGTTTCTGGGCTTAGCTTCACAAAGGGACAAGCTAACTTTTCCTCACAGAAACCCAATATTCAGCCATCCAAAGATTCACCCTAAGGACTCCTTTCACGAGGGGTTCATTTAGAAAAATCGTACTACAAAAGGGGACGGTTTATAGGTGAAAGTCAAGTTGCCCACACACTGCTCAGCCTTGCCCCTTCCCTTGGGGTTGGTTTTACATCACTTCTCACCTCAGTCCCAATGGATGGGCCTTGATTGGTCCAAACTATGGACTTGGTTATGTGCGTTTTCTTTCTCATTTTCTCTGTGTTAAAATGAAGGGCTCTCCATGAGCTAATGGAGTTCTAGAAAGTCAAGCTCTCCTCTAAGGACAGAGCCATGTTTTTCCAAATTTCAAAAGCTTCTTCAAATGGGGTGCTTGGTCCAGCTGGACAGGAACCTGTGAAAGGGAGGCAGGCAGAGTGGGGGTGGCTCTCTACCCTCTGTTCACCCTGGCTCTGCTCCCCAAGTCCCCAGGGAGGGGAGACGGAGGTGTGACCCCCACCCCGGGGTGATCCAGTGGCTTCTCCAGACCCCACATCCTCCTGATGGTGTGATGGTCTTTGTCCCGACAGAACCTGAATGGTGTGCCCACAGTCACCAGTTCTGCCAAAACAACAAACCTCCCAGGCAGGGAGCAGCACCCATCCCAGGTAATGGAACGCTACCTCCTGACCCTGTTTCCTCCGAGCTCCCAGGGGGCACTGTTCCTGCAGCTGTGAGGGCGTCAGGCAGGCGGGCTGTCACCAGGCCACTTCAGCCACCTGTGTGTGAGGTCTGCGTGTGCCGTGGAGACAAGGCATCCCACTCACTGCTGACTTCGGCAAGTTATCCCACTGCCCGAGCCCCAGTCTCATCAGCTTTAAAACTGAGGCTCGGTCTAGATCAGAGGTGTTCACACTACTCCTCAAAGGTGCTTCGGGGGCACTGCACATATTGTGTTCACGTATCCTGAGATTTTTAAGGCAACTGTTTTTCTGTTCCCTGATTTTCCTGGAACTTTTATCACTGAAACAAAATGCAGAAGTAAAACAAATGTGGAAGCTGGCATCACACTGCAACTCTTACTTATAACCCTAGATTTCAAGTTTTTGTGTTCATCAAAATCATCTCAATTATGTAGCATCTGTATCATCATAAATAAACACCATTGTTTATTAAATACCAAGCACTGTGCCAGGCATTTGCTCTCTAGTCTTGGCTCAACGAGAGAGCAACTTTGAACTGAGATGCAGAGAGATGTACCCAAGGCTTTGGAGCTAGTAAGAGGAGAACCTTGATTCCAATGCACTCTCAGTTAAAACATCGATATATGCTCATTAAATGCCATATTTGTTTCCTATAGACCTCCTTCCTATGGAGGTCCACGTCAGTTTTCATTAGGAGAAAGGATCATGGAAAACCACTGGATCAGAGACTCTCTGAGGTCTTCTCCAGCTCTTATAATCAAGGACTGTTTCAGGAGAATGCGGAAAGTTCCAGCCTTTTCTGGGCCCTCGTAGGAAGAGGTTATGGGCTTTGAGAATTGTGGCCGGGTGGCCTCTGCCCCCCGGTCTCCCCATGGCCTGGCCTCCCCATGGCCTAGCCTGGTGACATTTGTACCAGGCTACTCCTAGTCTCATGGGCCTGGCAGGACAGAGGGGCACTGGCTTCTTAAGCTCAGAGCTGAGATCAGAAGTCAGAAACCTCTGACCCTGAAAGGCCATCACATGGACCACTCAGGGCCTGACTGGACCAGGGCAAGGCTGAGATGTCTATGCAAATTGAGGGGGAGGAGAAAGAGGGGAGGAAAAATCAATAGGCAAGAAGGAAAAAGTGAGAAAGAAGGGAGGAGAGAAACACACTTTGACTCTCTGTCCAGTGAAAGCTGGACTCTTTCTATAATGCAAAGCTTCTTTTTTAGTCATTTCTGAACCAGGACAGTATTGTAACTCCACAGAGAATAACCATCTTCCATTTGGTATTTAAACATGAAGTAGAGAGCAGTCAGTTTTACTGGAATTCAAGTAAAAAACATAACTGTTAATATTTGTAACAACAAAAATAGCAATATTAATAGCTTATCATTTGTTAAATGCCAGGAAGGGTTCCAAGTACTTTCTATTTACTCTTTACAACAACCTGGCTGAGGAACTGGATTTTCCCCATTTTACAGAAGAAACTATAGTCCAGATGGGGCTGCCCAAGCAGGTCAAGAATAGAACTGGGACTGGGACCCATCTGACACCCAAGCTAAAACCATTTCCGCTGCACAATGATCTTTCATGCTTTGTGGGCCAGAAGCCCAAGCTGGGTTGGAGAAGTTCACTGACTTTCCTTTGGTAGGCAAAGCCACCAGTCCTGACCCCCAGCTCCAGGAACCAGGAGCTCAAAAGAAAGTACAAGTCCCAGCACGACCAAATGATCTGCAAGTGCCTCTCTCTGAGCATCTCCTATGCCGCCACCATCGGGGGTCTGACCACCATCATCGGCACCTCCACCAGCCTCATCTTCTTGGAGCACTTCAACAAGTAAGTAATCTATTTGGTCAACAAGTATTTACAAACCATAGCATGTCAGCAACAGACCCGGGTGCTAAGGATATAGCAGAAAATGGAATCAGAGCAGCTTCTATACAAAGGGCCAGAGAAAGGATTAAGTCATTACAGTCAAATGTGATGAGAAGGGTGGGATTCTGCAAGGGTGGCGGGGGGCAGCTGGGGCGCATCCATCTAGAGGGAGGAAATGCCTCCCCAAAGAGGTGATGATGAAAGTAGAGACCTGGAGCCTGAGCTGGAGTAAACTAGACAAAGGGAGATCTTCCAGACAAAACAGTGTAAGAGGCTCAGAGGCAAGAAAGCAGAGAAAATAAAGGCAATGGCAGAGGGAGAAAGGAGGCCAGGGAGGTGGATGCACAGACCACCCAGGGCCTCACAAGGCCCATGAAGGAACTGGAAATTCATCCGAAAAGGCTGGGAGAAGCCTTTGAAGAATTATAGGCAGTGAGTGAGGTGATCACATTTACAGTTTTGAAAACACATTCTGGATTTTTTAAATGGACAGTGGAATTTGGGAAGGGAAAGGCAGGAAGACAATCCAGGCTGCTGCTGCCAGCGCCCAGGACAGAGCTGATGGCAGCCTGGATAACAGTGGGAGGAGAAATGGCCTGATCTGAGCGAGCTTCTGAGGTCAGATTAGGAAAAACCTGAGAGAGGGGAAGCCCTGGATTCATTGTCTGAGTCGGGGCTTCAGCAGCTGGGGAAACAGAGCTGCCCTTGACCTACATGAGGGTAAAGATGAGGAAATGCTGATAGAGAAGTGGACATGTCCGGGTGGACACGTCCCTGAATCTCAAGAGGCATTTTCAGGCTAAAGACACAGATGTGGAGTCAGAGGCCACCTGTGCCATCCCTAGGCCACCAGGCTCACAAGGCCCTCATGTGGGGTTTAATGTCCTACTGTCAGTGAACAAGCAGCCCTACGTTTGCCTTTTGCTCTGGGCCCCACAAAGTAGATGGTAGCTGGTCCTAGTGATTTGCATATAGAAGCTGAAGCCCTAAGATTGACAGAGATTACTCAGGAAGAACACACAGAATAAGGAGATCAGGGGCATAAACATTAAGCCCAAACATTTAGGGACTTCCCTGTTGGTCCAGTGGTTAAGACTCTGCCTTGCAATGCAGGGGACATAGGTTCTATCTCTGGTCGGACATCTAATATCCCACATGCCGCAGAGCAATGAAGCCCACACACCACAGCTCAAGAGTACAGGCACCGCATTGAGAGATCCCCTGTGCTGCAACTAAGACCCAACACAGCCAAATAATAAATAAGTAAATATTTTTTTAGAAAAACATTTAAAGTAGACTAGAAAAGAGAATAAAACAGTATCAGACAGAGAAGAGGAAAATCTAGTGTTGTTCTATCCAAGGGAAAAACGTGGTCCATGTTGTTTAAAGTTGTTGAATGACCAGGCAAAGTAAGGACAAAAATGTATCCATTATATTTGATGATATGGAGGTTACTGGTGACCTAGGTGAGAACAATTTGGTCAAGTGACCTGAAAAGAAGCCAAATTTCAGTAGTTTGAGGAGTAGGGTGGAAATGAGGAAATGCAGAGTTGGCTATGAAGGGAAGGGGAGAGATGGGGTGATAATAAAGGGAGGGTAAAGAATGGCAAATAAATGGGGGAACAATGGAAATAGTCACAGACTTTATCTTCTTGGACTCCAAAATCACTGCAGACGGTGACTGCAGCTATGAAATTAAGACAATGCAATGACAAACCTAGAGAGAGACATTCCTTTGCTGACAAAGGTCCGTATCATCAAAGCTATGGTTTTTCCAGTGGTCATGTATGGATGTGAGAGTTAAACTATAAAGAAAGCCGAGCACTGTAGAATTGATGCTTTTGAACTGTGGTGTTGGAGAAGACTCTTGAGAGTCCCTTGGACTGCAAGGAGATCCAACCAGTCCATCCTAAAGGAAATCAGTCCTGAATATTCACTGGAAGGATTGATGCTGAAGCTGAAGTTCCAGTACGCTGACCACCTGATGTGAAGAGCCAACTCATTGGAAAAGACCCTGATGCTGGGAAAGATTGAAGGCAGGAGGAGAAGGGGACAACAGAGGATGAGATGGTTGGATGGCATCACCGACTCAGTGGACATGAGTTTGAGCAAGCTCTGGGAAGTGGTGAAGGACAAGGAAGCCCGGCGTGTTGCAGTCCATGGGGTCACAAAGAGTTACGACTGGGCAACTGAACAACAAAGCAGGGTCAAGAAAGGGCTCTTAAGATGAAAGACATTCCAGCGCTGATAGGAATGATCCAGATAAGAAATAATTAAAGACTAGGGAGAGGGGATGACTGACAGTGATGGCACTGAGGTAACAAGAGGGGGTGGGATCTCGAGCAGGGAGAGAATGAAGGAAAATGGATGAAAATGAGGAAGGAGATGGGAGGAAGAAGGATAGATCAAAGTTTAAGACCTAATTCCCCAGGATCTGAGCTCTTCACACCATAGTACTCTGCCCAAGCTCTGAGTTTCTGCCCTTCTGATTTAGTTTCTGGGCTAATTCATATTCTTTTAGTCTATATCTTGGGTGGTAAATTTATCAGAATCTTTACATAAATTAAGAAGCAAACAGATCTGAGTGATTCTCCTGAGTGCAACGTGTATACACTTCCATCATATCAAGTTTGGTTGCTTGGATGCCATTTTAGCGCATTTCATAATTCTTGGCTGGGCTCAGGACAGCTGCAGCTGTCAAGTGACTTCTTGATTATGTATTATCATATTTTTATCACTAGCTGTACTGTTAACTCTGCTTTATGTCTCCTAAGGACTATTTAGCTTATTACCCCCCAAAATACTACATGGAAATCCACCCTTTTCTAACCACTGTCCTGGTTCTTTCCCTTCCAGCCAGTATCCAGCTGCAGAAGTGGTCAACTTTGGCACCTGGTTCCTCTTCAGCTTCCCCATCTCCCTCATCATGCTGGTGGTCAGCTGGTTTTGGATGCACTGGCTGTTCCTGGGCTGCAAGTGAGTCCTAGGGCCCTGAGAGCAAGGCCCTCCCATCCATCGAGGGCCATGGCTCAAGCCCTGGGGGTGAGACTCTACTGCGAGCTGCCAAGTAACCATCAAGGATGCCCAGGGGAGAAGGCAGTGAAGCAGATGAGGACTCAGGCATCGTGTTTTCTAGATACTCCAAACACACGGGGACTCTGCACTTCTCTATGAGCTCTACAATGTAATGGTCTTAAGGTCAACCGACTGGTTAGAGGAAGGGCTGGATTCATAAAAAGTCTGAATTGGACAGTAGTTAATGTAGTTTCATGGAGAGTAATTTGAACTAATTTCTAAGGAAATGACTCCAAGTAGAAGTTGCCTTAGGCTTAGTTTTATAGACATGACTGATTTATACTTAATAGTTGTATGAAATATGCTCATATCACTTAAAATAACATTAGACATTCCTCTTGTAATACTATTTCTAATACTAATCTACTTAGCCAGTTTTCCATTACTGATGCTTACTCCAAATTTGATCAGTTTCAAACACATAAAGGAAAGATATACCTGATGTTTTGCTATTAGTCCAGGGGACCCAACTTTCCCATTGCTCAGGGAATGTTCTCTAAGCTGAGCTTTTTAAAAAAATAACTCAAGAGACAATCATCAAATCAATGACAACTGTATACTTCCATACTCCCAGTATTGCTAATTGAAAACTAACACCCCGTTCACCCCAAACAACCCTATCTCTAGACAGATACACACACACACACACTTCTATGTGTGCTTGCAAAAAAATAAATATATAAGCATCTACATACATATGCCACATCACAATGATTCTCACTTAGGTAAAGGGTGAGTGTGTAAGGACTTCCCTGGCAGTCCAGTGGCTAAGACGCTGTGCTTCCAATGCAGGGGGCACAGGTTCAATTCTAGTTCAGAATCAAACAGGATCCCACAAGCCACACAGTGCAGCCTAATTAATTAGCTAAATTAAAAAACCAACTGGGAGCGGGGGAAAGATGAGTGTGTAGAAACAACCCCACATAAATACCCTCACGCAAGTCCATGAGACATGACTTCACATTTATATACCAGAGATTCACCCAGGAAGCTAGAGAGAAGGCTGCTGAGAGGCTGTGTTAACTTGGCAGACGAAGACACATGATAGGCAGAGTGAGGGGAGAGAAGAACCGTCACAGCCAGTCAGTAGTTTAGTGTTTGCTTACAACTTGCTCTCCACTTGCTCTCAGAAGTGGCCTTCATTCCTCTGCTTATTCTTCCCTTCTCAGTTTTAAAGAGACCTGCTCTCTGAGTAAGAAGAAGAGGACCAAAAGGGAGGAGTTATCAGAGAAGAGGATCCAAGAGGAATATGAAAAGCTGGGAGCCATTACGTAAGAATCAGTCCTTCACCCTCTCTCTTTCCCCAAGAGAAAATCACAGCAGGTAAAGTGTGCACAGAAGCAGCCTTGTTCTTGGTGGCCTCCTGAGCTGGGGGAGTTTTCCTCAAGTACAAATAGAGGTGCTATTTAATGCCAAAGACAAGCTGGCCCAGGCCCTAGGGGCCACTGTTCCCCGTTGCTATATTCCAAGTGGTTGAGCAGAAGCTGCGTCTCAGGTCTCCAGTTCTGGAGCCCTGATCACAAGAGCATCCCGAAGCAAAGTGAGGAGGCCAAGCGAAACGTCCCAGTTCCTGGAGGAGGTCTTCCTGTTTTCTCTTCTAGCTACCCGGAAATGGTGACTGGATTCTTCTTCATCCTGATGACTGTGCTGTGGTTTACTCGGGAGCCTGGCTTTGTTCCTGGTTGGGATTCCTTCTTTGAAAAGTAAATGATACCGTCTCTATGAACGACCCCCTCACCCGAACTCTTCAGGCAGTACCTACCAGGGTCCCTTCCTAGACTCTTAGGGATAGTCAGGAACCCAGAAAGGACTCTGTCCTCTTAAAAATTCGTCTTTCTTAGAGAAGTTGCAGTGCAGACTCAAGAAGAAAACAGTCTTTGGAGTCTGCCTCCAGGGTTGGGGTCAGGAGCTGCCACTTACCATCCACATGACCTTGGTCTTGTTACTTAAGTGCTTGTTTCGAGAGTTTAAAGGGAAAAATGTAGAGTAAAACACCACCTATAAAGGCTATGGTCACAGTGGCCAAGGGGTGTCCGCCCCCCCTCCATATTCCCGAGGGCCAGGGTCACAGGCCACAAGCTCTCAGTGCCAGCTTGTGCCCCTCCCAGGAAAGAGAACGCCCCCTTTTCTCTTCTCCTCTGTCTAAAATAACTCCTGCTCACTCCTTCCAACAGGTCCATAAATTCACACTAAGACATCTACCCTAGCTAGGCCCTGCCTCCAGACATTAAATCCACCAGTGGATGGCATGGCAGCAGCTGGCCAGAAGGAAGGCTAGGTCCCCACTAGACTAGGTGCCCTAGAAAGGCACCACATGCAGACAGGCTGTCCTGGGCCCGGTGTGACCCCTGGGCCTCCTGACTCTCCTCCCCAGCTCTGCTTGTCTCTGGCAGGAAGGGCTATCGCACCGATGCCACGGTCTCTGTCTTCCTTGGCTTCCTCCTCTTCCTGATTCCAGCGAAGAAGCCTTGCTTCGGGAAAAAGAGAGATGGTGAGAGGAGTTCAAGGGAAGAGTCGGGGCTGGCTCCAGTCAAATAATGGTCTAAGTTCAGAATTTCTGGAAGGAGCCTTACCATAGCCCTTCTGACTCCTCCCGGTGTAGCAGAGTATCCTCTCGTTCATCAACGAGACCCCTGTCTCCATGAATCACACCAGGAGGGTTCATCTGGCCCCGCCTGTCTCCCTGTGATCTAGGGGAGGACCGGGGGCCCTCGCTGGGCATGGAGCCCATCATCACGTGGAAGGACTTCCAGAAGACCATGCCCTGGGAGATCGTCATTCTGGTGGGAGGAGGCTACGCTCTGGCTTCTGGCAGCAAGGTAACCCTTGAGTCGTCTTATTGGGCCAAGTGTTTTTTCATTATGTAAATTATGTAAAGCCACTGGCTTTATATAATGAGTCCTTATGGTTCTGGGAGGGAAGATTCAAAGGTGCTAAGAGGTGAATGTCCACCCAAGTCGCTGGGAAGGGAAGCCAGGAATGGACATCATGTCCTACCCAGAATGTCTAAATGGCACCACTGGGAGCAGAGTCCTGGCACACAGGCATTCACACCTCATGTATGGGCCCACACCACTGCAGGTAAGAGAAATACTGGACTTTGTAGCCATCTCGTCTGGGGATCTGACAGTGGTGACAGGTATAAGGGCCCAGAGATGCCCCAGACTGATCCCTCAGTTAGTCTGTATGCCTATCCTGAGGCCCTGTGGAGAATGATGCTAAAGCGGGTATAGATGCCCCCTGATTTCCTGCGTGGGAGGATTTGGGATGAGATCTTTTAAAGGGGGCTGGTGGGAAAGAGTTGATTTTCCTAACCCTTTCCTGAAGTAACAACCATTAATAATCAGGTTAAGGTTCTCACTGTTTTCTTCCTCTGTCTTCTCTGTATGTTTAACACATTAACCCATTCTAAACGTGGCTCAGTTTTGACTGCCCATTGTCTGGGCCTCAATGCTATCTGCATCAGTAATCAGGTCCCAGGGTCCTCCACTTGGAAGGAACCATGGAGGACATGGGGTCCCCTAGCCCACCCAGGAGAGACTTCTTCCCTCCAGGACACCTTGGGTGACGAGGCCAGCCCTGCACAGCCAGCAGAGAAGTCACTCTTGACTTTCAGTTAAAGTCTTCTGGATGTCTTCCACATCTTGGTCTGGCTTTCTTCTCAGGAACCCTCTCCTCAGTAATAATTATTAAAACAATAAAGACACTTACGTTCCCCTAGATCATGTTTTCTTCCAACTAAAACTCCCCAGTTCCTTTAACCATTCTTCATAGGAGTAGTGACCCCTGACCACACTGGTCTCTCTCCTTAGGACTCACTACACCTTGCCTTTGATCAAAGACAGTCCGGGGGTGGTCAGTCTACTGCAGACTAGAGCAGTTATTAATAATAACTCAAGCCCCGTCCTGTATTTTACGGAAGCTTTTACAAGGCTTTGTTGGCACTCATGTCAATGTTTACACTGAAACCACAGTCAACTAATACCCTTCATTCTTTTCGTTGTTAGCCATTATTAAGCTTCAAATCCTTCAATCAGTTCTGTATATATGCTTTCAATATTTGATTCCAAGTCCATAGTATCATATTTATCCTTGTTGAATTTCAGTGGTTAGTTTTGGCCACTGAGCCCAGCCTGGCAAGATTTTTTTTTTTTTAACCAAAATTGTAAGTGTACAGTTGGTATGACTATAAAACCTACTCACTCTACTATTTTAATAATATAATTTAGGTACAGTATGTGTGATTCCTCCTGAATCGAAAATAATTTCAGAGTCTTAACATTAGTGAGGAAAATTCAATAAAAATGTTTTCATACCAAGGGTTTAAAAAATTAAAGTTTCCTTTATTGCGTTTTTCCCCCTAACTTTACAGCCTAATTTATCAGTTTATTTCAAATTATAGTATAAGCTAGTTCTTCTGAAGAAAAAATTACCATTATTTCACTTTACTTACAAGTACTGTTGGATAACATGATAAATAATACTCCATTTCTTTATAAAACACACTGCTTCCACTCAGCTAACTTCTCTGCCTCCTCTGTCTTTTCTCACGAGCAGAGTTTTATGTGTCACAAGCAATAGCAATTACAGAGGTTCGAGGCACTGCACCCACCATTAACTGAGGTAGTCCTCACATATTGCATTTATAGCTGTCAGTCAGTGGAGAAAAAAGAAGGAAGTGTCTCAAGATAAAAATGGCTACATGAGAGAATTCTGCAGCCCTTTGGTTATCAGTTGTCTATGAGCGTGCCATGAAGTGGCCTGGGTGCTATGGAGATGAAATGAGCTTTTGATGAACTTGGAGAAGAGGAGAAAGGGTGGCCTGCAGACAACATAGTGAGGCCGTCCTTAATAGCAGAACATGAGTAGGGCCCGCAGTTTGAGGAATCATAAAATGTCTCACCCTGTTTCTTGCCCTAGTCCTCATTTCTTTATTGCATTTGCAGTCTGGAGGGTGAACAGGAAAAGTCAGAGCATGTCAACCAGAGAAGGGAGAGGAGGGAGGGTGGGAGAGCTGGAAAGTGTGTACGGTAACCTGGGGTTTTTTAAGAACATAAACTCAATTGTGCCCTTCATTTTTAGGGGATGGGGAGAGCCCTCATCACTGGCAGATGAACATCTTCCAACCAAGTGAATTACTCCAAGTGGAAATATTGGTTTATTTGAGTTGATGTGTATAGGTGTTGCTAATGGAAAAGGTTCAAGACTTTATTTCATATTGACAAGAAGTACGGGCAGATGGTAGATCCTGATGTCAGCCGTAATGAGACCTGAACCTAACACAGGCTGAGGCTGAATGACCATTTCCAGGCTAGTGAGGTGGCCCCTTCGCCACGACATGGAGACAGACCTATAATTCCTCTCTCCCTCATTACTCACGTAAAATTTCTAATGTCCAGCCCTTGCCTACTCAGGCCCCAAAGACCAGAAGAAAGTTACTATCCAAACATGGTGATAATTTGTTCCTTTTCATGGGTGATAATAGAAATAGATTTCAAAAGCAGGAATAAGGATTACACTTGGCAACCTGTGCAAAGGGCATTGTTGATTGAACGGACAGCATGACACTGTCAGAGGCTGGAGAAAGAGTAGCGGGTTTGAAGCTGAGCGGCCCACCACCCGCAAAGGCCTCCAATCCCTGCTGAGTCGTCACAGCGCCGAGGAGGATCACAGCAAGTGGAGGCTCTCCGTGCCCTGTGACAACAACTGACCAGGAGGCTCTAAGACTAAATGTGCAACCAATAAAAAAAAAAGAAGAATTTGCTGAGACCCTTGTGGTCCAGTGGCTAAGACTCCACACTCCCAGTGCAGGGGGCTCAGGTTTGATCCTTGGTTAGGGAACTAGATCCCGCGTGCTGCAACTAAGACCCAGCACAGCCAAATAAATAAATATTAAAAAATAATAATAATTTGCTGAGCTATGAAGTGACTTAATCATAAAAACAAAACAAAACAGGAATGCCTGTGGATCCAGCCTGCCTAAAAATAGGGAGGCAAATTAGATGGCTCCTGGTGGTCCCTTCCAGCCCCCACCATCCCCGACCTTCTGGAGGCTGAGAGTGCCGCTCTCTCCTCACTGCATCGCCTTGTCTCCCTGCAGACCTCTGGCCTCTCCTCGTGGATCGGGCAGCAGATGCTGTCTCTGAGCAGCCTTCCACCATGGGCTGTGACCCTGCTGGCATGCATCCTGGTGTCCATTGTCACAGAGTTTGTGAGCAACCCAGCCACCATCACCATCTTCCTGCCCATCGTGTGCAGTCTGGTGAGTAGAACAGGGCTCCCAGACATCCAGTAACTGATAAGTAGATAGATAATAAAAGCAAGAGCTATAGAAACCCCTTCCCAAAAGTCTAGGCTTAACTTAGGGGCAGTTCTGAATGGAAACAAGAATGGACAAGATAACCGTAAAACCCTAGGATTCTAAAACCCCACGATTGCAGTCAATCTTTCTCTCCTGTGAAAGTGAAGTGAAAGTCGCTCAGTCGTGTCCGACTCTTTGCGACCCCATGGACTATACAGTCCATGGAATTCTCCAGGCCAGAATACTGGAGTGAGTAGCCTTTCCCTTCTCCAGGGATGAGACCTAACAGGAGGGCGGGAGAAATAGCTACAGAAAATGGAGACAAAAAGTGCTCCCAGAAGTACTCTCAGCTGCAGAGACCAAAACCACAGCTCTGTCATCACCGCCTCCACCCCGCTTCTCTGTCCAGGAGATTCTGAGAATTATGAGCAATGCCAGGCTCATTCCTGGGTCTCAGAACAATTTGTGATTAATGGAGTAGGTGTTTGCGCAGTGGGATGGTGGGGGTGGAGCCACTGGCAGATCTCAGCCTGGCTAAGCAGCCCAAGAGGTGATCCATCAAACACAACGCTGCCTCCGTCCCATTCTGTGAGGTGGAACCTGTAAGATGAAGGCTCTTCCTCACTGCCAACAAGATAATATCCTCCTACTTTATCAGCCCCAAACTCCTCCCAGTCAGCCACTCTCTGCTCACTGCTCAGACGTCTCCCTCCAACTTCTCCCTTAAAACTTGCACTTAAAACCTGGTACCATTGAGGGTAAGACCACAGGTTCAAGTCCCACATAAGGCAGTTATCTTACCTAGGAAAAACAAAAACAAAAACCTTAGTTCTGCACCCCAAGAGCGAGAGATGTCTACCTCAGTCAATGCAACTTATTCATGAGATTTGTGTTGGAAGAATTTCTCAGCTGAAGCATCAAATTTTAAAACTACCCCCTTAGACCAGCACCAAGAAACAAAACATCCCTTCTAGTAGGAAGGCAACTTGGAGTCCCTGTTTCCATGGGGAGTGAGTGAGCAGCAGGGGCCCATCCAAGGAGCCTGGGACTACGTGCTTTTGAGGGCTTGGTTTAATTGTCCCTCACATGTAGTATCCAGTCAAGGGCAGCTGACAGCCAGCCATCATTTAGGCACACTCGTGATGATAAGCATGGCAAATGCAAGTCTAACCTCCATGCTAATGTTTCTGTGAATTCTCTCTTTTCCTAGTCTGAGACGCTGCAAATAAATCCACTCTACACCCTGATCCCGGTCACCATGTGCATCTCCTTTGCAGTGATGCTGCCAGTGGGCAACCCCCCCAACGCCATCGTCTTCAGCTATGGGCACTGCCAGATTAAAGATATGGTGAGTCGCGGGTGGCCTCTTCCCACCAGGCCCACCTGCCACAAAGACAGGGATGACTGGCCCTATATAGCCTTCTACAGTTTATTATTTTATAAGCAGTACCCCTGATCTATCATAGCTCAGCCCCAGGGTGGCAGAAAGAATGGTCCTGGTAAAAGGTTTTTCTTTGGTCCACAAGCACCAAGAATAGCAATCATGTGCTCTCCCCAGCCCTCATCTGGGAAAAGAATGGGAATGTAGACAGAAAAGGCTGGGACCGACCTGGGGTGTGACGCACTCCGGAAGCTGAGAGTCTTGTTCTAGTCTTTGCTCAGTTCCTGCATTGAACCATGGGGATGTTGGCCCAGAGTTGCTGGCTTATTCATAGGTTAAGTGTGAGACACTGTGTGAACTGAGGGTGAAAGATACTTAGAACAAGATCCTTCTCTCTGTCCAACCCTCTCCCCAACCAAGAAACCCCCGAAGCAACAACTGTAAAATGAAGCACCCATAGCTCATTTCTTAGTTTTCAGTGAGGCTCAGAAACACGGCTTGGAGGGGACACTTTGTGGCTGGTTTTAGTGTGGGGCCACCCTCCACCCCTCAGCCTACGCTCACGGCTGTGCTTCTCGACTCCCAGGGCTGACAAGGTTGGGGAGGGAGGAAACCCTCATACAGGTACCTGGGCCTGGCTGACTGAAATGGTCCATCCTCCCTTGCTGGGGGCTAGTTTTTCACTCCAATCCAAACTAGATCTTGGCAGCCTGTAAATATCAAACGGAGAAAAGGAAGAGCTTCAGGCTGGGAGCAGATACTCACATCCTCTCTACTCTCATACTGCCCATCTGAGTCATCTGAGTTACCTCGGGAATGGGGTCACAGCCGCCCCTCTGTCCCCGCCCCCCAGATCTTACTGCACAGCCCCATCCACTCCTGCCGAGCTCCACGACGATGCTCCTGTCCCCTCGGCCTCCCCCTGCACCCCCGATCCTGCTCCCTCTGCCGTGTGCTCCTGCCACTCACCCCTAGCCTTCACGCTGGAATCAAGGGACAAGAGTCAGTCATTTTTAAAGGCACCAAATGACGAGCAGTAAGCCGGTCCTGGGTTCTAGCCCCAGCCTGGGCACTGACTCAAGACTTCACTTCCGTCATCTGCTAAGTGAGCAGGTTCAGCCCAGATGCTCTGTGTGACCTCCCAGTTCTAAATGACCTTCACTTAGCTCCTTTAGAACCTGCCTCCTCTCACCTGCTGGGAAACGTGGGCAGTTCTCCATGCTGAAAGGCTCGGGGGGTCGGGATGATTCATAAGGACAGGGCTTGGGCCAGAAGGCAGAAGGGCGACTCACTGAGTCATCAACCACTTCCTCACATTCACTTTTCCCTCGCAGCCTGCCCGGCTCAGTCCCAGTCAATGGACTTGTGGGGACACCCTGCGCACTCGGGTCGTCACCCGCTAGGATGCCAGCTAGTGTACACTTTCCCAGATGGCCCTGGCTCTGCCACCCTTCCTCCCCCTCGTCCCCCTCCCACCTGGGCGTGTCGGCGCCATGACAGAAACAAAGCCGTCAGAGCCGCAGAGATGGCATTCCCTCAGGAGAAAGCAGCAAAGGCCCCGTGCCACCAGCCAGGGCGCCGTCCGTCGCCTTTCTGCGGAAGGGCTGAGTGGAGGCGGCTGACCTTTGCCCAGGTGAACCCAAGGACACTACTTCCTTCAGCTGTTCCTTGTGGGGAAAACGCAACAGTCACAGAATACAGGCTCTCCTAGGAGGCCCTCACGTGTGAAGGCTGAGAGGCTTCTGCTTTCGTGAGCTCTGTTTGATCTCAGTGAACACATTTCCCAGTCATGCAGCTGTCTTAGTGCAACTTAACGTGCCGAGAGCTGGCGTCCCAAGCACGCACCTCCCAGGCCTCCGTGCCGTAGTGTGAGTGCTACAAAAGGAGAGACGATGCCAACGGCCATCTCCCAGCCCCAAGTCCTTCCTGTCCACCTGTCCTCTACAGGCCTGTGCCCGCCAAGAGGCACCACTAGAGAACCAGGGGGCAGTGAGGGGAGCAAGTCAGGGCCATGCAGGGGGGCTGGGGTCACGTCAGGACAGGCTCAGGCGGGGGGCGCCGGGGCACTTGTGCTGTCTGCTCACAGTGACCGCGGGCTGTGCGCCCTGCTGTTGTGTCCTGCAGGTGAAAGCTGGCCTGGGGGTCAATGTCATTGGCCTGGTGACAGTGATGGTGGCCATCAATACCTGGGGAATAAGCCTCTTCAACCTCAACACGTTTCCCGCCTGGGCCAAGGTCAGTAATATCACTGATCAGGCCTGACCCCAGGAGCGACCAGCGCCCAGCAGGCTGAGAGGACCACCAGCAGCACAGGACCCCCTCAGAAGATTCCTCCATCTTCCACCTCCAGTGACGTGCGGAGAGCCTCCAAGCACAACGCACAGGCCCGGATGTGTGTCTTCCGCTCTGCCCTCCCTCCTCAGCGCAAGGAAACCTAAAACCCCTCTCCCTCCCTTGTAGCTTGTCTCTCCAACCAGCTCTTTCTGAATGAAAGCCGGCAAGAGACAAAAGTCTGTCCTCGTTGCCCCTCAGAGGCCAAGCCTCACAAACTGACCAGTCTCACTGGGTTTGATGTTATTCTTAAGTTCTCAGTCCCGTTTAGGAATAGAAGGAGAAAACCCAAATCATCCTTCCAAGTGCAGAGAGTGAAACCAGTGTCATCTCCTCTTTGGGGGAAAAGTCTCACCCAGAACCTGAGACCTGACATCGGCTTCTTTCTCCCGGGTGTTTCTCGCCCAAGTTCTCTCCACAAAAGGGCAGTTCTTAGTGAGGCCTCTTTGTGGCAATCAGTACTCTCTTATCACTCCTCTTTTAAGTGCCTCTCTTCAATGGCTTCTCTATACCCTGGCACCAAACCCCTGCAAAGAAATAGTGTCCCCTTCAGAAAGAGGCTGGTGCTGTTCTGTCAAAGGAAAAGGCAGCAGAGAAAGAAGACACGTTGGGATCAGTCTCTCTCTCTCCACTCAGCACTAACCATCAATACCACCGTGCTGGTTAAGCGTTGGGAGGAAGGAAAAACCTTCACAGTTCATACCTGTCTCACTAAGGAGGCGGAAACTGTGATTAAGACCACAGCACTATTGATGATATGTTGATGGGCTTTCTCCAGGAGGTAATGAGTAGCTCGTCCCTAAGAAGACAGGCACAGAAAAGTCCAAACACATCTGTCACTTTCTAAAAGCTGCTGAGCCCCTGGAGGGGAGGGGAGATGTCTCATGTCTCTTAAAGTCTCCAGCAACTTATATGATACAGTAAACTGTGTGCGTGTCTGCTCAATAAATGTCTTCCTTGAAATGATTCCACAAGTCCAGGCCTCCTCCTTCTTCCTGAACTGCAGCCCTATCCCCATGATAGGACTGGATGTTGCTCCCAATCCCTTCAGCATGACACATTTCAGATTTCTACCATCAACTACTTGCTAAATACATCTTATGGGAAAAGGAGGAAACCATAGTTACAGCTCTGCTTGAATTAAGTTACTAATGACAGCAAGTACAGTTTTCCAACAATGATTTACCAGTAAAGTCACTCTCTTAGTTTATCATGTATCTGTCAGTTACAAAGTTTCTTTTGTGCCAGTCAAAAACCTGCACCAGGTTTAACCAGGAATATTAATGCTGCTTCCAGTTAGTGCAGGCCAAATTACCTGGCCACTTACAAAAGTGAATGAGGCCAAATGAAATACCAGTGTTAGGTACACCATGGCAGGTCTGAGGAACCAGCATCGCTAACAGTCATGTTGCTTTGAAATATTTCTGAGTCAGGATGTCACTCCTATTGTCAGGGTAGCCAAATGGTCGAGCGTCTGACCTGTTTCAGAATTTAAGACACCAAAGCTTTAAGTCAGACAACAAGGCAATGCACAGATAATCAATAAGATGCTGGGAGTATAAACAAGCAAAAGGAGAAAGAAAAGGTGACAGATAATGAAGTTGACCTCAGGCTTTCCTGGTGGTCCAGTAGTTAAGAATCCGCCTGCCAATTCAGGGGACATGGATTCAATCCCTGGTCTGGGAAGACTCCCCATCCTACAGGGCAACTAGGCCCACAAGTCCTAGGCCCGTGCTCCATAACAAGAGAAGCCACTGCAATGAGAAGCTCTCACACAGCAACTAGAGAGACAGCCCGCATGCAGCAACAAAGACCCAGTGCAGCCAAAAAAAAAGAATTCAGTTGACTTAGAATGATTGGCCCCTGTTCAGCTATTTGAGACCCTGACTTGCTCTGAAACAGAAAGCAGAGCAGCTCCGTGAAGCTGCTGCCACGTCCACCAGGCGGCTAACACTCTGGAGCAGTCAGTTCAGAAAGGGTGTTTATTTCGGTCTGGTCGGTAGACCGAACAGCACTGTTCTGTCCCCAGACCGGAGATTCAGTCCAAAGAAGCCTGCTCATTCCAGATATGACTAACGAGTGTCCGCTGTGACTAACAACTCCCTGTCATCTAAAGTCACTCTGCTGCTGGACACGACCTAACAGCTCTACTTGGTAGTGCTGTCTTTTGCAAAGACATTAAATTTGATCCTTCTCATATCACAGCTCTACATGGGTGGGAAAGCTGTAAATGACCATCTTATACCAGCTCATTTTATAGATGATGAAACTGAGAAACAAAAACACCAAGTAGAGTTGCATCTTATTTTCGATTATACATCAAATTTTGCTTTGTCTCGGAAATTCCTTTAAGTCACCCATGAAGTACACAGTATACAATCTTTTATGTTAGAATTCACATGAAACAAAGACTTGTGTGCCATTTTAGTAAGTAAAAAATAGCTAGTTTTCCCCCCATTGTCAGAGTAGATCTCTTATTTAGCTGAACCCAAATAAAGTAGGTGGCTTCCCATTTAGACGCCTGTTTGAAAAGTGCATCTCAACACTAGGATCTCTCAGGCGAGCGAGGTAACTGAACCACGGTGAGACAGGGAGCTGAGCGCGCCCAAGGGCTCAGGCAGCTGTCCCGGGGCCGCCCTCCCTGAACAAATGCTGAGCACACCGCCCGCTCTATTTACAGGCTGCCTTCTGCTTGGCCCAGTCCGGCACAGCTGCACATGGAAGAGCTGCATTTTTCACACGCGGGCGCAGGGCTCGGGTTTTGCAATGTCCCACCACACCCCAGGCACTTCCCACAAAACTTCACTGTTGGCTTCTCTCCCATGCCATCTTCAAGGTCTTCAGTGCTTGACTGCGTGGCATCCAGATTTAGGAAAGGTATAAATAGAACATGTGAAAATCCAAGTTTCACAGACTCCCTATTAAAACCAGGCAACATCTCAAAGTACTTCCCCTTCACTGTCCTGCTCCTTTCCACGAGGCAAGGTGTTAACAGACAGTGGGGGAAAAAAGAACTCACTCATTTGAGTAAGGCTGGGAAATGCTACGTGCAAAGTTCAGGCTGGGGAGCTGAAGAAAAGTCTCCTTTGCTTCAGTACAGTATATAGTGTTCCTTCAGGAGGAGTAACAGAGGAAGAATTTAAAATGTGGGAGAGTTTAGCAGAAAAGCAAACACCAGCACAGTATCTAGGGAGTGAACCACTCAGTGGAAATGAAAACATTATGCATGCTGCACATGCTCCATGAACCCGTTAAGTACAGACAACTGGAAAACCCACACATCCTAACTTTTCTCTAGAGTCACAAAAATACATTGAGTAAATGAGTTAGAAAGAAGAAAATAAAACTGTCCCTTTAAACCAAAAACTGCTTAATTATTACTTAATTAACAGTAAATCAGAAGATAGGTCTAAAGACATCAGCTGGTAACTTCAATTCATAAAATACAGTGCCAACTAAGGTTCTTTTGTTTTTTTCTCTTTCTTTGGGTATTTTGTTTGGGAGGTTAGTTTAAGGATAAGGATTCTAGTTCAATGTATCTTTTAGGTTCCCAACATCAACCCTTAAGTCTTACTTTTCACACGTGAGTAACTTTAGTAGTATTTTATGTAACCCTCCTTTTAAGGTTGGGAGTAGCAGAAAGTCTCCTTAAATCACAACAGTGATTTTCAAACTTTTTGAAAAGAAAACAAGGCATGTCTCTCAGTGGTTCTTCCCATCCCTCCACTGCTTTGTGAGGCAAGAGTCTCGACAAAACACCCAGGGAATGTACCAGTCACTGCCCTCATTACCATCACCACATCCCCTAAAATCCATGGTGGTTCTGGGCTCCTCCAACACTGTATCTCAGTAAAGGCAACCCTGCTTGAGAACTCAAAGCTCCTTTTCACTCCTGCAAGGACCTAAAACTAGGAGAGGGGCTCTGAAGGGTGACCAGGAAGTCGGCCTGTGTTCACTGGGGAGCAGTTTACATGGTGAAGGTCATTTCCTGGATGGCTCCCACTGGAAGAAATGATCCTCCTCATCAAGGTTAAGTGTCACTTCTGATGGAAGCTCTAAGTCCAAATGAGTTTCAATTACCACATATAATTATAGAGACCTAATATTACAACACCTAAGTGACCCTCGCCCCCAAAGAAGCCAGTCTGGGAGAATACATCCACAAACAACAATGCTCCGTAGGTGATAAAAAAGGATCTGTCTTTGAGAACGGTTTTCTAAGTTTGTGGCATTTTGAATATTCTCAAGGATGGTAAACCTCTCTCCTTCAAGGTTGCAGTCCATTCTGTTAACAATTCAGTCATTCAAGAGCAAACCTTGTAAGCCAGGTGGTATGATCAATGTGGATACTATAGATTTTCATCAACAAAGCGAGTGACCAAAGAATAATAACAAATTTTGCACAGTTCATAGACTTTTGCTCCAAAAGTGAGTACAGGGGGGAAAAAAAAGTATTCACACCAAAAGCAACACGTTTGGACTAGTATCTACTATTTATTGGATAATTTGCAAAGCACTGTGCTACATACACATCACACACATTATTTCAGCTGTTTCTCATGGAAGCCCTCTGAGGTAGGTACAGAGAATACAACAGTTTCAGAAAAATAAGCTGCTTGCCCCTGATCACACTTCAATGGAGAAGCCAGTCCACAGTATGACCTAATCTGTCCCACACACCAGTACAACTCGACAGGGACAAAACTCATCTCCATGTATGAAAGATCCATGTTTTTCAAGAGAAGCAGAATCACTTCATTTTATCATCACAGTATTAGTGGCATCACTGTCTGAAAAAAAGGTCTCTAAGCCATTCTTTCAGGTTACTGATTCTGCTAAAATGTCTTCAGAAATGGCATTATCAGCAAAGCTGCCCAACAAGCTCTCTAAAACAAAACGCCCAATGAGATGCGACTTTATTTATATTTAGTGCAAATTACCCTTCTAGGACTTCAGGATGGAGCTATCCCTCTGCATTGACAAGCATAATAACATCAAGTTTTACGTTACCACTGTAGTAGCAAGACAGGAAAAAAACCTAAGCGTTCCTCAGGAGCAGATTAAATGCATTTTATAGTATATTCATTCAGTACAACCTTATGCAGCCAAAAAATGGAAACAGTTCTTTGTTCCTTCCATACTGCTATGTAATGATCCTCACCGGGGAAGACTCTGTATACAGTTTGTTGTTATTTGTATAAAAACCCCCATGCATGTGTGTGTATTTAGGCACAAAATCTTTCTCAAAAGGATACAGGAAACTAGCAACAATGTCTGACCCCAGTGAGAGGAACTAGGAGTTGGAGGATAATACAAACCACTTTCGTATTGACCCAGAGGAAAGTTATGCATTTAAACTTTTTTTTTACATCTAAAAAATTTTATGGACTGAGTATGCATTTGAAAAATTACAAGAGTGATTTCTGATTGCAGGAAAAACACACAGTCTTATGAGAATCACTCTGAAGTTATAATGTGCACACTTTTAATGCAAAAATGCAGAAAACTTCCTTTATAAACAACTTCTCATAGATCTACCATGTAATGTCAAAGGTACCTGTAATCCCATTAACTATGATTTCTCATGACTGAAAAGAGCCAGATCAAATACATCTAGAAAAAACAGGCACACTAGATTATGAATTCTACTGAAGACAAAGACCATTATTTTAAATACTTTTAAATTCCCCAATTCCTGATAGGGTTCTCAGAACACAGTTTCTTGGTTAATGAATAGTAAATTGATTTATTGGTGAAATTAGCAACTATGGCGCTTCCTGATGATATAAAATCAGTAGATAATTCACAGAAATTAGCTTCCAGATTTTCATTTTAATTACTACTGTGAAACAACATAATTTAGTACCAAACGTTTAAAAACCCATTATAATTACCAGACTCTGAAACACGCATTATTTGGATCTCATCAACTACACAAAACTCATCCATTTTTCTTTTGGAAAAGGTAGTAGAAATCTCAAAGAATAAGGGAGAGACTACTAACTAAAGGTATGATAACTAATTGAGCACCATGATTCCATTCTCAGGACCTCCCAAGAGGCTGGAAGGAGGAAGGGAAGAAGTGAGGATGTTGGGAGAAATAAGGGTCGTTCTTAACTTCTGGTCCCTTTTGTGCTGTAAGGCAATGCAAGGTCTAGCGAAAACGAAAACTGCTGAGGCTGGAGATTAAAACAAAAGCTTTTGGTTCAGACGGTAAAGGAGGCCCTGGAGAACAGTACACAGTTTATCCAGAAGGCAGTGCTGGAGTTGGCTTCAGCAACTAGGGGGTTTCTTCTTAGCGTCCACGTCTTTTTTAATTTCTTCAAGTTTTTTAGCCAGGTTTGGTATCTTTAAAGAGAAAAGAGAATATCATCATTTTATGTCTACCTAGTCAGTATTTTTTCATTTCTCCTCCTCTAAAGAGAAATGGCTTAACTTTCCTCTAAAAGAAACCTAATAAACAGCAGTGCTCCTTAGCCTCATAACTGCCTAAGAAAGATCCCAAAAGTGCTAAGTTAAAACAGGCTCCCTCCCCCAAAAGTCAGACCCTGAGTTCTACTTTTATATACCCACTGAACTCCCTCAATCCAGTGCCAGGCAAAGTTGTTCAGTTCAGTTCAGTCGCTCAGTAGTGTCTGACTCTTTGCAACCCCATGGACTGCAGCACACCAGGCCTCCCTGTCCATCACCAACTCCCAGAGTTTACTCAAACTCATGTCCATTCAGTCAGTGATGCCATCCAACCATCTCATCCTCTGTCATCCCCTTCTCCTCCCGCCTTCAATCTTTCCCAGCATCACGGTCTTTTCAAATGAGTCAGGTCTTCGCATCAGGTGGCCAAAGTATTGGAGTTTCAGCTTCAACATCAGTCCTTCCAATGAATATTCAGGACTGATCTCCTTTAGGATGGACTGGTTGGATCTCCTTGCAGTCCAAGGGACTCTCAAGAGTCTTCTCTAACACCACAGTTCAAAAGCATCAATTCTCTGGTACTCAGCTTTCTTTATAGCCCAAATTTTCTTTATATTCCAAGCAAAGTTGTACATGTAAACAATAAACGTGACATATATTAACAAGCACCTACCTAGAAAACCACAAGACTCAAGTTTAAGGATGACAAAGGTAATTCCCTTTGTTACACTAAAAACTTCACTACAAATCAAAAGTTAAAATCATGTCTTCTTTCCTTGTCTCCTTAAAACAAACATTACATTTCAGGATTCCTATTCATGGGCAGTTGTGTCACCCGATTTTCAACTTACACATCTGTAAAGTGAAGCTAATACAACTCGCTACTTCACGGAATTCTGTCCTTACATGTGTAGCACTAAATGGGTCCACCTCCAAACTACTCAGTCATCTCTACAACCGGGTAGCAGGGGCTGGAGAGACTGTCCAGTGCAAGTCTCACTTCACGTGATTTTCCATAGAACTGTAAGACTCCAACAATGTTACTCTGCGCTAACAAACACAGCTCACGGTCACCATGAGACCACCTAAGCTGATAGGATTTTGTTCTCTTAGGGTGAAAGATAGGTCAGGTGCTTCTGTGAGTTCTATTATTTTTTCAGACAATGGAAATCTTTCTGCAGAATTCAGGACTTTCCTCTCAGACCGATGGACCACCTTGTTTATGCTGGAAGGCATACTTTACTTCAACAAACACAAGTCACTACACACTAGGTACGTGGAATCAAGGAAGACATGAATATGGTCACTTACGTCATAGTTTTGAGCCAGATACATTCCCACCACGTTGCCAAGAGTAAATCCAAGCTGTAAGAATAGAATAGGAAGAGTCACACTGGAGACGGAGTTCTGTGCCGCCTGATACCAACCAGACCACAGGGGGAGCATCTAAGGAACTCCGGACAGTTAGAAGTCCTCAGTGCCCAGCCCAGGGGAGTGCATGGCATGAAATCCACATCTTTCGTCTATAAAGTAGGCATGGAAATATCCTCCCACAAGGTTAAATAGTATATGGTAGAACTAAATACACTGACCTTACAAATACTTGGCTGTAAGTTCTAGAACCTCAAGCCAAAATCTGATTTTTGTTAAGAGCCACAGTTTGGTATTTTGTGTGTGTGTGTGTGGGGGGGGGGGGGGGTATGAGATTTGTTATTTCTTGCTACATCAAGTAAAAAGTATTCAATTTTAAAAAGTATCCAGCTGAATCACAGAATTTTAGAAAATGAAGGGATGTTCACAGTTCAATCTCTTCACATTTGAAGAAGCACCTGGTCTAAGACATGAAGTAACTTGTTCAGGGTCTTTCATCACAGGAGCACAGGACAACCTAAAGCAGATTCACACTCAAAAACTAAAATATACAAAGACATAAAGCGAGAGACTGTCACACAACTGACAGTGCATACGGCTTAGCTCTCTGGCACGGGTGGAGTCTAATGGGCGGGGCACTTAAGACCTAGAGAACACAGGTCCCCTAGCCAGCTCTGAATCCGTGGCAAGAGACACATGCACAACCTTTAGAGAACTCTGGTGTTATCTCACTGGTTGACTGTCTTCCTGAACAAAAACTGCTTCATGAAAATCCCTTCACACCAAAAGAGCTTCAAAGTTCCTTCAGCCTGGGAGTTTTAATGATGATCTATAATTTCCTGGTTTCTGCCTCCCTCTCCCCCCAGGTGGGATTCCCTGGTGGCTCAGATGGTAAAAAATCTGCCTGCAATTCAGGAGACCCAGGTTCAATCCCTGGATCAGGAAGATCCCCTGGAGATGAAAATGGCAACCCACTACAGTATTCTTGCCTGGAGAATTCCATGAACAAAAGAGCCTGGTGGGCAAACAGTCATGGGGTCACAGAGAACTGGACATGACTGAGCGTCTCACTTTCACCCAATAATTTAAATTGTCCAACTGAACACCTAACTTCTAATTTTATAAATCTGAATTTGCAACTGATTTTTTTATCATTTTCTTTAGTCACTGTTGCTCCTAATAAATACACAGCAGAGGTTAATATAGAAACATAAAGCACCGCACGTAGCACCAGTGGTCATATATGGCATGGTGGAATTGTCTTCAAGTTGGAGACGCACATAGGAGAGAGAACACAGCTGGATCCTTACTAAGCCTGAAGCTTACTAAGCTTTAAACACCCATGATTTAAATGGGTTTGTTAGTAGGATGCAAAAAAGAGACTATCAAGTCTAAACATAGACCATTTTCTGAACATTTGATTATTCAAACATAGCTTGTGAAATACTTTTGTCAACGTGGCACTGAGAAGCCAAAGGATTTTTTTCCACGCCTACGGGTTGAAACCAAGTAGTAAGAGTTTTTCCAAATCCATAAAGAGTATTAAATTTGCTTAAAGAGAGGGGGAAAAATCATCTAAGAATGTTAGCTCTAACACCAAACAGAAAGAACAGAAGGTTGAAAAATTTCAAGAAAAAGAAATTGTGCTTCTACCACTATCTAGCTGTGTACCTTCAGGCAAGACACTTAACCTCCTTGGTGCTATGCCAATTTGAGGCTCCTGACTTACACAAAACAAAAATCATGGGTCTCTAGACAAGTCATGAGTCTCTGGACAAGTCATCCAACTCCAGTTTCAAAATACTGCTAGGTCTACCAATGGGATATTATAAAACTACATACATAATGCAAGAGAAATGGTGCACTTGAAGAGAAGGTGGAGGAAAATGCATGACAGTAAAAAGCATTTGTATGTTGTTCATGGAATACTCAATAGGCAAGTTTACAGAGTTAAGAAATTTTAATCAGAATAAATAAAGGATTTAAAAAAATGAAATCTATATGTGAGGAACGGTGACTGAGAAGTTAGATGGGAGTCAGAGTTCAGAGGGTCACGAATGAGCCAGAAGCCTCTCCACAGGGCAGGAATGCTTACCTTCCTCCAGGTCAAGACCTGGAGGCCTCCTCAGTGGTCCATCTGGATGGATGGATGCTATCGCCACAGTCCTCCCCATATTACATGTCCCCCCCACCCCCAGCACTCCCCGCAGAGAAGATAAGCAGAAGGAAGGGAGTGCCTTCCTCCCAAGCTCAACACTAAATACATCATGATTATGTCCTTTCTGCAACGATTCGGAGACTCTAGGAATATGTAACTGCTTCTCACAAACATACTGAGGACAATAAATGGTAAAACACCAGAAGTCTGGGGACTGAGGAGTGACATGAGCAAAGCTACATAGAGGACAAATGGGTGAGAAGAAATCTGAAAAACACCCTCCCAAATACATCTGGCCTCTAAAGGTTTTGATTAAAGGATTGCAGTCCCTTATATACCAAAAATCAGTTTCACATCCAACCCTGTGAAAAGATTTCAAAATGGTCTCTTTTCTTAAAGAATTTATATGATGTACAGAAAGAAAAGCTATACGTAAGTACAACAATTACAATGACAGACAGGACCCTGCACAGGACCCTGAATGTAACAGATGCATGAAAACCAGAACTGGGTCATGCAGTAAGTAACAAAATGAATGATACAGAAGTGCTTCTTTTGAGAAACCATACCTGAAAGAGATCAGTGTACCTCAACTTGTTATTAAAGGCTCTAAAGATGTTAAGGAAGTGTTAAAATTTAAACTGACAAGGGACATGACTCTGGAGAATCAAGGTACAAGACAGGAATGACAATGCGATGACCTGAATAAAAGAAATAGGCCCAATGAGAAAAGAAGATCGAACAAAAAATGGAGAGAAATACCAGTTTGGAAAGCTGGGTGGGGCTAGCTGATGGGACTTCAAAAACCAGCAAGCGCCTTTAGTTCTCATGCAAACCGGTAGGAAACCACTGACTGCTCTTCACCGGTAGCAACGTGATGAAACAGGAACATACGTTGCTGGTGGGAATGTAACATGATGCAGCCACTATGGAAAAGTCTTGCAAATCATCCAAAAGCTGAGCAGAGTTACCATCCGATGCACCAATTACACTTTAGGATATATAAGCAATAAAACTGAAACATGTATCTACACAAAAACTTCTACATGAATGTTCACAGCAGGAGTATTCATAACAGCCAAAAGGTGGAAACAACGCAAATGTCCATCAACTGGTGAATGAAGTAACAAAACGTGGTGTAGTCACACGATGCAATATCGCCATAAAAAGGAATGAAGCACTGATCCATGCTAAAATGTGGATGAACCTTGAGAACATTATGCCAAGCGGGAGGCAGTCAGAGAAGACCACATATTATATGATTTCACTAAAAGAAAAGTCCAGGACAGGCAAATCCAGAAAGACACAAAATGAGTGACTGTCCAGGTTGGGTGTGAGGGCAATGAGAAATGAATGCTAATGGTATGGAGTTTCTTTGGGAGACAATGAAATATAGTTGTTGTTTAATCACTAAGTCATGTCTGACTCTTTGTGACCCCATGGAATGAAGCATGCCAGGTTTCCCTGTCCTTCACTATCTCCCAGAGTTTGATCAAATTCATGTCCGTTGTGTCAGTGATGCCATCCCACCATCTCATCCTGTCACCCCCTTCTCCTCCTGCCTTCAATCTTTCCCAGCATCAGGGTCTTTTCCAATGAGTCAGCTCTTCACATCAGGTGGCCAAGGTACTGGAGTTCAGCATCAGTCCTTCTAATGAATATTCAGAGTTGATTTCCTTTAAGATTGACTGATTTGATCTCCTTGCTGTCCAAGGTGTTCTCAAGAGTCTTCTCCAGCACTACAATTCAAAAGCATCATTTATTCTTCGACACTCAGTCTTCTTTACACATCTAACTCTCACATCCATACATGACTACTGAAAAAACCGTAACTTTGACTATATACAGACCTTTGTCAGCAAAGTGATGTTTCTGCTTTTTAACACTCTGGGTTTGCCAGGGCTTCCCTTGTGCCTCAGCTGGTAAAGAATCTGTCTGCAGTGCAGGAGACCTGAGTTCGATCCCTGGGTTGGGAAGACCCCCTGGAGAAAGGAAAGGCTACCCACTCCAGTATTCTGGCCTGGAGAATTCCATGGACTGTATAAACCATGAGGTCACAAACAGTAGGACACAACTGAACAACTTTCACAGGTTTGCCATAAATATCCTTCCAAGGAGAAACTGTCTTTTAACTGCATGTGGAGCCCACGAAAATAAAATCTGTCACTACTTCCATGTTTTCCCCTTCTATTTGCCATGAAGTGACAGAATCGAATGCCATGATCATAGGTTTTGTCGAATGTTGAGTTTTAAGCCAGCTTTTTTCACTCTCCTCTTTCACTCTTATCAAGAGGCTTTTTTAAGTTTCTCTTCGATTCCTGCAGTTAGTGGTATCACCTGCATGTCTGAGGTTGTTGATATTTCTCCCAGCAATTTTGATTCCAGCTTGTGATTGATCCAGCCTGGCATTTCGCATGATGTACCCTGCATAAAAGTTAAATAAGCAGAGTGACAATATACAGCCTTAATGTACTCCTTTCCCAATTTGGAACCAGTCCATTGCTCCATGTCTGGTTTTAACTGTTACTTCTTGACCTGCATACAGGTTTCTCAGGAGACAGGTCAGGTTAGATATAAAAATTAGATAGTGGTGATTATTGCACAAGTCTGTAGACATACTACTACACCCTACACTTTAAATGAGTGAACTATATGGTTTCAGAACTACATTTCAAAACTATTAAAAAAAAAAATAAAGCAAGATTTGGGACTTTCCCAGCGGTCCAGTGGTTAGGACTCCACCCTCCCCCTACTGGGGGGCAAGGGTTTAATCCCTGGTTGGGGGATGAAGATCCTGCACGCAACACAGCCCAGCCAAAGCAAATAGTAAGAATGGGTAGAATATCAGCTATATGGGATAAAACTGAGGAAATCAAAGACAACTTTGAGGTTTCCAGATTGGACAAAAGTTTAAAAAGAATGGAAATGTCAGATGAAAAACTGAGGACCATTAGACTAAGGCTTTGTTTTGTACATGAGCGGTCTACTGAAAATGCTGTCAATTTTTTCATGTATAGACACAAGGGGCTTAGTCACAACACTGTACCTATGAACACAGAGAAGCACCAAGTCTGAAAAAGCAGGGGCAGCCCCGGAGCGCCCGACTCCTCTCAGTGCTGCTGCGCCTGCCCCAGCGGGGATTACTATGTGCGTAGCTCGCAAATAAAGCTACAATGTTTATCTGGAAATGGTTACTTGCAATAGTCCAGAGCGAATACTACCTGACAGGTCTGAAATAAGACCCATTAAATCACATTTTCAAAACGTACACACCCAAAACAAGTTACAACATAGAATCTGAACCACTTTATATCTGCCAAGGATTTACAAAATCTAAAAATAATCTGATTGTGTTTAGCAAATATAACTAGCATTCAAAAGGACACCTAAAAATGTTTCACAGTCTCAGATGAAAAAAGCTACACACTGACAAGAAAACCAAAAGTATACATTATCTTACATTAATAAAAAAGTAAACTGATAATTTTACTTCTCAAGCTTAGTCTCAGCTATAGAAGCTGTCAGAGGATCTCTTTGCTCCAAGGAAGCAGGGGAAAAAGTTACCTTTTTTGCACCTTAGTCTTTTAAACACTCAACACTTGGTGTAGAGATAATCATCAAATATGTTTAACAACTGCTTCAGTAATAATAAAACTCAAATTCTATCCCCCTCTACTAACACTACATAGAAGTACATTTTTAAGGTGTAAGCTAGGTTTTATATTCAATAATTTTCCTTAAAGAATGAAGAAAGTACAACAACCAAAAAAAAACCTATTAATTCTTCAATTGAGTCAGTAAATTAAACAGGGACATTCATGGAAGTTAGCCAGTAACACTCTGAAAAGCAGGGCATCAGGTAGAACTGGTCTGCCTATTTTCAAAGAAGCTGATTCAAATATTCAAGTATCTTATGAATATCTGACAGGAGTAACCAAGCAAAAAAGGAATACCTAATTATAAACAAATGAAATCAATCCCAAAGTACTAAGTGCCATTTGCTTGGCAAATCTAACTATGAAGTATGTTTCCTCTTCCTGTGAACTTTATGATCTATTCTAGAAAGACAAGACAAAATAAAATATTGTACATCAAGATGCAGTAAACAAAACACAGCACATTAGCAAATGATCTGAATGGGCCACATAGATTTAAGTGCCTTGTGTTAGAAATCTAATTCATATTAACATGTAAAAGGAGAAAAGTCATGATCACTAGATGGGAAAAAGCACAATAAAATTCTACTGCCAATCTCAATAAAAACTCCTAAGAAACAGAAGTGAGTAAGTGAGCAAGCATTGCTCAGTCATGTTCGACTCTTTACGACCCCATGTACAACAGAGTCCATGGAATTCTCCAGGCCAGAATATTGGAGTGGGTAGCCTTTCCCTTCTCGAGGGGGTCTTCCCAACCCAGGGATTGAACCTAGGTCTCCCACATTGCAAGAGGATTCTTTACCAGCTGAACCACAAGGGAAGCCCAAGAACACTGGAGTGGGTAGCCTATCCCTTCTCCAGTGGATCTTCCCGACCCAGGAATAGAACCAGGGTCTCCTGCATTATAGGTGGATTCTTTACCAACTGAGCTATCAAGAGAGTTCCATGAATCTGTTAGAAAATATCAGAAACACAAACATCCTACTAAAACCTGAGAAGCATTTCCACTCAAAGCAGAAACATAACTGGGATATTCACTCTACTTCTACTGCAAGTCCTGACTTGAGAGTGAGAACAGGAGAGCGGGAAAGAAGAACTGGAAAAGAACACAGAACTGTGATTTTTGTCTTCCCTGGAGATATGAGTGCCTTCATGGTACTGCCTTCTCCGAAGTGAATCTACAAACTACTGGAGCTAAAAGGTAGACAAGGATGCTAGATACATAATCAATATACCAGAATCGTTAGCATTTCTATACATCAGCAACAACTAACTCGACAATGGTGAAACTGACTCATCCTAAAACTAAGTACCCTTGCCTAGTTTATGATTAACCAAGCTCTTGATCCAAAACTTCATTCCTGGCAACTCAAGACTCTCGCTCTGAGACTGCCCATGTGTCTATCCACACATACTGTACTCTTTTTCCTCCTAATCAACACGTGACTTGTTTCACTACAAAAAACAAACAAAAACTTCATTCCGTTTTCTTGTTCCTTCTGACCTCAACCCTGTGCTAAATGAACACTAATCAACCAGTGTCAGATGACTAAAGTTGTTGCTAATGCTATCATTAAAAAAACAAGGTCCTACTGTACAGCACAGGGAACTAGTCAGTACCCTGTGATAAACCATGTGGAAAAGAGTACGAAAAAGGATGTTTATGTGCACATGTGTGGTTGAATCACTTTGCTGGACAGCAGAAATCAACACATTATAAATCAACTACACTTCACTAAAAATTTTTTAAATAGTATAAGTAATGTACTAAATGTGCTACTGTCAATAACATCATTAATGTATGAAAATTGCTGTTGTGCATAACATCACTAATATACAAACTCAGGTTCCTTCTCCAGGATAAGATGAGCTAACAGACTCCTGAGTCACAGGCCACAGAACTGGAAACCAGAACAACCCTGACTCCAAAACTACAACTAAGAAAGGTCACAGAAACATCACAAGACAATGACCTAGCTTCTTTGTTCTTCCCCTTCTAAAAACCCCAACCTCAAAGACCAAGCTGGAGCAGATCTGAGCCGTGTCTCCCACTCCCTTGCTTGGCGCCTTGCGATACAATCCTGACTTTGCAGCGAACACTGCTGTCACAGTTTACTTTTCTCCAGAGCAGGCACACAAGCCCTCTGCTCAGTTATAATGTAACGATAAAAAGGGTGTCACGTTAACCAAAAACGAAACTAAAAAGCACCCAGGCATACTAGGTAAGACTAAACACAGTAAAAGTGAAGGAAAAAAAAAATACTAGGCAGAACTAAAAAGTACCTGGAAAAAGCAAGACTATCAATAAGAAAACTAAAAAAAAAAAAAAAAACAACTCTGATGAAAGACCCTAAATAAATGGGAAGATGGATCACAACAATGTAAAGCTTTCAAGAGTAAAGTCATCAGGATGGCTTGTGGGAAAAGGTGGGAGATGGGCCACTAAGTGGAGCTGCGAAGGCAAAAAGGAGGACAAAGGGGAAGTGGGACGATGTGACAGCAGGAAGGTCCATACCCTGGGGTGGACCAGTGAGATTAGCCCAGCAAACCACGTCAGAGGATACATGTTGAAGGGCAGTGGGAAAGGAAACCTTGAAAATCCAGTGCAAGTGGTTATGACTTGATGGGGAAGGACATGGGGAGCACCCACAGATTCTGAGCATGTGAATAAGACAGATCCTCCTGGGTGACTACTCTGGCAGCTGCAAGACAGGACAGAACCAAGGGTGTCAAGGGAAACACAACGAACCAGAGACAACAGCCTTGCTATTCTACAGCCGATCAGATTATATTGGGAGTGCTATGTTTAAAAAAAAAAACATTCAAAAACTAGAATATTCAGAGAAGGATTACCATGAAGAATGAGTGGAAGAAGAAGAGATGGGTAGCCTGAAGACAAGACTGGCGGGAGCAGGGAGTTAGAGAGTGGTACCAAGGTAATGCTCAGAAACCGTAAAAGATCGTCACGTGAACTAGAACTGCTTTTTAACATCAAAGAGTAGAACCAGGTAAGAAGACATTGACCAAAAGTGAAAGAGGACCTGAGGAAACAGGTCCTGCTGTAACTGGAGGTGACTGAATATGAACTGAATGCCTCCTCAGAAGCAGAGACTTAAGCACCATCATGTTCAATTAGAGAATCTAAAATAACTTTTCTAATTCATACCTACTAGGCTAGTGCAGCCAGTCCAAGGATGGAAGGAAGAAGACCTGCTCTACAAACTTGGCAATGGAAACACAAAGACAGAACCTGTCCTAAGGTTAAGTAATGAAGACTTGATGGCTTAAAGCAATACCAACTCTTACTGAGTGCTTACTATGCGCAAGGCAGCATTTTAACTCCTTTTCAGTAATTAATTCATGGTCTTCACAACCCTGTTAAAGGTACTATTACTGTCCACTCTATGTTGGGGAAACTGAGGCACAGAGCAGTTAAGTAACTTGCCCAAAAACATACAGCACGTAAATGTGCCAGACACAGCAAGTAAATGATATGAAGAATGAAGGAGAGAACTAAGTCAAGATTATGTCAATATTTCAAGTTAATGAAAGCCAGGGCTAGGGGAGAAAGAAGTTAGGTGTGGAGTGCGGGGTGGGAAGGGAAAGAGGTAACAGGTCCCCCACATGTTGGGTCTAAGATAGAGGGTTGGACAAGAGATGTTCAGGAGGCAGCTGATGATGGGGAACTGAACTCAGAAAAAAGGACTCAAGGTAGTTTTGGAAGCTGTCAACGGAGGTGAAGACAACAGCATGACAAGGAACACGTCCCCTAAGGGTGTTGAAATAGAGACAGTCAAGGTCTGAGCCCTGAGAAACAGTCAGAAACCAAAAGAAGGGAACAGCAGCCAGTACAAACCGGGGAGATTAGATAAGGCAATTTCCCAACTGGTGCACCGAGATACTGCTCCTCTCGGCCCCTGGAGCAGCCAGGACCCAGGGCTTGTCACCTGTACTCTGTGCAGCTTCTTCCAAAAAAACAAGTCCCAGCGTGTTCCACTGTGTAAGAATATTGAAAAGCACTGAGATGCAGGATCCAAAAGCTGAGGGAGGACAGATTAAAGAGGAGGTGAATAAGAGTAACAGAGGCCACTCCTGTGAGACAGAAGAGAACCAACACATTACCCCATGAAAGTGCATAAGGCAGCACACACAAACCACCAGCAGAGCCCATCATATCAGGTTTCCCTTGAAAAGCTTTGAAAGTTTCCTTAAATCACACTGTGGCTACACCATGCTACAAGTGAGGAGGCCACTGCAGTAAAATCAAGGCAGAAAGAGGCGCCAGGACCACAGGAACAAGTTTCGACACGTAAGGAATGGATAATGCACAAATACTGTAATCCAAAGAGAAATGAGCAATGAAAAAAATATATTAATATAAGCAACACGATCAGGTGCGGTGGTTCTCAAATGGTGTTCCAGAAAATGACAACTGCAGGAAACATCTTGGAGGGTTCCAAAATGGGTGGTGGCAATGAACCCTCCAAGATATTTACTTGTGACTTATTCCATCACTTTCCAAACCTGTTCCAGCACCACCCTTCTGAATCCATGTCCTCCCAGTTACCAATGAGCTACAGCTGAAGTAGGAGACTCAATGACATCATCTTACACTTTGGGGCCCATACTGTTTTTAACCTGAGTGCTTCCTACAACTATAAGGCAGTAATTTAGGCAGTTTACTGTCAGGGATACCCTCTTTTCGTCTATAAGACTGAAAAATCAACTACCATCTCAAAAACGACAGAGGGACACTTTTTCTTCTTTAATCTCTTTGATAAAGAATATAACGTTTGGAACAAACACAACATTGTAATTATTCTCCAATAAAAATTGAAAAAAAGTTTTTTTTAATTACCCCAAACTTGGAAATAAAACAGAAGGACAGCATCTCGTTTCAGCATGCTGGAGGGGAAAAAAAGAAAGTAACATTTGGGAAAGTATCTCGTCCCAAGAGTACTCAGTTTCCATGGGCCACCTGGAAGGTTTTCAGAATACTCGCCTCTTATCACTCAGAATTTAAGAATCAAGTTTTGAAAGCACAAAAGCCTGAGAAGAAAGACTTTCACGCTGAAAGTTGGCAAGTCCTCCTGAAACCTTCAACAAGGCAATCTTTGCCAGAAAACCTGTTTCTAACTTAAGGAGAGCCATGAGAAATAATTTGCTTACTCATGGTAACACTCATTTTCTCCCAGAATGAGCATTCTGGAAAAATTACTTGTTCACCGCGGCCTGACTCACGTATGTCAGCAACTAGCCGTCCTCAGTCTGGAAGCTATAAAAGGTCTGAGGAGGGCTCCCTCGGTCTCTAACTCCGGCGGCTCACGAATTTCGTGTTTATCACTGGCCTTCCTGTGTTCTCAAAGATGGCAACCAGCAGGGTTCCAAGCGGCAGACGGGGTACGTGTTTAAGTCGGGGGCGGGAGGGCCGAAAAGTCATTAAGGAGCCTGAACACTAGGGACGCACTTTACAAAGCACGCGTGGCCCATCACACAACAGATTTGAAAAAACACCTATGCTCTGACACCTCAAAAGTTACGGCGTCAGAAAAACGCTAGTGAAAGGATGAGTGAGGCAGAACAAAAACCCCCACAGCCCACCCGGAAAGGCGACGAGCTAGGCGCCGGGGTTTGCGGGACCCACGCCCAGGCCCCCCCAGACCGGCACGAGGTCGGGGTGGGGGCGTCTGGAGCCCCCGAGAGCCCTGGGCCAAGCTCCGGCTCGCTCCTCGGCAGCTCCACTCACCAAGAACTGGAGCATAGTTTCGGCAAGCAGGGCGCGAAAGGCGGCTGCAGCTCCCAGGGCCGTCGGGACCTACCTCCCCCAGCGCGATGGGCGGTGCCCGCGGCAGACTTCCGGTTCACGCCCCGCTCCGCCTCTCCCGCCTTGCTTCACCCGGAAGCTGTTCCTTGCGCCCCCTAGTGGAGCGCCTGGGGATCACCTCCTGAACTGCCTGTCTGGCGAGAGCGCGCGGGGAACAGTAGGAGCAAGTCCCAAGGCCCAAGCCAGGCTGGAAGCTTTGAACATTCAGATTTTAGAGCCCAGTGCTCAAGTACCGCTCCTATAAACTTGGGTCGGGGCCTAGTAGTCTGTATGATTACCGGCATCCCAAAGACCAGTCTTTGAACTCCCTGACCTAGAAGGACCACAGGAGGTCCTGGTTCCCATCCACACAGGCAAAGCAGAATAACCTGTGGAGCTTTTGCGACATACTCCACTGGGGCTTCCCAAGTGGCGCTAGTGATAAAGAACCTGCCTACCAATACAAGAGTCTCGAGTTTGATCCCTGTGTGGGGAAGAAATGACAACCCACTCCAGTATTCTTGCCTGGGAAATCCCATGGACAGAGGAGCCTGGCAGGCTACAGTCCATGGGGTCTGGAAAAGTCAAACACAACTTACTGACTAAACAACAACCAGTTTATCAAAACTAAAACCCTAATAACTAGCAAGAACGTACTCACCTCTTTTTGATTTTCTAATTCCAGCAAACTAACTCAGTAACAGCAACACATTAAGATCCTATATTTATTTAGTATTGTTGAGGAATGGGCTTCCCTGATAGCTCAGTTGGTAAAGAATCTGCCTGCAATGCAGGAGAACCCAGTTCAATTCCTGTAGTAAAGATCCCCTGGAGAAGGGATAGGCTACCCACTCCAGTATTCTTGGGCTTCCCTTGTGGCTCAGCTGGTAAAGAATTGGAGAACAGATGATCTATGCTCCAAAAAAGTATTGAGGAATAGATGATCTACGCTCTAAATGCTTAAAAAAAAAAAAAAAAAAATCTAAAATCTTTTTCAATCTCCTTTGCTTTGCTGAAGAGCACATGCAACATCCACCAGCCTCTCTCCCGGTGTCCCAGGGAACAATGCTGAGTCAGGCGTGTGCCCTAAGTGTTAGCCTCTCCCTGTTATATTTATTACACAAACAGCATTTCTCGTCAGCCTTTAAAGCAATATACAGTGCAGCTGCAGTTCTTCCAGCTTCTCTTTTCCATGCACTTCTCAACTGCCCCAACTTCTGATCCCCATTCTGCTGTTAATTTTGGAAGAAATGGTGGCAAAACAAAATAATGAAGCTCAGTAAATCCCAAATCTTAACTATCCCAAACTAGCTCTCTGTCCTGTGGAAGGCTTCACACATCAGAGGTTTACAAAATGCTTTGATTCTGTGACTCAGGCTCTTTCCTGATCTTTCTGTGTTCATGTCTGTGTTCCACATGATAAAGCTTACCATATGCCTGATTAGTGGAGCAACAGTCAGGCTTACTGGAGAAGGAAATAGCAACCCACTCCAGTATTCTTGCCTAGAGAATCCTGTGGACAAAGCAGCCTGCTGGGCTGCTATCCATAGGTTCACAGAGTCAGACACAACTGAAGCGACTTAGCACTGGGAAGGAAATAGCAACCCACTCCAGTGTTCTTGCCTGGAGAATCCCAGGGACAGAGGAACCTGCTGGGCTGCCGTCTATGGGGTCGCAAAGAGTCGGACACGACTGAAGTGACTTAGCAGCAGCAGCAGCAGCCAGGCTTACTATGTCTTGGACCAGTTACTTACTCATCCACATCCCTCCAAGAATGCTCCTTATTAACAGGATGCTTTGCAGTGAAAGATTGATGTTTGTCAGTGTTAGGCAGTAGATTAATTTCAAAATATAACAATGACTAAGTCTTTATAAATGCCTAAAATGTCATGGACATTTTATTAAGAAGAAAAATTATAGAATTAAGTATTAATTTTCTGCCACTACTTGAGGGTCAAGACTCTTTCCCCTCTCAGCAGTCTCTTCTATATACCAGGCTGAAATAATTGGTAACTGGAAAGCAGCAAATGGACTTTCAGATGATGTAGTCACATGCACATAAATACTACCAGGCAAGAAGTAAGAGTGCTAACAGCAGTCACCCTATTAACTATGTGTAAAATACAGGCAGATGATTAATTTGAAAAATTTCATAATTATTTTAGGGAATAAATGCAAGTGATTATTTCATCATTTACATGCAGGAAAGAAAAAAATACTTTTAGTAAAGGGATGCCTTGACTTTGAGACATTCCTGTAACACAGGGTATTGAATATACTTTTCTATTAAAAAAGCATTATCATAAAACATGTTATATGGCTACAAAGGAAGGAAAAATAGGAGTTTTTCAGACTATGCCTTTAATTTGGCATTCAGAATAATACCCCTGGGGAAAAACCAGCACTGTAGAAGGATTCTTGAATTGCTGAATTCCTGATAATTCCTGATAATGCTGACCATTTTCTAGATAAAATTTCAAGAGACTGACCACATGTTTGTTTTTTTTTAAAAAGTTTTTTTTTTTTTAAACTAGTGAGCATGGCACCAGGCAAAGAAGTTTACAGAAAAGAAGTCCATATATAAAGAAAGAAATAGCAAAATATCTTCTGTTCATAATTTAGAAGGAAACTATAAAAAGGAGACAGTTTTCCCCAATTTGTCTCTTCCTCAGAAGAGTATAAGCATAGGCTCTCAGTTCCGTGATATCCTCAGCAGGCCTCGGATGCGTCTGACGAGAGCTTGTATGAAACTATAGCGAGATCGCACTTTTGAATACAATCCTTCAATGTCCAGAAGTTTCTTCTGCAGTGATTCTCCAAAAGCGCTGATAGCATCAGCCTGAAGCTAGAAGTAACACGTGTGACATTTCATGATTAAGTAGTCTCAAATATTTCTTTTATTCTTTGTCTTCCTATTTAAAATACCTTTGAATTTTTGTAATGTGATCCTTTCTCAGATGCCAAATTAACTAAACATTCACATTTTCCACCCTGAAGTTTACTGGTATGATAATAACGTTTTTCCTTCTTGTATAAGTACATACAGTTTTAAATTTGCTTTAAATTGCAGTAACTGTTGGTATATGGAGTTTCCAGACCATAACGCATATTAATTACTGAACTCTTACTACTTTCTAGGCACTACCCTGGCGTCTCACACATGAAGGCCTCATTTAATTCTGACAAAACACTTCAAGGTTGAATTATCACTTCCATTTCTGAGCTGAGGAAATGAAGGCTCAGAGGCTAAGTAAGTTGCTTTGAGTCACACAGCTATTAGGTTGCTATCCCAGAATTCAAATCAGGTCTTTGCATGCAGCTGTGAAAACTATCATCTTACTCACGTACCAGGCTTTCCCTTTGTACTTGCAAAACAAGAACAAGAGTATGAGAACAGAACGTTACCTGGTCTATATCATGCTGGCTCACTGTAGTTAACCCACTTCTAAAATCCAGATTGCTTTCCGAAGCAAAGGAATCTAGAGATAAAAGACACAGTCAAACTAGGTTTGCAGGTGTCTCCTCCACAAAAGAGAAGAACCCAATGACAATGAACCACAGCATCTGTGACCAGGCATGGGTCAAAGCTGAGGACTCTCTTAGCTTTCAGTAAATGGAAGCCCCTAGGAAGCATTTTGATGTTCCAGGCCAGGGTTCTCAAGCTTTCCTTCTGTTTCCTGCCACATAAGGGATCCAGTACATGCTCATCAGTCACAAAAGATCCCTTTAGCAATGAGTAGCGTGGCCAAGGCTGACCCATTTCCACTCCTCTGGACCAGAGGACTCTGGACCTGCATCAGCCATTAACTGCAAGAAGCTGAGGAGCAGCTGAAGACAGCCTCTAAGATGCTCTTGTGCTCCGCACAATCTCCTATGGACAGAAGGGAAATAGGAAAACTAGCTATGCCTAGTAATTAAGTAGTTACTTAGTTACCTAGTCCATGCTCTGTAACCAGAACAGTCAAAAGTCAGTTAAATGTAACTAGGTTTTCAAGGTGCTAAAATCTGCAGGCATCCTTGGTTCATTAATTTTCAGAATAAAGTTTACCTTGTAGCCTTCTGCTTTTAAATAAGGACCTGGAGGCAAATAAGGAATCCTGAGAGTCGGTGGGTGTGCAGTGTAACAAGTAGTACTCCAGATGGCGCCAGAGAATAAACAGGCAGGTCTCTATGATGACTGCAGGGGAGAGGCCAGATTCAAGGAAAACAATCTCATCACACAGTTTCACAAACCAGTTTCTGAGACTGCACCACTCAGTGATACACCCACAGCTTCAGTCTAACAAGCTGGTTGTAAGGTCTCTCCAGAAAGCAGCACGCTGTGCTGAGAGGAAGGAGGTCAGACCCTGGGGCAGAGCTAGCAGAGCCTTCAGAGTCCTGACCTCCTGTGTGGACACAAAGTATCTGCATATATTATGAGGATTACTAGTTACTGGAAAGAGTAAGAAAAAATTTTCCATTAGAAATATGTCAGGCATTTACCTAGAAAAAAATAATGATAATCATGCCCCTTTCCATTTGGTTCTGATACCCAAATAATGTGAGAATAAGAGTTCCTGCATTTGAAGATTCCCTTAGAGGTCACCCTTCAAGCACCCTGCAGTCTCGATGACTGCATTAAGGATACAAGAACAAAGGGAAAGCAGTTTAGCTCGATTGTTGATCAGCTTCACCAAACGCCGTCTTGCTAGAACATATTTCTGGGCAGTGGAGATTTTATCAACACCAGCAGGCATCACGGACTGACATAACTAAAAAAAAAAAACACAGCATTAAGAATGACATATATTGTAACAAAAATGTAATGAAAATCTACTATAAGCAGTCATTTGTGATAAGTATTGTGAAAAACATTCAAGTGAATTTAAACATCCTTGCAGACAAGAGTTTAGCATCTAGTTAGGAAGCTAGTAATTTAAAAAACAAGAGCCAAAGCAGCAGTTGAATTCATAAATGAATGTTCATCTGTGGCTTTTTGAAAAAGTCCAATCCCTCAAATACACATTTCCAATCTGTTGATGGGCCAACCAACCCTGAATTTCCTGTCAAATTAAGACAAAACAAAACGAAACAAAATGGTGCATTTTCAGTGGAGAATATCTGTAACAGCCGTCAGGTATCTTCTGAAGAAAACACAAATAAGACTTGTAGAGCCTAACAAATGTAGGATCATAAACCAGAAACTCCCCTGGCCCCTCCCCCATGTGGCATGCCTGCACGCACATCGGGTCGATTTAACCTGCAGACCCTGGGTGTGGCAGCAGGCGTGCCGCGGTGGGCTGGGGAAGTGCCACGTGCTCTGGTGAGACACTGCAGCTCCTCCTGCGAGTGCCAGCGTCACCCGTGAGCCACACGCCAAGGGCAAGGGCTGCCGGGTGCACACCACTCAACCTCAGGGATCACCTGAGCCCACTCAGTAACGCCTGCCCCTGCCTGTACTTGCTGGCTTTGGGTAAACTATACCCTCTTCCAGTGCCTCTGTTTCCACATCTCAGAAAGAGGAGGAGCAACAGTATCTGCCTTATGTATTCAGGTGGCGCCTGGAGCTCAGGGCTGGGCACATCATGAACTCTCAATACATGCTCCCTAGAGTTATCAAAAGGATGCAAGGAGGGAGTGGAGTGGGCTCTGACTAGTCTTGACGGTGACATGCTATAATTCAGAAGCCTGGTGTGAACCAGGAATGGCAGAATGGCTCAACAACCAGGCCGCCACACAGGACGCCAGGAGGCTTCAGCACTGGCCACAAGACGTTTTACAATTCAGCTGTGCCAAATGGAAAGGAAGGCGGGCTGCTTAGGGAGCAAGCCCAGTAACCCAGCCTCTTCAGTTACAGTAAGTGTCGGGGAATGGTTCTGGGTCATTGAGAGAAGGTGGTCAAGTCTGACAGGTCATCCCATTTGTCTAAAAAATTCACTTAACAGGGGACTTCCTTGGTGGTCCAATGGCTAAGAATCTGCGCTCCCAATGCAGGGGGCCCGGGTTCAATCCCTGGTCAAGGAACTAGACCCCACATGCCATAACTAAGACCCAGTGCAGCCAAATAAAATAAATAACTTAAAAAAAAAAAAAATTCACTTAACAGATACTGAAGGTGTTGGAGGGACAGAGACATCTTACCTAAGGAAATCACTTCTAACTGAAAAAGCATCTGCAATAGAAACCTAAGTTTCTCAGCACAGATGTTTACAGTATAAATTATCAAATTCTTTATTCAAAGGCCAGTTGCTTTTCTACTGAAAAAAGCAGGTGGTTTTCTTGAACAGGTACAACTTTTGGTCACTCAGTCAAGTTTCCACACTTATGAAGTGTGGTACTTAGGTGAGGGACTCTTCTTCAAGCCACCACAAAGAGTCACTGGAGTTCCTTTCATCTCACTGCATGCATTATCTTTACTTACCAGCCTGACACTGGTCCCCTGCCTTATCAGGAAAACCAATGGCTTCTCAGAAGTCTCCATTGCCCATTATAAGATTCATACCTCTTTTATCTCATCTGGGGGAAGCTGCTCGACGTTCTGTAGCTTGTTGACACTCCGTCGATGACTGTCATAATAGCTGAAGAAATCATTAGCGCTCTGTCTCAGCAGGTAGACGATAATGCCCAAACCAGGCAGGTGCCAGTATGGAACCACTGGAGCTTGGGTATCTAATGGAGTTGATTAAAAAAAAAAACCAATGTTCTACCTACAGCCATTTTATATGAATTTCAAATGACCTGTTTTTTTTTTTAAAAAAGGAAAGCCCAGGAATTTAAAGGCATGTAAACTATTATTAAAAACAATCCAGGACTACTTTTAAACACCACTAACAGTTCAAGTGACTGAAATGAACTGAACTGAACAGTTCAAAGGCGTGGTTAGGAGCTACTGTAATGAGGTAGGTACATTAAGGATAGAGCCTTGAGACAATAAGTCAGTCTGGCTGATGGACACTGAGAAAGCTTATCCTTTACTGGGTGAAGACCTCTTTGAGAATTCAATGGAAGCTATAAGCCTATACACCCATCTCTCTACCACCCACCACCCCGTATGCACAGATATAGCTTACAGTTTCCTGACCCCCAGGTGAATAAGTCCTGCCTCACCCTAAGGCTTTACTTATATGGATTCATTTCCAATCTGCATCTTTCTGGTTGCTGAGTTGCCAGCTCAAAATCATTCTTCCAAACAGACAAGTAGAATACTAACACATAGCTAAAAAACAGATAACAGAATTTTTAAAGCTTAAGTCTTCCACCACAATAGTTCCATTTGGCTAGCAAAACAAAATGATCTGCCTTTTACGTGACCACTTTCTGATGAAGGTAGAAAGGAACAATGTGATGCTGGAAACGCTGTATGTAAAGGGAAGTACAACTAGAGAGCAGCAACATCATTATTCTAGACATGGTCTGTGTGGTGCAAATAATGCAATTTCCTCTTGCAACGAAGGGATTTCTTTGAGAAACACCTTAGTAATTTCAAGTTTAATTTGAAGACAAACTTTGTTTAATGGCCCCAACTGCCATGAATACTGAGGGAGAGAGATCTACACTTGCTTCCTTCACTGCCATCTCCCTGAACTTTGCTCCAAAGTCGGATCTAACAGACCTTCACATGGAGGGGAAAAAGAAGACTCCTTTGTCAATGGATTTTGCCTAGACTCATCTGATTTGCCAGGTCTCCTTTACCAGTCTTCAGTGAGGATGTGACAATCTTTATGACACAGGTCATCACAGAAAGCCTTCTCTTAGTGAAATTAGCTATGCCAGTCCCTGGATAACATTTGTGAGACCTCAACTTGGTAAGAAATGAAGTGAAGTGAAGTGAAGTCGCTCAGTCGTGTCCGACTCTTTGCGACCCCATGGACTGTAGCCTACCAGGATTCTCAGTCCATGGGATTTTCCAGGCAAGAATACTGGAGTGGGTTGCCATTTCCTTCTCCACAACTTGGTAGGAAACTAGCCACAAATACAATGGTCTAATGCTGAGAGTAATTCAGATTTCTTCAGGAATTCTTATACAATAATTTGCTCCAGTCTAGAAAATATTCAGAGGCACCGGACTTAGACATCTGATGAGGATGGCTCATGAGATATTTAATTACAGAAATAGATTCTGTGGGAAAGAGAACGAGGTCAAGGAAATAGAAGTGCTACAGCAAGTGTCCCTTGATCACAAGGAACAGTAAATATACTAGAGGATAACAACAATATAAGAGCAATAATAAAGATAATAATAGCTAACACTGATGTTGTGCTGTCAGGCACTATTCGAAAGCACGTTATACTTATTAACACATTTAATCCTTACAATAATTCATTAGAGGAGACCTTGTTATTACTTCTACTTTATAGACAAAGAAACTGAGTCACAAAGAGCTAAGTCATTTTTCTTAAGTCACCTGTAGAACTGGGATTCATATCCAGGCAGTTCATCATCAGACTGTGCTCTTAACCCTAGGTTAACCACTAAGTTAAACTGTCTCTCTGTAACTATTCTAGAACCTACTAAATACCTACCCATTTGTATGTCTAGAATTGGCAGGGAAGAAAATGCTTATTAGTCCTTAAAAAAGTCTGAAGAAAAATAAATCCAAATTTATGTGATCAGTTGATTTCTGACAACATGTACCAAAGTAATCAAACCAAAAGATAAATCTTTTCAGCAAATGGTACTAGACCTGGACACAGGCTCATCACTTGTCATCAAGGAAATGCAAATTAAAACCATAATGAGATATCACAACACATCCACTAGAACAGCTGAAACTTAAAAAGACTGACAAACCAAGCACTGGCTAGGATGTGGATCAACTAGAACTCTTTACATGGCTGGTAGAAATATAAAATGATTTTCACTTTGTAAAACAGAATAGCAGTATCTTACTTAGTTAAACATATCACACAAGCCAGCAATTGCATTCCTAGGCATCTAATCAAGGGGTATGAAAACATAAGTCCACATTAAGATCTATATCCAAACATTCATAGCAGCAATATTCACAATAGCTAAACATCTGGAAATAACCCAAATGTCTATCAACTAGTGGATAGATAAATTCATATGGAATACTAGCCATAAGTAAAAAGAACCAAACAGTAATACACACATGTAAGTGGATTTCAAAAACACTGAGCTAAATGAAAGATGTCAAAACACAAAAAAGACATGTTGTATGATTCTATTTATATGAAATTCTGGAAAAAGCAAAATAATAGACACCTTGACCAAAGGGTCAAAGGAAACAATCAAATGCAAAGGGACAAGAAGAAACTTCAAAGGATGAGGCAATTATTCTATATTTTGGCTGTGGTAGTAGTTCCACACTGCATAAAATTACAAAAATTACTCAAACGGTCCACCTAAGATGGGTGAATTTGGTTGTATTTAAATAATACTTCAATAAAATTCTCTTAATCCCACTACCTAGGACATTTATAACACAGTAAGACAAACCCCAAAATCATTCTCAGAAATCTCAAATAGAATGTTTCTTGAAATCACCAGTCGATCACAATACAACCACCAAGATCCAAAAGGGCTTTTGGCCTTTCAGTGTCCCATGGAAAACGGCTTTAACCAATCCATAATCCTGCCTTAGATTCCTAATCTTCGCTACTAGGTCATTAGGAAATCACAGGCTACATGAGCCTACTAAGTATCTAAATTTTACTGTGCTATGGTATGGAAATTTGGAGTTATCATACAAAATCCAGTTGAGATACTAAAAATTCAGTTTAACATGATTTAACATATAAACTGTCTGCAATATTTTCATACTTCTCACCAAGCTAGCTTAGTCTCCAATCCCAGACTCTATGGGGTCTCACACACTATGTAAAACTATACTCTCCCCACATGGCTCTTCCAGATTTATTCTCAGAAAATCTTAAATTTCTCTATTCTTTCAAGATCTCCAGCTGTATCCAGAGGTCTGACAACAGTACCTCCTTATCACTTCTTCTTAAAGAAGTCGTTTTTAAAATTCCCCATTCATTATTTGTTAAAAAAAAAAAAAAAAAGCTGCACCTTACTGGAGCTAACTAGAGCTTCTCATAATCCTTGCAACTTAATTCCTCAAACACAGAAAGAAAGAAGCAGCTCACCTTGTCGGGGCCCGTCTCTGTTAATGGTTTCTGAAAGGCTGGGCGTGAAGAGACACACAGCATGCTGGAAGGTAGGGGAACTCTGTAACAGGAGTGACTGGCAATATTCCATGACATTAGCACAAATCTACAAAGTGAGAAGAGCAGCAACAAAAATATTAGCTCCCCAAATGCCCCATCTCGTGCAAATCCAGATGCAAGGAGAACAGAGTTAGGTCAATCTGTAAAATTACAACAAAGTCACAAATCAATTTTAAAATTATCCACATGTATTACTTTTCTCAAATATTTCCAGGAACATAAAAACCGTAAAGAATAGTTACATAACTGCCACTCCTCTTACCTGCTGCATAGCCAGTTCGATCTCATCTTTCCTGCTCACTCTATCTCCCTCCACATTATCATCTTGAAATTTAAACTGACGCAGTCTGTCGGAGCCACCAAAGCGACTTAGTAGTCCTAAGCACTGGCGCTAAGGAAAGAAAAGACAAAAAATGAACAAAAGTTCACATCTAGCTGGATATGTTTAAAGTTAGTGACCTCTCTTTCTTGAGGGAGATAAAGAAAAACTCAGCTCAGTGGAGAGTGAAATCCTCTTTAATGTGTCTGATTTCTGACTTCCAACTGAGTCAACTATAAGTTATTAATATTAAAATTCATCTTTTTGCAAATTTATTTACTTGGCAGACAACTCATTAAAAGAATATTAATTTTTTTAGCAGTTAACACCCACTGAAGTCTCAGTGTTGGCCCCCAATTTTTTGTATCACACCAAGTAACTCCTTAGGAGATACCCATTAAACAAACACCGATCAATAAACAGTGAGAAGAAAATGAGACGGTGGACAGAAGCAGATCTGTGATCATTGTGTCTACCAAGGCTCAAATTTAAAGGCTCTGACTCCTATGTCTTCTTCTGGGGATGTCATCAAGGAGTGGGGAACACAGAAGTGACCTTGGCAGATAAAATGCAAAGGTCATTTGTTTGACACGCTGGTACTTTTCACCTGAAAATACAATTGTTCCTATGGTTCTCAAAGGGAAAGGACAAGCTTTGCAAAATTGGCAATATGTCCAAAATCAGAGATGTGGGTTCCAATTGCAGGCACATGACTTTTTGCTATTTGTCCCGGGACTAGTTACTTAACTTCTTCAAGCCTCTGTGTTCACATTTCTAGAGTGATAATAGCAATTCTCACCTTGTAAAATTATTGTTTGGATTACCCGAGACACTGAATTATATTTAAAGTGCTTAGTACAGTGTTCTGCACGCAGAATGTGTTCAGTCGCGTCCAACTCTTATGACCCCATGGACTGTAGCCCACTAGGATTCCCCTATCCATGGAATTCTCCAGGCAAGAATACTGGAGTGGGTTGCCATTTCCTTGCCCACTGCACGTAGTAAGTGCACAATAAAAATGTGTTTGAAACATTGGTATTATATACATACACACCTATATACACATACATACCTACATATTATATAACATCTACTTTAAACTCATGTTAATTTAGAGTAAGTTTGGATAAGGCAAAACAGACTAAGGAGACTATAATATAAATTTATTTTGTCAAAACAGCTGGATCTATTTTTAAAACTTACAACTGGCTGTTTGCCACACTGACAGATAAAACAGATGCAGCAACACATTTCCAGAGGCCACCTTATGAAAGATGCATCAGAAATATTTTTTCCTCCCCACCAATTAAAAAAGTTAGGAGACTGAGGGGGGGGAAAAATCCAGATTATTTTGGCGTGTAAGTGGAGTGCTATCTGACAATGACTCAAAATGTTCCACTTACATGCCCTGGGTCCCAGAGATAACAGTAATATTATATAAAAATGTATAAACTAAAAAACTGATGGCAGCATTTTTCTTTCGGAAACTTGAAAAACAGTTCATGAAAAGAGGATTGGTTATGACAATTACTGTGCAAAAACAATGGAATATAGATTCTACTATATAAATATAATTCCTCTGCCCCAAAAGTGAAGATGTCTAGATCAAAGCAGGTCAGGAGGCTCCCAGAAGGACTGTGATAAAATACTGAATTGATAAGCTATCTACTGTGTTTGAATATATTGAAAGGAGATTACACAACTGGAGGAGAGTTTGAGAATAAATCAGAAGTACAAAAACCAAGCAAATAAAAAAAAGCAACAATTATTTACTCTAGGGAAAACATAATGTTTAGAAAAGTAACATATGGTCCATCCATGGCTTATTTATAAATGACTTTACACAGTAATAATATAATACTAAATGTTAATCTAATCAAAATTATGATACAATTTTTGAGTTGGGGGTGGGGGCTGTTATAAGAGACACACATATCATATGATGGAAGAACAGGAGTAAAGAGATCTAAATTCTTATCCTCTTTGATGGAAGGTTGACAGATGATTCTTAAAATTGGAAAATCAAGTAGTAGCAACATAAGCAAATTATTTAGAGGCATGAAAGACTCAATTAAAACCATTGCTGGGTTTACGCAAATTAAGGGAGCCGTATAAGGAGGATCAGAGAGGATAGTTGTACTTTATTATAAGTTTTACTACTGCTCTTTAAAGATTTAAGAGTCAAAAAAAATTTTTAATTTAAAAAATAAAAAAGAAGTAAAGAATCAGCTACCTGGAATCTTCCAATATGTCCCTGTAGTTCCATTAGTGATCCTTCATTTACATCAACATCAAGTTCACTTAGTATACCTATAAAATTTAGAATGTTTTTAAATGTAGTTTTGTAATTGACAAAATATAGACATTAAAAAACTAGGAAGAGTAGTTTTACTCTTTCACATTCTTTAATGCATGAACAGACACAGACTGCCATGAAGGAGGTTTGAGAAATACCTTACAACTTTACAAATTGTTAAGTGTACCACCCACCACACATTCAGTCATATGCAAACTAAATCTAGATTGGATCAGTGATTCAAAAGTGCATTTTAAAAAGTCTTTTGAGAAAAATCTATTTTTTATTTATAAATATAAAACAAAATTTTCTAAACTCCACAGTAAATTACTTTCTCATGAAACAGTTCAGAATATAAAACACTAAGAATGAAATGCATTCCTTTTTTCTTTTAACTCTTCTATGCATCATTTGGACTGTCTTGGCATCATTCAAGGCCACTGGACTGAACTGGGGAAATGACCATAATAAGCACACAGGACTGAGACATGACAAGGTGAGGTGGAGTTGACCCTGGGATCTCCTCAGAATGAACACAGGCTCTGAGTACCTTAATAAACACTGCACTTGGCCCTGCCAAACTCTCCTCCTCCCAACACAAAGGGCTCAGGCACCGAGGAATGTCCAGAGAGGAAAAATTCCTGGGGGTGTTGGGGCAGAATCAGGGGTTGGCCTCAGACTTCTTCACAGCAATGTAAAAATGGAGGCAGAATAGCTGAGTAGTTAAGTGCACAGGCTCAGAAGCCACAGTTCCTGGAAAGCGCTACAGTGCTATTCGTGTGACTTGGGACAAGCTAACCTCTCTGTGCCTCAGTTTCCTCACCTGTAAAAGGTGGATAATAATGGTTCTAACTCTCAAGACTGTTGTGATGATTAAATCAATTAACATGCTAAGCGTCTAAAACAGTATCCAGCATATAAATGCTTAAAAATATGAGTTATTATCATTAATTTTAGGCCATGCTGTCATTCAAGAATAAGGCAATCTTCAGGTGCTCATAAACATTAGAGAATTCAGAGAATGTTATATATTTTTTCTTGGGAGAGAGGACCTCAACACAAATTAAAAATTCCAAGAGATAAATCAAAAGAAAGAACTCAGAAATGGTGAAGTTGTAAGAGGAAAAAAAAAAACCGGTGCATTTCTATGAATCCAAGTAAATATACAAGTAAAACTAAACAGCTGAAGGTATTATGGTTCCAGAGCTGAATGAAAATGATATTTACTTCACAAAGTAAAAATATAAGTAAACATAACGTGAGGGTGGAAGATGTGTAAAGTAACTCATCTTTCACATCGAGTTAGTTGGTTCTGTCTAAAATTTATGTTAGTAAAACAAATTTTTTTAATGACCAAAATACCTTACTAATTATGATAATCTTTTCTTAATCATAGTCATCTTTTAAGAACTAATATCTCTTGTAAGAACTAACATCTCTTGTACACCTGTATTAAATAAAGAAAAGTCTATCTAGAATTCATCAATGTCTTCAGTTTCTCTTCAACTAGGTTTTCATCTATAAAGTTTACGTAAAATTAAACAGCTGCTTTCTAAAACTGCATGCAAAAGGCATCCCATTTTCATATATTATCTCTATACGTCTGTTTCTTTCCATCATGCCCCCTCACTCACCAATACATACAAACACATAGGACACTGGTTAAAAAGCTACTTACCAAATGTTAGCATTTGGTAATTTCTAGATAGTGGGATTTGAGTGTTAATTATTTTAACTTTCTGAATTTTTTATACTGACCATAAATCATTTTAATAAACATATGACTTCAAAAAAGGTAGTTAACTGTGTTAACTTTGTCCACTCTCAAATAATTCATATACAGCTGCAAAGTAGTAATAACCTCATTCTACTAAGTGTATGTCTATAAAGCCGTTGTTTAAAAATTCAACATAATCAACTCACCAGGAAGTGCTGCTTTACTTATAATTCCCGTCAGCAGAGCCAGTTCCTGCAAAGACCCTGCACTAATGTCCTGACAGCGCAGAATTGCTTGTATGGTATCTGAATGAGAAATGAGAAACTGCAACACCTACCAAGGAAAAAGAGAGGGGGAAAGGAAAACACAGAGGTGGAAAAGGAGAAAAGTATATTATAAATTTATATCCATCGGTTTAGTAACACTGAAGCAAATAATTTAATGTAATGAGGAATATTAGATAAACAGTTATCCTTTGCATTTACATAATTTATTTCTTCAAGAAGTCAACATTCGTAAGAAAGCTCAAGATAAGGATTATTTCAAAGTGTAGAAATTTAATACACTTAAGAGCTACTGCAGAAGAATAAAATAACTTGGAACAACTGCATGAAAACTATTATCTGACCCGTATTTTATCTGACCCAAAATTTTTATTTTGAAATTTTTGTCTAACTAGAACTAGAACATGAATTTTAAATAAGTGTGTATAAAAATGACTTCCCGAATTCAAGCTAGCTCTATGAAAGTCTGACTAGTGTGACAGGGACAATCACAGAAAGGCTTTTGTCTAATTCTCCTTTTGATATGGTGAAAATAAAGGAGATACAAACCTTGACCTCCAAACTCTGCCCTTCCAGCTTAGCATTTTACAGTGTCCCATCACAGAGGACTCTACTCTTTTTCACATCCAAACATCTTCTCAACTAGATTACAGATGCCTCGAAGGCAGGGACTACACCACAACAGGCTGAACATTTGAATCTCTCAGGAATTGTGGCCCTTTATTTTTTCAATAGATTCCTGGCCTCAGCCCATCATTGTCGGACATGCAACTCAGTAATCTGTATTTTTTAAAGAAGTTATTCAGGTAATACCGCTATGCTCAGGGTAAGTCTGGTCTTATTTCACAATGTCCCACTTCCACTAAAAAATCTTAACCTCAATAAAGTAGAAGACAGAGTCTTTGTGTGCTAAAGAACTAACTCAAAGGCTGTGTATGAAAGGGACAGAATGTCACCAAGACCAATGCAGTCAGTATAAAATCAGGTGTCACACTAGAAACAGCAGCATTCTATCTTGGTGAGGCAAGCCTAAAGACTGACGGCAGGGAAAGCAGATAAAATCACCATAAATTATTAGGACACAGCTCCTGAGGGTATCAGAAGAATAGAGCAATACAATAAAAAATGGCACATTCATGATGATAAGCCTAATTAACCAGCAAAAGGCTAAATTGTATACTGCATTATTAAAGAAATAAACATATTTTTGAAGATTTCACTGAAAAGCACTGAAAATAATATCACAACTAAATGTAGCATTACCATCTATCTTCTGTATTCTCTGTAAGGTCTAATAAAGTGTATAGCATTCTCTAATAAATACCAGGTTAAATTACATTTTAGAAGTCAGCTTATTTCTATCACGGTAACTGCTTCCTTCTATACAACAACTAATTTAGATGTCTTGCTTCCCATCTCACTATTCTATTAATTAGCTGTAACATTTCATTCAAACAAGAGTACAAAAACAAACCGATGAAGTTCAGAGCAAAGTACAAGGGACCTAAAGAAATTCATGTAAGCGGTCCATCTTCTGCATTTGTAAAACAAGGCTTTTGTACTTGATGATTTCTACACTAAGGGTTCCTCTTACCTGCCCTGCTGCCTGCAAGTGCTGAGCCATGCTGGACGTAAGGATGACCTGGCACAAGCGAAGAGCCGGGAGGAGAATCTGGCGGTATCGGTCTACTGGAGTAGGGATGAACACCGGGGGGTCTCTCATGCCAAACATGCTTGATTCATATCAAGGGAACAAGGAGACAGCAACAGTCCAAGAGTTAAGGTACATTCCAACAGTCCCTGACCACCCCCACGGCAAATAACCACAGGTGACTGAGTAAGATGTGACGCTACTAACGAGGACTCTCTACCCCACATGTACAGTGAAGACAGAGTTAAGTGACTCTTGAGAAAAATCTTAGTAAAGACAAAATTCCCCAAACATGCTTATTCTACTCCAAATATTCCCTTAAGCCATAGAGACTATGAGTGACAAACAGAAACAAAAGCTGCTTTCCCCAAATTTCCCTCTCATATACACAAAGCCAAAAAGGAATCTACACTGTCTATTACATAAAATAAAACGAGATTTTAAAACCTAAAACGAGGTTGCAAAATGACTTAGCCTTTAAGTTTAGGTCTCAGAACACTGTATTAATAAACTATTTGCCTACTGTAAATATTTCTATTTAAATTTTTGGACCAAAAAAAATGGTCGCCTGTTGAGAAGGGAATGAAAGCAGAATATGGAAATAAAAAGAGATAACAGAAAGGCTTTCCAAAGATGGGCAATAATAACACATCATGAGGGAGGGATATAACTTAATCCCCTTCACCTAAGGTGAAAGTAAAAACTTGCATTTTTAAAACTTCAGAAAGTGATGTTAATTTTTCTTGAAGCAAAATATTGTCTATAGCTAAACCTGAAAAACTCAAAACATGCAATTTGGCAATGGATCTTTTGAAGAAAGTTACTAAAACTGAAATAATGTTATTTGATAGTAAGCGGGTAGGCTATATATAAGCTCAATAATGTTGGAGCCACGTAGACAAAAAAGGAAAAAAAATCCACATTCAAACTCAACTGAGAAATCTGCTAGTTTGGAACTTAAAATAATTTCATTTGAAGCTTTCAAATTAGTAAGCAGTTGGCAAAATGTTAAAATGAGAAAAACATAAAATATTACTCAAGTCATCAAGAAAAGAAAATCCACCACAAATTATAATTTCATACAGGACTTTAAAAGACGGTATAATGGAAAATATGTACTTCCACTAAACGGAACAATATAGTTTGGAAAAGTAACATCTACTAACAAAATGCTCTCCCATCTTTCTCTTACGTCACTGATCTAAAAGAAAAAGCACTCGTCTCCCAGGTGGTGCTAGTGGTAAAGAACCCACCTGCTGGGAATATAAGATACATGTGTTCAATCCTTGGGTTAGGAATATTCCTTGGAGGAGCACATGGAAACCTACTCCAGTATTCTTGCCTGGGGAATCCCATGGACAGAGGAGACAGGGGGCTATAGCCTATGGGGTCACAAAGAATCAGACATGACTGAGCATGCAGACATGTCTCTACTCACTTTTACCCTGACTAACAACTTTCATTTATTAGTATCAAATGGCAGGGGGGTATGACCAGACAAAACCATCAAGATGAGAGTACTGCTCAAACAGAATTATAAAGGGCAAAATTATGTTTGAAGTTCTTTTTCCTTAATAAACCTTTACTGGTAACAAAAAAAAGCCAAATGATACAGACACTTACCCCTGTGGGTCCATTTCTGGGCGCATGTCATAGACTTGGCACTGTGCCAGCCTCACAATCACGCCAGACCTCAGCAGCTCTAAAGCACCCTGCTGAATCTTGGCCACTCTTGTGAGAAATGCCTAAGAAGTTACAAAACAAAAATCATCAGTACATAGATTGCAGTCACGCGTCTCATATAAAAACGAAGCTTTCTCATAGCATATTTCTTTTTTAAGTTGAAGTATAGATGATTTACAATGTTGTTTTTATTTAATTCTTGGCCACACCCTGTGGCATGTGGGATCTTAGTTCCCCGCACCCCCTGTGCTAGAAGGGAAACTCTTAACCACTGGACCGCCAGACATGTCCCCATCATAGCACATTTCTAATCTGTAATCATTGGTGACTAGCTAGGATGGGGCACATTATACCCCTATGGCTTCCCTTGTGGCTCAGCTGGTAAAGAATCCACCTGCAATGCAGGAGACCTGGCTTCGATCCCCGGGTTGGGAAGATCCCCTGGAGAAGGGAAAGGCTACCCACTCCTGTATTCTGGCCTGGAGAATTCCAGACTGTATAGTCCATGGGGTTGCAAAGAGTCCCACACAACTGAGTGACTTTCACTTTCACCATAGGATTTTCATGAGGAATAAATGGTACAGTGTATCTGAAGTGCCACACAGGCCTTGCATGGGTTACACACTCAGGGAAATCATCACATGGGCTGATGGAGGGCAGGAAAGACTGTTTTGCTCACAGCTGTATCTCTACTACCTCACCCAATACCTGGCACATAACAGATATTTAACAAATAATTGCTGAATAAATGTAGGAGGGAGGGAAAACAGAATCAATGAAGAATCTAAGGTTTTAGTGCTTCTCTTACTGTGACATTGGCGGTATTTTTAAGCAGGAGGAAATGGAAATTAAAACAAGATTTGGAGGAAAGGAAAGTAAATATATATACTAGATTGAAAAATTCCTGTGCTTAAAAGTAGAACCAGCACATCTACATTGGAATTTCATCAGGCAACTGGCACAGGCTGATTTTCTTTGGGAAGGACATGTGTGCTCACTCTCCTCAGAGAGCACTGGGTGTCACACGGCTTTGGCATCACCAGCAACAGAAGTGAGTAAGCAGCAGTCTCAGCACCCAGCTAGCCTTCATAGGACCATTTCAACTCAACTCCGCAAGCTCAGAAGATGCATTCCTAGCACATGTACCCAAATTTAAAACTCCTCAGAAATGATTATGGCATGTATGATAAAAATATTAAAAATGTTAGCCACGTTCATTTTCCTTAATATAGCTTTCACCTCAAGAGGAAATGACCTGTTGATCTAACCTCAAGTGAACATAAAGCCTTACCATTTTGGATTCGTAAGTATAAAGGGCTTTTAGAAGGGGAGGCTGTGGAGTGAGTAGGCTCTGCAAAGTACGGTCATCTTCTACCAAGCTGTCCACAAGCACCTTCAGATAGCCACTGTTAGACAGATATAGGAGCCACTGCTGCTGCTTATCCACGGAGACGATTCGATCAAGGAGAGCCAGCGCCAGCATCTGAAGGAAGAATAAATCAAAGTCCAAAATGTGGAGATGGCTACCGAGTCAACAACAGTTAACGCCCTCTACCTGGAAACGTTTAAAAGTTTTCTTACAAGAAGAACTATTGCATGCAATACAACTCTCTCCTTTTTTTTTGGAGAAGTTGAAAGCTATATATCCAGAATCTTGATTTATTAATAAAAGGAAAATGTTCAGGGTAAAGTTATATTTCTGAAACAAAACCTAACACATTAAAATAATAGCATTAAACATATTTTAACAGAATCTAAACATTACTTGTTGGAGGAAAGGAGGAAATCGATTTTTAAAAATAGCATTTTCCCCTCCTGTGAAGTGTTACTTGCTCATTGTAGAAAACATAGAAAACAAACAAACAAACAAAGTACGGAAATACAGTATCTGATAAACAAGACCACTTTGGCCTATTTCTTCCCAAATACTATTTTTTTAACATAATTAAGAGCACACTACATGATTCAAATGCTATGTGATTTTCCACCAGTAGGAAATTATCTTCTCAATATATTATCACCAATATGACATAATATTTTAAAGATACACAAATGTAAATACTTCTCAAAAAAGCAGAAAAAGATATATCCAATATAAAAGCTATTTCAGTTCAGTTCAGTTCAGTCACTCAGTCGTGTCCGACTCTTTGCGACCCATGAATCACAGCACGCCAGGCCTCCCTGTCCATCACAAACTCCAAGAGTTTACTCAAACTCATGTCCATCGAGTCGGTGATGCCATCCAGTCATCTCATCCTCTGTTGTCCCCTTCTCCTCCTGCCCCCAATCCCTCCCAGCATCAGGGTCTTTTCCAATGAGTCAACTCTTCACATGAGGTGGCCAAAATATTGGAGTTTCAGCTTCAGCATCAGTCCTTCCAATGAACACCAGGACTGATCTGCTTTAGGATGGACTGGTTGGATTTCCTTGCAGTCCAAAGGACTCTCAAGAGTCTTATCCAACACCACAGTTCAAAAGCATCAATTCTTTGGCGCTCAGCTTTCTTTATAGTCCAACTCTCACATTCATACATGACCACTGGAAAAACCATAGCCTTGACTAGACGGACCTTTGTTGGCAAAGGAATGCCTCTGCTTTTTAATATGCTTCTAGGTTGGTCATAACTTTCCTTCCAAGGAGTAAGGGTCTTTTAATTTCATGGCTACAGTCACCATCTGCAGTGATTTTGGAGCCCAAAAAAATTAAGTCTGATGCTGTGTCCACTGTCTCCCCACCTATTTCCCAGGAGGTGATGGGACCAGATGCCATGATCTTAGTTTTCTGAATATTGAGCTTTAAGCCAAATTTTTTCACTCTCCTCTTTCACTTTCATCAAGAGGCTCCTTAGTTCCTCTTCACCTTCTGCCATAAGGGTGGTGTCATCTGCATATCTGAGATTATTAATATTTCTCCCGGCAATCTTGATTCCAGCTTGTGCTTCCTCCAGCCCAGCGTTTCTCATGATGTACTCTGCATATAAGTTAAATAAGCAGGGTGACAATATACAGCCTTGACGCACTCCTTTTCCTATTTGGAACCAGTCTGTTGTTCCATGTCCAGTTCTAACTGTTGCTTCCTGACCTGCATATAGGTTTGTCAAGAGGCAGGTCAGCTGGTCTGGTATTCCCATCTCTTTCAGAATTTTCCACAGTTTATTGTGATTCACACAGTTGAAGGCTTTGGCATAGTCAAGAAAGCAGAAATGTACATTTTTCTGGAACTCTCTTGCTTTTTCGATGATCCAGTGGATGTTGGCAATTTGATCTCTGGTTCTTCTGCCTTTTCTAAAACCAGCTTGAACATCTGGAAGTTCATGGTTCACGTACTGCTAAAGCCTGGGTTGGAGAATTTTGAGCATTACTTTACTAGCCTGTGAGATAAGTGCAATTGTGCAGTAGTTTGAGCATTCTTTGGGCTTGCCTTTCTTTGGGATCGGAATGAAAACTGACCTTTTCCAGTCCTGTGGACACTGCTGAGTTTTCCAAATTTGCTGGCATATTGACTGCAGCACTTTCACAGCATCATCTTTCAGGATTTGAAATAGCTCAACTGGAATTCCATCACCTCCACTAGCTTTGTTCATAGTGATGCTTTCTAAGGCCCACTTGACTTCACATTCCAGGATGTCTGGCTCTAGGTGAGTGCTCACAGCATCGTGATTATCTGGGTCGTGAAGATCTTTTTTGTATAGTTCTTCTGTGTATTCTTGCCACCTCTTCTTAATATCTTCTGCTTCTGATAGGTCCATACCATTTCTGTCCTTTACTGAACCCATCTTTGCATGAAATGTTCCCTTGGTATCTCTAATTTTCTTGAAGAGATCTCTAGTCTTTCCCATTCTGTTGCTTTCCTCTATTTCTTTGCATTGATCGCTGAGGAAGGCTTTCTTATCTCTCCTTGCTATTCTTTGGAACTCTGCATTCAAATGGGAGTATCTTTCCTTTTCTCCTTTGCTTTTTGCTTCTCTTCTTTTCACAGCTATTTGTAAGGCCTCCTCAGACAACCATTTTGCCTTTTTGCATTTCTTTTCCATGGGGATGGTCTTGATCCCTGTCTCCTGTACAATGTCGTGAACCTCCGTCCATAGTTCATCAGGTACTCTGTCTATCAAATCTAGTCCCTTAAATCTATTTCTCACTTCCACTGTACAGTCATAAGGGATTTGATTTACGTCATACCTGAATGGTTTAGTGGTTTTCCCTACTTTCATCAGTTTAAGCCTGAATTTGGCAATTAGGAGTTCATGATCTGAGCCACAGTCAGCTTCTGGTCTTGTTTCTGATGACTGTATAGAGCTTCTCCATCTTTGGCTGCAAAGAATATAATCAATCTGATTTCAGTGTTGACCATCTGATGATGTCCATGTGTAGAGTCTTCTCTTGAATTGTTGGAAGAGGGTGTTTGCTATGACCAGTGCGTTCTCTTGGCAAACACTATTAGCCTTTGCCCTGCTTCATTCCGTACTCCAAAGCCAAACGTGCCTGTTACTCCAGGTGTTTCTTGACTTCCTACTTTGTATTCCAGTCCCCTATAATGGAAAGAACATCTTTTTTGGGTATTAGTTCTAAAAGGTCTGGTAGGTCTTGATAGAACTGTTCAACTTCAGCTTCTTCAGCATTACTGGTTGGGGCATAGGCTTGGATTACCGTGATATTGAATGGTTTGCCTTGGAAACGAACAGCTATTTATCCCCATTCTATTATTCAAGGATCTTTATTAACCAGCACCTCTGTTGTTTCTACCAGTGTAAGGCAAATCTCAAAATTAGGAAAAAGATTATTCTCAGGGCCCAGTCTGAACTAATAAGGATGATGAATGTAAGTGAACAAAGCATATGAATAAACAAAATATAAATTCTAAATTAGAGTAAATAAGAAAATTCACTAAAATATATTACAGAAAATAATTTCCAGTATATAACATCCATTTGAAAAGCTGATCCAACTTTTGCCTTAATATAAAGTCAAAATATCTATCCAAGTACAATACTGAGCAGGAGTTACCATACCCTTCCAATCTCATGACCATCACAAGCATCTCGACAGACCACTTCCATGAGGGCAGCACCATAGCTCTCGATGATGGCTATGTTTTCTCGCTGTAATTTACTAAACACATCTTCAGGGGCAGTCAGCCTTTCCCACATGGTTTTCTTGGCTAAAGGGTTACAAGAGAAGACATATAAAACACTCCAGCAAAAAAAATAATTTGGTAACTGAGTAATCACACCTTATACATTTCCATTATTGCCTGCACACAAAGGTCCATCAACCAATGAGTCTGAGCAGGTAAATTTCAAGAACACAATGCACTATTCCATGCATGTACACTGAGATAACAATGGTATTAGGAAAAGGAGAAACTATCCTTAAAGAAATCAAAATGAATTAAGAGATTCCAGGAGAACCAATTCCTGTATTTATTCTGCTAATTGATCTGGCTTTATCTTTTATTGAGAGCTATGAGAATTTGGCTATAAAGGATCAGGTACAAAGTAGACAAACCTCTACTTCCAAAAAGCAGATGTTTTATTCTTTTATACTTTCTAATTGAAATACTTACTAAAAAGGAAAAGGTATACTCACTATGAAGACAACTTAAATTTAATTCAAGCTACAATGATAATTCAAGATAGGATTATAAACTTTACATAGATTCCTGAAAATCTTTCAGAAAAAAGTTTCATAAATATACTACATAAAGCAATACAGCTGAAACTAATCTTATGATTTTCCCCAACTAGGATAATGACATCAGTTTTCAAACTGAGGAAAAATTCTTAAGACAGGGTGCTCAGAATGGAAAATAAAACAAAGCAGACATAATCATGAAAAATAAAATAAAGCCACAAGTCTATATTTCACTATAAAGTCTACAGCGGGCAAATCTTCAGTTTTAATGATTTTTTTTCCCTAAAATATTTTCACCACTACTTTAGTTTTATTTAATCACATTTCTTTTCCAATAGTGTCAAAGGAGGGTATGAGATTATAAATCTCAATCATGTCCCTTCCTTAAGCGACATGATCCCATCTGGTCCCATCTACTTTTCTATTTCAACCCCTTCCATTCTCCACCTCCACACTACCACCACACTAGCCTTTCTGTCCCTCAAATTCAGCTCTTACTTCAGTCTCAGGATCTTTGCACTAGCTGTTCTCCATATTCTTCCCCAGATCGTAGCATGGCTACCTCCTCTTCCCCATTCCAGCTTCTATTAAATATCACTTCCCCAAATACACCCAATACTCCCTCCTCCCCGACCCCTCCTCACAACATATCACAGGACTATTTTATTTTCTCCACAGTACTTATTTGCCAGATTTACTAAAATTATGTTATTCGAAGCGGAGGTGGATTTCCATGCTTGTTTCCTGTCTCCCCACATCGACCACATCAAACATAAGCTTGTTAACAATGGGATTCTGTCTTGTCTACCCCTATTTCTCCAGAAATTTAGCACACAAGTAGAAGCTCAAATATTAATTATTGACTGATCGACAGCTTAAAGGAAAGTTTAGAAACTCTCCTTCAGAGAGGCCACCAGACGCCCTCAGCGGGGGGAGTTCCATGGTGGGTGGGTTCTCAGGAGCCTAGTCTGAGGAGATAGGGCTTCTCCTGTTCTACACACAGAACTGCCACAAAATTATGTGAGTCAAGAATCTGGGCAAGTCTGAAAGCCACCACTTTACAGGTTTAAGGCTTTTTAGCCCTGAATTCCTTAGTTCAAACATTCTGATTGAAATGAGGGTAAAGAGATGCTGGCATATCACTCTAGAGATTCTTCCCCAAAACCCCTGAGGAACCCCTGCAAGAACCTTGGGGCCTCATAGTGAAATCTGAAAAACAAGGGATTGCAGAAGATATCCAAGAAATATTTGATTTCAAATTGTGAACAGATCTCAGAGTTCCAATATTACTTATTGACAGCACTACCTAGAAAAAAGAAAAATCTAATTCTTTCTTTAAAACGGGTAACAGACTTATGGTTGCCAAGGCAGAGGGACAGAGTGGGAATCTGAGATTAGTAGATGCCAACTATTATATATAGAATGGATGACAACAAAGTCCTACTGTAACTCAGAGAACTATATTCAATATCCTGTGATAAATCATAACGGAAAATAGTTTTTTTTAAAAGGCCTTTCTTTAAAATCCTCATTTTTTAAGAGGATAAATTAATCACCAAAATGATTTCTTCTACTCAATCTGTCCCTTCTTCCAACATACCACATAAATCACTGCCACACATACTTTCCTAAACTACAAACTTCTTATCAAGTTACTCAAAAATGTTAAATGTCTATTGCTTAATTCTGCTAGCTCTAACACTATAGTTTCATTTTCAAGGTCATTAATAATATGGTCCTACCATTTCAAATTGGCTTAATTTGCTATCAACCCTCTCCCCTGCTTATGGCCTGATTCTTTACTCCCTCCTAGTTTGGGCCTTACTGAAAAGACCCTCATTTATTCTTATGTAAATGCAACCCAACCAGAAAAGTCCAGCAAAATCCTTGATCTCCTTTCTCCTCTTAAATCCTGTAAAACTTGTAATTTATAATTGGGGTTGGCAAACTAAGGCCTGTGGGTGAAATGTGATCTCCCACCTGTTTTTGTAAATAAAATTTCAATGTAACATAGCATATGTCTCTGGCTGCTTTTGCACTATAATGGCAGAGTTAAGGAGTTGCAGCAGAGAGCATATGGCTTGCAAAGCCTAAAATAGTTACTATCTGGCCCTTTACAGAAAAAGTTTGCAGGCATCCACTCTATATCATCCAATTTAAGGCTTATTGTTTTATAAGCACATATACTGCCATTTCTACTAGGATATAAGATTTTATGAAAGCAAGAACCCAATTCATGCTTTCTGGAACAATTTAAAATAATAAACCACCAAATGATTATTACTTTTTCTTTGTATTGTGAAAACTAGAAATAAGCGAAGGGTCTAAAAATAGGTAGGACATTTGCCACATATCCATAAGTGGCAAAATCTATAGAGGCATTAAAATGCCATTAAATGAGAGGGGAAAAGCTCATAATATACTAAGTAGAAAGAAAAAGGAAGATACAAATCAATACAAAAAGACAGTTGGCTCTAACCAAAACGTCCTGATAGTTATCTTAGAAAGGTGGAGTGTGTGACTCTTCTCTTCCTTTCATTTATTAATATGTCCTAACTTTCCTTCAATCAACATTTATTTTATTTTTAACATTTATTTTTAAATAAAAAAGAAAAGCTAAATGCTATTTTTTAAATACCCGATTATTTTTAGTCAGGTTCTAAGGTCCTAAGATCTGACTCAGGTTGTAAAACAAAAGGAGTGGTGAGAAATGTACATCTAAATTCACATCAAGCAAAAAGTCTGCACCTACTACACACCAGCTGTAGCTGGTATTTTTAAGTCACTGGAGTTGGATTCAAAAGAACAGAGTCAATAACTGGCAAGATGCTCTATGAAATCCTTTCAGTCCCACTACTTCATGACTAAAATCATAGGTGTACTTGTACTATGATTCTAGATCATATTAACACCTAGACCATAAAAATGGGAAATCTCACGATACAATTCTCAAAAATTTAGTAACAGCAATAGATCATCTTTTCTAGTCTCCTTTAAAAAGATGACTGGATACTACAATTTCATAAACAAAGAACAAGAAAATTCTGCTCAAAAGTCACAATAGCCCAAAAGAATTATGAGCAGAGCAGAAAATTCATCATCATTATAATTTCTCATTCTTATTTACTGAATACTATCAACTTGTCAAAACTAAAGAAAAAGAAAAGCCAATTTAGAAGAAAATAGAACATATGAGAAAAACATAATAAAACTGCTTAAAATTGCAACAATAATTTTAAAATAAAGAATTCAAACTGACATCTTCCATACAGCTCCTCAATCAATTATAGATTAAAGTTGAATGATAAGCTCCTAGAAAATAGAAAGTTAAAAACGAATCTGGTTTCAAAGCAATATAATCCATTTTACGGAAATTACAACAAAACGGTCAAACAGCGCTAATCTCAGAAATAAAACTAAAAAGGACGCACCTCCACACTGAGGTGTTAACATAACTTGACAGGTTGGCTTTATAAACTTTTAGTGAAAACATTAATCTGATTAAAAATATGCTGAAAATGTATATCTTTGTCGTTATCAATCTATTTTTAAATGTGAAATGCTTTTACAATACTAGAGTTTAAGAAATAGTTCAATAAAGAAATCTAGAATATAATACTTGTGGTTCATATTAAACATTTAAGCTCTGGTCAGATTATCCACTTTTTCTTTCTAGTGGTCACTGGTAGAAAAGAGAGAAAATAAAAAGTGAAAAGAATACAGAGAGATATTTATGACAATAATAGCTGTCAGCTAACCCCCAAGAATTACATATGAAAAGCAATGTCAGATTTCAACTACACTGTTCTTAATTAGGGAAACACTTAAGATTCTCCAAATAATTTTATCAGAAAACATATACTTTGGTTCCTCCCCAGATGTATGTTCAGCATTGCCAGCTCAAGGCGACAGGATCCACTCATAAGGATTTTCAAAAAATTAACTGTATGTTTAAGAGACATTTGAATTTCCTGTTCCTTAAACAATCTGCTCATATCTTCTGTTCATTTTTCTGTTGGGTTATTGATTTGTAGATGCTCTTTATTTATTAGAAATTAGTCATGCACGACATAAGTTACAAATATATTGGTGACATTTTCTACCAAATTACAGTAAGGAAAAACTACAGATTACAAAAAGATAAAATAAAAAGATGAAGATATGATGTTCCAAGGTCAGGAGAATTCTGTTACAAATTGAGAAAACTGAATTCTACTTCTCAGATGTCACATACAAGCAAGTCACTTAATCTCTCTAAGTCAGATTCCTATTTTACCAAACAGGGAAAATGGCTGCCCAGTATTCAATATATATGGTTATGTAAAAATAAAGTAAAAGTGGTATGAAAAATTAAGTATGTACACATTAAAATTCACTTTTGGTTTTAAAACAACAGAAGGTATGTACAGTGTCTTGCACAACAATATGTGCTCAGTAAGAGTTTTTAAATGTAATATTTCTAATTTGAAAATTAAAAATACTAGTATCTAGAAAATACTTTGCTACCTAAAGTAAGCCAAAATAAGCAGTAATTATGACTAAGAAAAAAACTAATTAAGGGATAAACCTGCTCCAAAAATAGATCATTTGAAAGTTAAAACAAAGGTGAATTTTCTTTTATGGTCACGTTGCTTTTACCACATCTTGGTAATAAGTTCTTATAAAGTATGTTATAAAGCTCCACCTAGTGGTTAAGTGATGATTTCTGCCAATTCAACTAAATCCAATGTTAAAATTTTTGTAAGTCAAGAGGAAAATGGGGGAGGTATGCTGGTGGATTATCACTCTTAAAAACCTAATTGTTTAAAAACTTTCTCTGAACTATTATTTTTAATGACCTAAAACTACTTTTGTGCATTATTTATGCCAGTAGGACATTCCCATAAATGCATGATTTGGCTATTACTACCTTCTAAGGATATTATACAAAAAATATAGCCAGTAAAAAATAATATGAGATAATCTGAGTCTTACACACAGAGTGGTTTTTAAGAATCTGTATACAATATAAATACTCATGAAGGTTATAAGAAGGTGCCTATGACAAGTTCTTAAATATCAGTATTAAGTCTGGCAGAGTATTAAATCTTTTGAACAGTTAAAAACATTTTCCAAACATGGCAATCAAAGAATATATATAATTACTCTTATTTTAAAATGCTAATTACATGGGAATTCTGTGGTGGTCTAGTGGTTAGGACTCCATGCTCTCACTGTCAAGGGCCAAGGTTCAATCCCTGGTCAGGGGACTAAGATGCCACAAGTGAGCAGCATGGTCAAAAAAGAAAAAAATAAACACACACACACACACACACACACACACACACACACAAAAACTATAGTTTACAAAGCCTCTATCATTATTTTAAACACACAGACCTTCTGACCAAGAAATTCTACTCTGTGACATTTACTCAAGAAAACCTTCACATTAAGTACGAAAAGACTCATGTATACTATTGATGAGAGTTTAAACTGGTAGAAAGCCATTCGGTAGAACCTGTTGAAATAAAAATGTGCATCCTCTTTCACATAGAAATTCTACTATAAGGTCTCCTTCTTGAGAAATATATAGTCATATAAAAGAATATTTGATGCAGCATTTTTGTGATAGTAAAAAATTAGAAACAATTTAACTACTTATGAATGAGGCAAATGATTAAATAAATGTTACTTCTATGCTAAACTAAAGAGCCTCTTGATGAAAGTGAAAGAGGAGAGTGAAAAAGTTGGCTTAAAACTCAACATTCAGAAAACTAAGATTATGGCATCTGGTCCCACCACTTCATGGCAAATAGATGGGGAAAGAGTGGAAACAGTGACTGACTATTTTTTGGGGCTCCAAAATCACTGCAGATGGTGACTGCAGCCATGAAATTAAAAGACGCTTGCTCCTTGGAAGAAAAAACTGTGAGCAATCTAGACAGCATATTAAAAAGCAGAGACATTACTTTGCCAACAAAGGTCCATCTAGTCAAAGCTATGGTTTTTCCAGTAGTCAGGTATGGATGTGAGAGTTGGACTATAAACAAAGCTGCGCACAGAAGAATTGATGCTTTTGAACTGTGGTGTTGGAGAAGACTCTTGAGAGTCCCTTGGACTGCAAGGAGATCCAACCGGTCCATCCTAAAGGAAATCAGTCCTGAATATTCATTGGAAGGACTGATGCTGAAGTTGAAACTCCAATACTTTGGCCACCTGATGTGAAGAACTGACTCATTGGAAAAGACCCTGATGCTGGGAAAGATTGAAGGTGGGAGGAGAAGGGGACGACAGAGGATGAGATGGTTGGATGGCATCACTGACTCAATGGACATGAGTTTGAGTAAACTCCGGGAGTTGGTGATGAACAGTTGGAGGCCTGGAGTGCTGCAGTCCATAGGGTCACAAAGAGTTGGACCCGACTGAGCGACTGAACTGACCTGACTTCCATACTGTCGAATGACAGAGCTATTTTAAAAGACATGTACTGTGCAATGGGACCAGAGGTGAGCAGGAGTTACAAAAATATGTAAGCTAAAGTAGTATTTGAAGGTTTGTGCTTACATTACTTTTGTACTCTTGTCACTTTTTTTTTCTTCTTTTCTAATTTGGCTGCCCCAGGTCTTAGTTGCAGCACACAGCTCTTTAGCTGCAGCATGTGGGCTCTAGTTCCCTGACCAGGGATCAAACCTGGGCCCCCTATATTGGCAGTGCAGAGTCTTAGCCACTGGACCACCAGGGAAGTTCCTATTGCCACAATTTTACAAAACTAAACATTTTCCTTTGACTTTATAGTAAGTACTTTAATGATTCCATAAAGACTCATTTATTAATAGCTTTGCTTAGCCAAAAGGTGAAAAGGTAATTAAAAAAAAAACAAAAAACATTTGAAGTAACCAATCTCTAAAAACAGAAAAGATTAGCACTTACCCACTTCTAAGGTATCTGGTTCATCCGGCCTCTGGGCAATCTGTAAGTAATAAAGCAGAGAGCCATACAGGTGTGTCCTCACTCGCTGGAATCCACCACCTAGGAAAATACAGCAGAGTAAAAATCTTTTTCCAAATTAAAGTTAAGACAAATACAGAAGTCATAATTTGTAGAAAATTCGGACCAAAAAAAAAAAAAAAACCTGTCTTCAAAATGAAGTCTAACAGTTTCTTCAATATGATGTGAAGTGAAGAATCTCCGATAGATGCAAACCCCACCACTGGGTTCTCTGTGGGCGGAGGCGAGCTGAAAGAGCTATCAAGAGTGAAAGCACAATGGACCTCTCCAGGTCCCAAGACTAAGGGCTGCTTCTGCTCTGTGCGAACGGCTTGGCTTAGGTGAGCGGTCAGGGTGAACACGGCACCTGCTACCACGGGCATTAATTCCTGCGCTGCTTCATCATCCAGGATCTTAAAGCAGAAAGACAAACCACAGTGAGGGCCCTGCTTTCAGCTACAGTCATTACCATGTCTTACACATGCAGCTTTTCAACTATCACAAGAATTTAAAAATGGAACTACTATTCAAAGAAGATAAAAGCTAATACACAGAAAGAAATTTAAATAGGATGCTGAGTAAAATGTTCTTCACCAGAAAGGAGCCCTAGCAGAATTCCCTAGAGGTTTTTAATGGAAATTAACATAATGGCCTCCATTTAATAGGTCTAGGGTAGGGATCTGTCATGGAGATTTTTAAAAAGCTCCCTAAGGAATTCTGACACACACTCTGGTTGAGAGCCATTATTGTACAGTTACAATAAAACTTTCCTCAAGGAAAGTTTTAACACTGGCATTGCACAACTCTATTGACTCCAAATCTACAATGGAAAAAAAGGTGGGGCAGACTGTATCTTTAAATGGGATTAAAATTTGTTCAGCAGCATACAGTAATTTAGGAAGCATGTCACCTTATCATGCACATCTTGTAAAAGATCACGAATAATCAGCTGGCGATCCTCGGCTTGAATGAGGTCCTGGGGACAGGCTGTCAGGATAATTTCGACCAGCTGCCTCCATGACTCCAGAGCATGCCGTTTTGCATGAAGACACTGCAACAGTTTGTTTCTTCCTACCACGTACTGGAGTATGGTGCTGATTTCCTACAGCCGCAGAAATTGAATTGCAAGGTTAACACTTAGACAAATAAAGTCTTACCAACAGACTGCTATTTTTAACCCTGTCAGTTAATCTGAAAACATTTACAGTATCCTCTGGAAACCTTCCACATGCTTGCTAGATAGCAGATTAACTTTTTATATTACACTGGTGGCCAGAATATTATTATTTTTCATAAAAAGTAATAAAGCTATGTGTGTGCACGTGTGTGTGTGTATGTTTAAGATAGGTGACAGAGGTGATGTGGATGGAAATGAGTTTTTCACCCCATCTTCTTTCTTCTTGCAACTGTCTATTATACTTTGTAACACTAGAGTTCCCTAAAACTCAAGTTCAATAGCACCTTTCCTCAATGTGTCTTCTATTTCTTTGCCTCTGGCTTTGGCCTAGCCAGCTGTGTTTCCACATATGTGGTCCTTCCCACTCGATCTCTGACCCGTATCTCCCCACTTGTGATGACAAGTGACTCTTCCCTCACTGACTGGGAACAAGTAAAATCTATTACACAATATGAAAAGGTTGTAAATCCTCAACTAGCTTAGCAAAAAAGATATAATTTTTATTCTGGCATCCAGAGATTAACTTCAGCTCAGCTTTTAACATTACAAAGTCAAAAGTGAAAGACTCCATTTCTATCAGATCCACTTCACAATTGTAAAAAGCATAATCAGAACTCTAAAAGAGGCAGGATCCAATCATGCCTGTGAGATGACTAGAAAAGTTTGTGCTTAATTTGCATGTAAAACACATATTAGAATATCTTGGGTCATGCTGGCTCAGCGTGACCAACTCCACTGTGTATCTGTGTATATGAACAGAGGAAAATGTGAATGCTTTTAACAATAATAACATGGCAATGACGGGTGACTTTTAATTTTTAAGTAGTTTCCTAATAATGAATTAGAAGTCAGTTCACTGCTTTGTCATCTAACTGGCGATTTAAGTAGCTTAAGGAGTTAAAAGGTGTCAGCAGGGCTTACATCCATCAGGAGAGGTCTCTGTCCTATGGCTGCCATACCCTGAAGGGCGTTCACTTCGGCTACAAGAACTCTGTGAAGAAGCTACATAATTGAGAGAAGGGAGAAAAATAAGATCATTCCCGACACTGGTACAACAATAACCTAGCAGTTACTTTAAACTGCCCTAGAGGGGAAAGTTTCAGATAACTTTACATATAATTTAACTGTGGCACTGTCCAATTCCTGTCAAAAACAGGAGGGATCCCTCACATTCCAGACAGTAGTACCGAAGAGCCTCTGCGGCAGGAAAGCTGGTGCAAAGCCACCGGCTGTCTTCTTCCTACTAGTCAGGGCATTGCCACCTACCTGGTAGAGAGTTAACTAATTAAAACCACCCCAGAGTGGCATGACTACTAACAGGAAGGAGATGGGGAACCTAACAAAGAGATAAAATTAGTGCGGCCTATTCAGTTTTCTTTCCTTGCTGCTTGAAAAGCGTAAACCACAGTCTAATAAACCAACACTTCTATTACAAAAAAAGACATGTTATTTTTTCCTAATGACTCAAAGACTGAACCCCGTGATACTCCACACACTCTAAGGCAATGCTCACCTTGACATTGCAGACTGTCTGTCCCCGTAGATTCTTGTGTTCACAGTTAGCAATAACTTGTTCAATCTGGGCCCGGTCAAAGAAATCCAACTGCAAAGGCTCAGGGATCTCCTGGCTGAAGTCAATGGAGTCGAGAATACTGAGAATTTTGCGACGTACTGGAAATGATGAAAAGTCATTTTATTCTCGCTACGACATGGGGAGAAAAGCAATCCAAAGACAGTACTACATCTATGTTCACAAAGGGCACCAGTCTGGAAACTGAAGACTGTATTGAAATCTAAACTGGATTTTATTTCTAACACATTCATTCCCAAAAATGTTTTTCCCATGCTATCATCTTGCTATAAAAAGTTTTTCTTGTTGACAAATAATTTTTACATAGCTTTTCAACATCAGTTCAGAATTTGCAGGTACAGGCATTAATTACCTCCTGAGATTTTAAGCAATTTAATATATACGTATCTACAAATTTATTACAAATTCAAAGAGCTTCACCTTTTGTAGAAGTGTCAAAGTGCAGGAACCCAGAGACAGACCTATTTTCATCTTCCATGCCTCCTTCCCCATCTGTTGGAGCATCAGTAATAAAAGATCAGAAACAGAACACATTCACAAAATTTATTTGGAAATAACAAATATCAGGTTATTTTATTTCTAGGTTATTGCTTCTAGGTCAAAGAGCCCCTTGCAAATGGATAATTAAAATGCAAAGATGATGAGAACTTATCAACAACATTCCTCTAATTCTTTCTGTTTCTCTCAGATCCACTTCACAATTGTAAAAAGTATAATCAGAACTCTAAAAGAGGCAGGATCCAATCATGCCTGTGAGACAAAGTTTGTGCTTAATTTCATGTAAAACACATATTAGAATATCTTGGGTCATGCTGGCTCAGCGTGACCAACTCCACTGTGTATCTGTGTATATGAACAGAGCAAAATGTGAATGCTTTTAACAATAATAACATGGCAATGACAGGTGACTTTTAATTTTGTGTTCTGAAGGGAAAAAATTCTAAAGGCAGAAAGAATGTGTCTGGCCTACAATCACAGACTACCCATAAGATTCAGATGTGTACTTGCATTCACACAGACCAGTCAGCAGCAGGACAATACAAATAGCAACATGCACTTGTTCACCTGAGTAGGGCTTCACTGGCATGTCATCCAGCAGGAGGTGGAGGAGCCTCTGGGTGTGAGAGCGTTGGCGATTCAAAGAAGTTACCCTTAGTTCTATTGAGGCAGTCTTCATCAGCCATGACATCTGGTTCAGCATAGATATTTCATATTCTGTAATTTAAATATATATGTTTAGTTTCCCAGTATGACACAAAATCAGAACAGACATAGTCTCTAACTCGTCAATATTCTCCCATGTAACATAGTCAATAATTTATGAAACTATGCACCATAATAATTTGTCACTCTGTAAAATTAAAAAAGGAAAAACCAGATGCCAAGAGAAAAAATTAGTGTATGTCTAGGAAAGGTAAGCAAAAGCAACTGAAGAACAAAAGAGAATCAAGTTTCTGTTGCTAGAATAACTTCACGCAGATCTAGAGAACTCTGAATCTATCATAGTTTGACATGAATAGAGAATTTAATACTTAAAGAGATAATCCAAGTAATTCTCAACTATTTATCTTGGCAAAAAAAGACTACCATAAAATTTGATTTTTATTTCAGAAAAAAATACATTTTAAAAACTAAAATAAATACATAATTTGCATAATTTTAAAATGCATGATTTTCTGCTATCTTGAGATTATCAACATCATTTTGGTCTAACATATAGTTAGAATTGGGAATCACTTATCCAATAAAAGTTTTTGAATCCAATATGATTGTAATATGCCTGGCTTTGAAGTCCTAAATTATGAGTTTTATAAACATACAAGCACTACTACTACTCCTAATAATAATAATTACAAGCAAAGCTACATCAATATTTAAAAAGTAGATAGCAAAATAGGCAAGATAGGAACTTTTTTTGTCCAATTAGGAATAAAAAAGGGTTTCTTAAAAATCTTGTTATAACAGTATCTTGGGGTTAAAAATAACATATACTGATTATGGAAATGAACTCAACCTCTTCTGCCATTAGGTAATTCCCAAGTGTCTCACACCACACCCTAAGAAGTAAAGCAGGGGCTTCCTTAGGGACTCGGGGGTAAAGAATCCGCCGGCGATGCAGGAGACACGGGTTCCATCCCTGATCTGGGAAGATCCCACACGCTGAGGAGCAACCACACTTGTGCGCCACAGCTACTGAGCCTGTGCTCTGGAGCCCTGGAGCCGCAACTACTGCAGTCCCAGCACCTGAAGCCCTTGTTCCACAAGAAGAGAAGCCACCTCCTGAGAAGCCCCCCGACACCGCAACTAGAGAGAAAAGCCCTCGCAGCAATGAAGATTCAGCACCGTCGAAAATAAATAAATAGAAGCGTTTAAAAAATCCTTAAAAAGCAAATCAGAGCTGACAATTACTAGTAATGGAAACTTACTATGAAATCTGTGAGCCTAGACTTCCTAAAACATAAAGATGATACAAAATAAACTTTTAAAAAACTTCAATAAAACGATTGCTGTCCAGATATAATATGAACTAAGAAAATTGTTATGGTATAGTTCCTATTATAATTAGTTTCCTATTTTTCATTTCAAAACCTGATCATACACAAGAAACAAAAGTAAAACACACACTTTTACAAAACAATTTCACTAAAAAAAAAAAAAATCTAAATTTCTGAAATCTTATGTAAATATTTTCTTATCCCTTAAACACAACTTCAAATTTTTGTTAGTAAAAGGATCAAATTCCATCCTTAACAGGCTATTTGAAAATAATTTTATGCTGGCAGTTAAAACATCAGGTTTCTCAAGCACAAATTACAAAAACACCACAAAGGAACACAGAAGCAAAGTTATAAAATGAAGACAGAATTCCACAAATTCTAAAACTGCTACCCCATTTCAGTTCAGTTCAGTTGCTCAGTCGAGTCCAACTCTTTGCGACCCCATGGACTGCAGCATGCCAGGCTTACCTGTCCATCACCAACTCCAGGAATTTACCCAAACTCATGTCCATTGAGTTGGTGGTGCCATTCAACCATCTCATCTTCTATCGTCCCCTTCTCCTCCCACCTTCAATCTTTCCCAGCATCAAGGTCTTTTCCAATGAGTCAGTTCTTCGCATCAGGTGGCCAAAGTACTGCAGTTTCAGCTTCAGCATCAGTCCTTCCAAGGAATATTCTGGACTGATTTTCTTTAGGATGGACTGGCTGAATCTCCTTACAGTCCAAGGGACTCTGAAGAGTCTTCTCCAACACCACAGTTCGAAAATTAATTCTTTGGCGCTCAGCTTTCTTTAGAGTACAACCCTCACATCCATATATGACTACTGGAAAAACCATAGCTTTGATTAGATGGACCTTTGTTGGCAAAGTAATGTCTCTGCTTTTTAATATGCTGTCTAGCTTGGTCATAACTTTTCTTCCAAGGAGTAAGCATCTTTTAATTTCATGGCTGCAGTCACCATCTGCAGTGATTTAAGTCTGTCACCGTTTCCACTGTTTCCCCCTCTATTTGCCATGAAGTGATGGGACCAGATGCCATGATCTTAGTTTTCTGAATGTTGAGTCTTAAGCCAACTTTTTCACTCTCCTCTTTCACTTTCATCAAGTGGCTCCTTAGTTCTTCTTTGCTTTCTGCCATAAAGGTGGTGTCATCTGCATATCTGAGGTTACTGATATTTCTCCCAGCAATCTTGATTCCAGCTTGTGCTTCATCCAACCCAGCATTTCACATGATGTACTCTGCATATAAGTAAGCAGGGTGACAATATACAGCCTTGACACACTCCTTTCTGGATTTGGAACCAGTCTGTTGTTTCATGTCCAGTTCTAAGTGTTGCTTCCTGACCTGCATATAGATTTCTCAGGAGGCAGGTCAGATAGTCTGGTATTCCCATCATTTCGGAATTTTCCACAGTTTTTTGTACTCCACATAGTCAAAGGCTTTGGCATAGTCAATAAAGCAAAAATAGATGCTTTTTTGGAACTCTCTTGCTTTTTGATGATCCAATTGAAATTTGATCTCTGGTTCCTCTGCCATTTCTAAATCCAGCTTGAACATCTGGGAATTCATGGTTCACGTATTATTGAAGCCTGGCTTGGAGAATTTTGAGCATTACTTTGCTAGCATGTGAGATGAGTGCAACTGTGTGGTAGTTTGAGTATTCTTTGGGATTGCCTTTCTTTGGGATTGGAATGAAAACTGACCTTTTCCAGTCCTGTGGCCACTACTGAGCTTTCCAAATTTGCTGGCATATTGAGTGCAGCACTTTCACAGAATCATCTTTTAGGATTTGAAATAGTTCAACTGGAATTCCATCACCTCCACTAGCTTTGTTCATAGTGGTGCTTCCTAAAGCCCACTTGACTTCACATTCCAGGATCTGGCTCTAGGTGAGTGACCAGACTATCGTTATTATCTGGGTTGTAAAGATCTTTTTTGTATAGTTCTTCCGTGTATTCTTGCCACCTCTTCTTAATATCTCCTGCTTCTGTTAGGTCCATACTATTTCTGTCCTTTATTGAGCCCATCTTTGCATGAAATGTTCCCCTGGTATCTCTGATTTTCTTGAAGAGATCTCTAGTCTTTCTGTTTCTATTGTTTTCCTCTATTTCTTTTCATTGATCACTGAGGAAGGCTTTCTTATCTTTCCTTGCTATTCTTTGAAACTCTGCATTCAAATGGGTATATCTTTCCTTTTCTCCTTTGCCTTTAGCTTATACTCTTTTATCAGCTATTTGTGAGGCCTCCTCGGACAACTATTTTGCCTTTTAGCATTCTTTTTTGGGGGGATGGTCTTGATCCCTGCCTCCTGTGTAATGTCACGAACCTCAGTACATAGTTCTTCAGGCACTCTGTTCATCAGATCTAGTCCTTTAAATCTATTTCTCACTTCCACTGTATAATCACAAGGGATTTGATTTAGGTCATATGTGAATGGTCTCGTGGGTTTCCCTACTTTCTTCAAGTTAAGTCTGAATTTGGCAACAACGAGTTCATGATCTGAGCCACAGTCAGGTCCTGGTCTTGTTTTTGCTGACTGTATAGAGCTTCTCCACCTTTGGCTGCATAGAATATAATCAATCTGATTTCAGTACTGACCATCTGGTGATGTCCATGTATAGAGTCTTCTCTTATGTTGTTGGAAGAGGGTGTTTACTATCACCAGTGCTTTCTCTTGGCAAAACTCTATTAGTTTTGCCCTGCTTCATTCTGTACTCCAAATTTGCCTGTTACTTCAGGTTATTTCTTGACTTCCTACTTTTGCATTCCAGTCCCCTATAATGAAAAGGACATCTTTTTTGGGTGTTAATTCTAGAAGGTCTTGTAGGTCTTCTTAGAACCGTTCAACTTCAGCTTCTTCAACATTACTGGTCAGGGCATAGACTTGGATTAAGTTCTTCAGCATTACTGGTTTGGGCGTAGACTTGGACTTGTCTAAATGCTACCCCAAAATGTTATAAAATTAAAATCACTTAACACAGACTTTACACATTTGTTTTAATAATAAAGGAGAAAAATGTCCTACCTTTGTTAGAAAATGGCAAATGCTGCAACTGAGAAAATAAGAAGTCCTGGCTGGTTCTCAAGTACCTCATGGTAGGACCAGATGTATCAGAGCATGCACATAACTGGTAAATCACCTACAGAATTACAATAACATAAGAAAATCCCCAAATTAGCTTTTTATATTATAGATAAAAAAGGTTATAGATATAAAAAGGTTGACCTTAAATCTACTAAGTGGAAACTAAGACCCATAAATACTAAAGCAAAAAGGATAAACACATGTACATATAAAACAAAAACTCAAGAGTAAAAGCAGTTCTTAGCACACTGACTCAAAATACACTGAAATGCAACAGGAGAATGCTGACAACACTCTCACAGGACTAACCTTAAATCACCCCAGATACATTAACATATATACATGCAATTAAATAGTAAGTTTTAGTATTTTAACTATTATTAGCAGCAAATTACTCAGAAGTAACTTCTAAAAACCAAGGTTATATATTAATTAGTTGATATAATTATTGGGATCTAAGAATCCCTTGTGGGAATTTAATCCTATGTATTCCCAAAGAGCAATGGTTCAGTATTCACCAATTCAGTGTTCTCTGTGACTTTATAAAATCAAGAACAACTGAATGTAAATTCAATATAGATCTAGAAACACAGTCTTAAGAAAAATACAAAACAACAAAGCATAACTAAAGACGTTGAGTAAAGCAGAGTAAAAAAAACTGGAAACAACCTAAGTGTAACTTATATTGCAGCAGCATAGAAAGTGTCTCCCCTCCCTCGGGGGGAGGGAAGGACACAAAATTGTACATATGTATTTCATATGTACAAGGGAAAGATAGGAAGGGGACACAAGGTAAAGCTTAAATACTTGCGGACGTATGCTTGTCCTTCAAACAGCTTTGATATTGTATTGCTTTTGACACTATAAATACTGAACTTCTCAAAACAAAATCAAGTTATTCATAGTAGATGGTGAGTTAAGAAGATACAAGAACAGAGGCTCCAAGATATGGGGGAGGTAATACTGCTCGAGGGAGAAGGACAAAGAAAGTGAATTCCAAAAGCATGACAAGCCACTCTCCAGGGGTTTGCCTGACACCCTTCCTAGTTTCCAAGACCAAGTAGGAAAACTCTCCGCTGTCCAAGGGAAGATAGCAAAGACACAAGGCTCCGTGTCAGCTCTTCAGTCAGACGGCCTTGTGCTGCTGGACGATGAAGGTGTCAATAAGGCCCAGAGTGTTTCCCTTTCACATAATTAGATTTATTTTTAAACAAGCTCTTCTTAGAGGTTTAATTTTTTTCTGAAACACAGTGAAGTATAAACCTAGAGGTAAAGGACACCTCTTTCATTAACAACAGAGCAGTGTTTCTTGTTAAAAATGCAGATTCTGACCCAGAAGGGCTGGAGTAGGGCCTGAAATTCTGCACTAATAAGCTCCCAGGAGGGGATGCTGCTGATGTTGGTCCACGTTTTGAGTCACAGAGCATATGTATTAAACTGGCAATCTGTTGGTTTAGACATAATTTGTTTGGCCTGTATAGTGTTTAAGAAAGCAGAGGATCTGGCAAACCAGGGTCTGCACTCTAACAGGGTAAAAATGAGCAGGGGCTGAGTAGCAGAGTAGACGGTCTCCAGTCTGCTGGATTCCCCTGGCTCCTCTCCCCACCTATTTGTCTTAAATCTGGTTTTATTCACTTCTTATACCTGCCTAACTCCTTTAACCCAGATGATTAACCTTATCAATTGCTTCTACCTAAGTACATAAAAATCAGTAACACTGTGCTAAAATATACATCAAGTTTGTTCCCTCATTAAGGGATTTACAGGAAGACTGAGCTGCAGTACTGAGAAGTGAAGTTTGGAGAGCCAGAGGATAGAAGACGACAGTAAAGAATAACAAAAAGAAAAATACAAGAATAACAAAAATCTCCAGGTTACTAGAAGTTAATGATGCATTTCCTACCATGAAAATGAGAATCAGGGTGTCACTTAAATTGAGAAATTAGTTGTATCTTATAAAGCCTAGTTCTTAAAATACTTACAATGTGAAGAAAACAAGAAATAAAAGAATAAAACACAAGTAAAACAGCAGCTCTCACTTAAGTTTAAACTTAATTTGACTATCGGCCACCTTACAAACAGCTATATGTATAATGCACATGGTTCTTAAAAAGTACTTTCCCTTACTTTCTTGCATTCTCATTGAAGTCTCACAATAGCCCATTTCACAAATTTAATAAATTGAGAGAAGTTTCATGGCAGACCCAAGGTGACTTAGCTAGTTAAGGGGCAGAGGTAGGAACCAGAAGTCTTCTGACCCTAATCCACTACTCTCTCCACCAAAAAGAAACAACTTGAAACACAGCATCCTTGGAAAATTTCTGCATCAACTGGTCTAAATCCATCCCTTATTTTTCAAGAGATCAACAGACAGGATCTTGTAGATCTCTAAGATCTTGAGTTTGTGCTTTGTGGATTTTACCCATAAATGAAAGACTGGCCAAACCACTAGATGAACTCATTCCGATTCAGTCCTACCGTGGTACTTGCATATGTGATGGATTCAAGCATAAGCTTCTTCTCATGGGTGCGCTACAAAGTTGAGCCCTCTGTATACCTGGTAACACAGCTCAGCGAGTTGAGGGGATTCCTTCACCGCCAACGGGCCTGTTCTCCCTTCAGTTCCCTTCTCCAAGATGTTCAAGATGGCGTGAAGGCAGGTCCGAGGGCAGCCTAACACTCCTGCATGAAACCAAAAGAAAATTCAGCTTCTCTTTTCAAATTTTGGCATTAAAAACCTTAGAATACATTTATAAAACTTAAAGTTTTGTACACATACACTCTACTATAAATATCGTTTCAAATACTGATACAGAAAATTTATTAAATACTAATTTTCCAAGGCTTAGTCTGTCCAGACTTCATCTAAATCCCCCAAAAATCAACCTGTCACATAATTTTTCACACATTATTTCTTTCAGTGAATTATCCCACAAGCCTAGAATTCAATACGTAACCATTTAGTGACAAATATGGAAAAAAAATAAATGGCTATGTGTCTTGTGGCGATACCTGGGTCTTGCAGGTTTGTGGTACTGACAGGTTTCTTTAATTCAAAGCCCAACAGGTAGAGAGCAAGATTGGGTGGATTGCGTTCCAAAGAGGTAATGAGAAGATTCAAGATGTGAATTCTTGTTTCATGACGGATTCCAGCTAATTTCTTTTCAAGTTCTGAGCCTAAATGTGGAAATAACAAAGCAATAAAAAGTTACCATGGGTCAAACTGAAAAATATAAAACTTGTATCTCAAACCTCAGATGTTTTCTTTAGCTTTAGTTTACTTGATTAGCTATTACATTAAATTCAGATTTAAGAGGTTTCCCAAAAGTCTTATTTACTGTTATGCTAGCAAATTCTCAAAATTCCCTTATGTCACCACCAGACATTCAACAGTTTATTTACATAAAATAAAAAATACACGTTAATCTGAGACATACCCTCTTCTAGACGTACAAATTCTTCTGTATCTTCACTATCCAAACACTCCACAAAACCAGCCATCAGCTTCTGACTTACACTCTGAAATGATATAAAGATTTTAAAATGACAAGTTATAAAAAGGTTCTAAGTATTAGAGAAACTATGATAAATATGATATATAATTATAAACACTTGTCTATAAAGGCAAAAGGCAAATCTGTTCCAAGGAAAGTATTAGGTTTTAGTTATATTTTTAATTAATATAAAACTCAGTTCCTAACTGAGTGCCATTTAGCTTGCTATAGAAATAACTAAAGAGGACTTCACCAGTAGAGCAGTGGATAAGAATCTGTCTGCCAAAGCAGGGGACACAGGTTTGATTCCTGGCCCGGGAAGATCCCACATGCCGTGGAGCAACTGAGCCTGTGTGCCACAGCTGCTGAACCCAGGCTCTGAGGCCCATGAGTGGCCACTATGAGAGCCGGCACACCACAGCTCCTGAGCCCACGGGCTGCAACTACTGAGGCCCGGGCACCTCGAGCCCGTGCTCCACAAGAGAAGCCTGCACATCACAATGAAGAGTAGCCCCTACTCTCCGCAACAAGAGAAAGCCCACACAAAGCAGAGAAAGCCAAAAATAAACAAAGATGAATAAGAAACAAAAACTTTTAAAGTTTATTGGCTTTGAAACTTGCTTCATTAATTTTCTTTCCCAAAGAATCAAACTAGTTTTTGAAAACAATAACATTAAATTGCTATTTCATAAACTCTTCATTATATACTCTATGCTATTGATCTTAACTAAAATATAAAATAAAATTCTCATTTTTTCTCTTTAGAAATGTATTACTTACACCAGTTTTATATTTCTGGGCTGAGAAATTAGATACGACTCTATCTCCTCTAAGAACTCTATGTGTGTGTGTGTGTATGTGTGTATATGCTAAGTTGTGTCCAACTCTTTGCAACCTCATAGACTATAGCCCTACAGGCTACTCTGTTCATGGTACTCTCCCCAGGGATCAAACCCGTGTCTCCTGCTTGGCAGGCATATTCTTTACCACTGAGCCACCTGGGAAGCCCTTAAGAACTCTAGCAGGATACTAAAACTGGTAACAACTCAAACTCAAATGAATACCAATGAACAGAAAATCTGCATCCAAAATCCTCTAATTAATTATGTGGTTTCATGAACTTATCCAAAAACCAGATTACACATCTAAAATTTACTATAAATAGTGATTCTCAACCTGGGTGGTACTGCAACTCTAAAAGGCCCTTAGAATTATATGAGAGCATTTTGAATCTTCAGGACCAGAGACTGCTACTCAAAGACAGTGGCAGGGGACCAGGGATGCTAAGAGTCCTGCAATTTAAGAGACAGTTACACTAAAATGAAGATCTGTCCCACCCAAAATGCCAGAAGAGTCCCTGTTTCAAAATACAAAAACCCAGTAATATTCTTCAACTAACTAGAGCAGTGAATTCCAACATAAAATATACAAGGTGAGGAATGTCTACAAAGAGAAAGAAAAATAATAGATTCTCCAATTATAGCTATTCAGTCAACAGAAAGAGAACCAGACTAAAAGAAGAAAACATCTAAAATACTCTACAGTGTATCAAATGAAGTGACACAATTGTGGGTCACCAAAAAGCCACAGAGGCTTCCCTGGTAGCTCAGTGGTAAGGAATCTGACTGCCAATGGAGGAGACACAGGTTCCACCCCTGTGTAGTGGGAGATCCCCTAGAGAAAGAAATGGCAACTCACTCCCAATATTTTTGCCTGGGAAATCCTATGTACAGAAGAGTCAGGCATGCTACAGTCCACAGGGTCACAAAGACTTGGACATGAGTTAGCAACTAAACAACAACAGCAAACAACAACCAAAAACCCACAGAAGCAGACAACTCACATCAGTGAAATCAGAATAGCAGAGGCTCACTCAGCACAGAGGCAACTGAGGAAGAGTGACATAAGGATGCAAAAAACAAACAGAAGGTGCACTTACAAACCTAATCATCCCTTTCATGTGCTTGTAGTAGCGCATTAAATGCTCTCATTAGGCCATACAGTTACATACTATAATAAAGAGTATAACCACATACTACAGTATACATATTAAGAGTATCCCTGGGAATGGTATTATCATCAAACACAAATCATAGTCCAGTACATGGACAGGCTTTTATCCGTCATATACAAATATACTTAAGTCTCAGAATTTTCCCACATACAAGAATAAGATGTATTCTGGACGTACCAAAAAAAATAACAAGAAAAGAAATAACAAAATCAGTTACCTGGTCATGTGTGAAATCTCCAACCAATTTTATCTGAATATTGGAATTGCAAGAGATACAGCAGAGGATCTTGGCACTTTCAAAAGCCAATTCTGGATTAGTATTGCCATGATACAGGTATCTTTAAAACAAGAAAACATTTGGGGAACAACGTGATGAAATTTTTGCTTCTTACTATAATCACTACAGAACATTCAGAGGCAGGGCTCTCCTACCCACACTGCACTTCGGTAAGTTAGACAAGGTTCCCCTTCTGTCAATAACTAGATGTAACCTGCTACGGAGGCTTCACCGGTGGCTCAGTGGTAAAGAAACTGCCTGCAGTGCAGGAGACACAGGAGACTGGGGTTCAATCCCTGGGTTGGGAAGAACCCCTGGAGGAGGGCATGGCAGCCCACTCCAGTATTCTGGCCTGGAGAATCCCATGGACAGAGGAGCCTGGCGGGCTACAGTTCAGAGTCACAAAGGGTCAGACACGACTGAAGTGACTGAGCAACCTTGTTATGGGTTGAATCGTGTTTCCCCAAAATTCACATGTTGATAGCCAAACCCAGAATGATCTTATTTGGAAACAGAGTCTTTGAAGATATAATTAACCAAGTAAAGATGAGACCATTGGGGAGAGCCCTAATTCAACGACTGACAGCCTTATAAAAAAGGGAAAAGTAGACATAGCCACACACTCAGGGAGAATGCCATGACGTGAAGCTGAAGGCAGAGACTGGGATGATGTGCCCACCATTTACAGAACACTAAGCATTGCCAGCAAACCACCAGAGGCTCAAACACACACAGTGAAAAGTTTGCTCCCCGGCCCTATATTCTCCAAACATCCAACTTCCCTACAGGAGACAATATTATGTCATTTTATACTTTGAAATATTTAGGACATAAAATAAATTAGAAAGAAGAAAAAGAAATTACAAGGTCCAGAGTCATTAAAATCAGAGTCGCAAAAGACGACAATAATGAAATGAGACCAAAAAAAATGCTTCAGTGATGCCTTATGGATCTGATCAGATTTGGACATCAAAGTCAGAATGCCATCTGACTCACATCGTCACTTCTCTACCTACACACGGAACTCACCTGGCAATGTTCACCACATTATCCGCCTTCTTGGTTCTGGGATTGATTCCCTGCAATAGCTGTTCTAACGGAGAGACGATCAGAGCCAGCTGACTCTCTCTCAGCAGATCCATGAAGAGGTTTTCCTTCTGCAGAGTAAGATTGAGAAGCGCAAGGCAATGCTGCACTGCTTTCTCCAGGTGCTTCTTTCCTACAGAGCAAAATCAAAGTTAGCAAGTTCCACATGAATCTTAGAAACTCAGAATCAATTCTCAGGAAAACAAGATAAAGGGTGAGTTTCAGATTCAAAAAGCCCTCAAGTTTTCAACCCTTTAGCAGTAACTTCACAGAACTGCTCACTCAGACAAGTCACTGTACTTTTGTGACTCAGATTAATTTAATGCAATGGCTTCTCAGTATTTTTTCCTGCATTCTTTCCCTAATTATTTAGAGCAGAGTTCTCAGATGGGAGTGAGTCTGGCCTCAGAGGACATCTGGCAATACCTGGAGACTTTTGATTGTCACAGCAAGGGATGCAGTACAGGCATCTAGGGGGCAGAGGTCTACAACACACAGGAAAGCCTCCACATTAAAGAATTATTCTGCCAAATATGCCAGTGGTGCTGAGGCTGAGAAGCTGATTTAGAGAATAATACATAACCACCGTGGAAAATTTGGAAAATAAAGAGGCAAATATAAACAAGGGCTACATATAGTGCCACCATTCAAACTTAAAACTCATGGGCTCTGGAGTAAAATTACCTAAGCTCAAATCACATCCTTGACCCTGGAGAAAGATGTGAAACGCCTTCATGCATCAATTTCCTTATTCATTAAATGGAAATAATATCATCTACCGCACAGGTCTTTCATACAGGTTAAATACATTAATACATGTAATGAGCTTTTAAAATTGCCAAATGCACAGTAAGCACTTAATAAATAATAATAACTTATAGCAATAGTAAATGAAATTTATTGAACACCATGTACCACGCACTGTAGTAAGTGCTTTTACAAATACTATGGAGAAAATGAAACAAAAGGTACTTTAAATTTAGAGATGTTAAAGTTGTAAGAGGTAACTATGATTACCTACCAAAGACCCTGCAATAAAACAGTTATAATGAGAGTCTCTGTATTTCAGTCAGCTCTCACTTTTAATTTACTTTGATGGTATGACTCACTAAAACAATACTGTAGACACAGAGAAAATCTTACGGCGAAAGGAAGTTAAGATGTCATCTACTTCAAAGCTTCAGTTTACACACGACAAAAACAGCAAAACTGTTTTCAAGCTATGAAGACAGTCAGGCACATACCAGGGAAAGGAGCATAGGTATCCAGCTGTTTAACACCTTCCTCCAGTAAACTAAGGGCAAGCTCCAGCATCGGTGACTCATTCAGAAGGTGATACATCAGACTAAATCCTGGTGGCTTATAGGCTATGATTTCTTCTCCTAGATAGAACATAACATAGTCCAAGAGATGGTGAATTAGTACTTTTGTCACACCCTTTTTATGAAGCATGAGATTTGTGAATTAAATAGTATCTAAACAAATGAAGCAAGCTTCAATTTACAGACAGTGACACAAACTATACACAATGGTTATTTCCGAAAGGACTGATGTGTACACAGTGGTTCACACGTTGCGCTGACATCTAACTCGTTAATCTGTAGGCAATGTTCTTACTCTTTCATTCTGTGAAATTTTTACTTTATTTTCTCTTGCTTAGAACAATCAAAATGACTAAAACAATGTAACAAAACATATAAAATTATAATTTAGTTTATAGCCAGAAGTAATTTACATCTTATGCATAGTAATTTATAAATTATAAATAGGTTTATAAATAGCTGACACTTTGAAAGTGACAGAATTAAATTACCTTGTAGTTCCACAAACTGATCCACAAAATCTTCAAGTTGAGGTTCATAATCTCTGAGTAATTTATAAAACACCTCCAAAACAACCTCAGCAACTTCCCACTACAGAAAGACACAAATATTTCAGTAACAATAACAGTTCACGGTGATAGACTGGGTAAGTTTTTCACCCCTCTAACTTTCCTCCAGAAAATGTGTGAAGTCCCTTTTCTACTTTGTTTATTCGAAGCAATAAAGAAAGCCCAATTCATTCTGCTTTGTTTTGCTAAGGACAGTGGACTGGCTAGTTTTTCAAGGTAAAACAGGTATAAAAGAGTTAGTAAAAGAAACATTTCTAAAAAAGAAACATTTCTACAGCAGATATTTGAGCTCTGTTAACAAATCTAAAGCACCCAATATCTAGCCATACAGAGCTCCATTTATAAATTAAAATTTATAAATAAATTTAATTCATAAATCTAGCTCAATTTATAATGAAAAACCATCACGTTTGAACACTTCTCCAAAAGCATCAAACATTCAGTTTCTCTAAGGATCTCAGCTAGACAGGATCTGAGAAAATATCTCATCAACTCTTATTTTGCAGGTGAAGCAAGTAAAGCTCAGAGCACTGAATGATTTCCTGAGACCATAAAGCTTGGAAGCCAACGTGCTGAAGGTCCAGCCCCACACTTCTAATTCCCAGAGCTGGTTCATGGCTCTAGCCAAAGTTAAGAATCACTGGTAGGCCTCCTCCAAATGACCTCATCTTCACCTCTTTGTTTAAAATGTTTTTAAAAGCTATGTAACACCAAGGAAAAATATTTATGCCAAAGGGAAAATATATTGTACAGACATAACTGTACAGACAGTAAAATTAAACTCTGTTTAAAAAAATCTACTACATAAAATTTTAATAAGGCTGAGTCTAGTAACTGTAGACGGTGGTTTTTAAGATTATTACTTTAGTCATTATTTCCACTGCATATAATTTTATCAAAGCTGATTTTTAAAACTAGGACTATGACAATCTTAATTTTAATTTATCTTATTTAATTACTCATTTCTATTTTCTAAATTTTTCAAAATCATTTATTTAAATAAAAAATGTTTATCACCACATGATAATGGACTTTAGGTTTACTAAATATATATGCTGCCTCAAACACTGTTTATATTTATTTATCTCAATGCAAAGCACTGTTTTTGTGACAAGTTAGTGTTCTAAAATACAATAACACAAATTAAACCTAAAAAAGACCTTCTAGTGAAATAAATTCACAAAACTGAGGGAAATTTTCTTAGGGTAATATGTTAGGAAATCATTGGTAGCTGGAAGAGCAGCAGTGCTAGAAATATAAAAATGCACGAGTGAAAAATAATAAGCACAGAAAAAGAGTGGCTGACTAAAGCTCTAAACCCTTAGGTCACACTGACCTTTTTAAGAAAAAGCAAGTAAGATAATTAAAAGAAATGCCAAAAAGTATCAGAACATTTTGCTGAAGAGACTGCAGTTGTTAGTATCCATTATCCATCTGAAATGACTTTTATTAATGAGGCATGACTGCTATTAATGCTTTAATCCAATAAGGAAATACATGTTAATAAGATAATACTAGGCCTTTAGTAAAACATACACCCCTGTTGGTATCGATTTTTAACCACATGAGAAGCAAAACTTATAAAGCAACTGACAAAAAATAAACTTCAGCTATCTGGGACTAAATATTAGAAACAAACTATGTCTGATAATATAGCAATGAAAAATAAGCTATACCAGATACAAGTAATGATTATGCAGTCATTAAAAAGACTCTTCTCAAAGAATCTTTAATAGCATGAAAAAAATCCTCATAATACTATGTTTAGTGACCAAAAAGGGATATAAGCTAATGCCACTAATTATCTCAATTTAAGTAGATATGCAAAGGAAAAAGAATAAAAGCAGTTATCCCTTCCTTTGGCAACAAGATTATGGGTGATGTAATTTCTTCACATATTTTTCTATATTTTCCTAATTTCCCAAAGTAGCATGAACTATTTTATAATCATTAATACAACAACAAATAAACCCAACAGGTTCAAAAACACCAAACTATAAAATAAATTAGAAATGTCCCTATAAGGTATTCTGTCCGCAAGGGTATTCTGTGAACCAATAAACAGTATTATAGACTAAAGTGAATTAAGTCAGAACCTGAAAGGGTCTCTTACATAGCTTAGTGGTTATGAGCTTGGATCTGGAATCAGAGTCCTAGGTTCAAATCCTGGTCCTGGACCTTAGGCAAGTTCCTTAACTTTGCTAAGCCTCCATCTGTAAAATGGGAATATTAATAGTACCTGCCTTGCAGTAATATTATAATTACATAAGATGATATATACAAAAGCTCAGTTGTGAATGTACTACAACCAGAGCAAATATGAGCATAAACATCAGTGTTCCCTTGGCCTCTCTCCAAGGCTTACATATCTGATGAATCACAATATGCCTTCCCACTAAGCCAAGACTCCACAACCAAGAAGTGCTACTTACTAACCAATATTAAATGGTGTGCAAGTTAAAACTTATTCCAACCCTAGCTAAATCATCCCAATAAAGGATAGTGTGCTTCCAACTGCCAAAGGTATATCATTTTTGGTTCGATTTGGTCAAAATTTGTTCAATTAAAGATTTAATGACTATGACTTCATATCAATTAAATTGGTGGTGGTGGTTGGTGGTTTAGTAGTTAAGTCATGTCCTACTCGTGTGACCCCATTGACTGTAGAAGACGAGGCTCCTCTCTCTGTGGGATTCTCCAGTCAAGAATACTGGAGTGGGTTGCCATTTCCTTCTCCAGGAGATCAAGAACAAAACCTGGGTCTCCTGCACTGCAGGCAGATTCTTTACCGACTGAGCTATGAGGGATGCACACTTTTTTTTTTTGGTATAACCAGACTCAAATCTGAAAATTAAGTGAGGAAACTGGGAAAAAGTTGAGAGAAAAACTAAGAACAGAAATTGAGAAAACAAGGACTTCTGAAGAGAAACTAAAGAAATCAAACTTATGTGGCAAGGGAACATATCCTGCTTTGAACACCAGATGTATTCTTGAAAATGCATATTAACCCTCATTTCTTAAACTGTACTGTATTTTATAAAGCAAATGGTAACACTCTCCCCTCTTTGAGACCATACTCAAAGCATCATCATACATAAAGCCAGTAGTGTGCTTCTCTGTTATAAATCAATTAAATTACTGATCACTAAAGAGTCAGTGCTCTGGTTTTAATGCCTGAATGTATTTTTTAATACATTTAAACCAATCAGACCATGGATATGTCAGTATAAGACCATAGATTTTACTTTCAAAAGCTAAAATGAATTTATAGCATCTCATACCTCAAATAAAAGAAAAAACAGCAATAAAATAAATAAGGAGACAAAAGTTTTTCTCTGAACATAACCTTTTCAGCTGCTCTCCGGTAAGCCCTTGTACGGAATCGGAGAAACACGGAATCTCGCAGGAACTGCAAATAAGGGTCAAAACCGGGGGGCCGCAGCCCAGCACCCAAATTAGAAGGAAAGGAGCTCTCCACCAGGGTACTAATTAACTGGCAAAAGGCGCGAGTTAAAGGGTATTCTTCACACCGGGATTCTATTTCATTTAGTTCCACCTTCCAAAGAAAAATAAAGGAAGTTCAGTAACATAAAACCACTAGCTTTAAAGTGCAAAGCATTTTTCAGACATTAACTCATTACTACTGGTATAATATCACACCCAAAGACCCACAAAGACCCTATGATTTTTTTATTCAGAGGTAAAGATACAAAAGTTAAAAACAGATATCTTAAAAGTTTCTTTAAAAAAAAAGAGGAAGGGGGCACAGAGAGAAAAAAGAAACTTAAACAAGTAAATTCGCACTTCATGGCTGACCCAAGTAGCCAAATTAAATTGAGTTCAAACCAAACTTTCAGTCTGGATGGCTGCCACTAACATTCTTTTCCAGCTCTGAAACCAAAAGCGTTTTGATCTCTTTCATAAAGTTTCATCACCATTTCAACACAGAAAACCCTCAAATGAAAACACATCAAATCTGAAAACTACAGAAACTTAATACAGTAAGAATATATTTTTCTTAGTCTTTTCATCATGTGAATGCATGACTATAGAATTTAAACTAAAAGGAAAATTTTACCTCAATACCAATTGCTTGCCTCTGGCTTGGAACCCGAACAGTCTGCAGTATCTTAAAATAAGAAGAATGAAATGTTAGGAGCATTCCTCATTGATCAATGAAAATCAGTGGCTTTGCAATAATATAATAGTCACATACATCACCCACCAATTTACAATGTCAATCAGAAATGACAACTGAGAAGTCTCTCATGAACTTTCATGAGCAACTGTGTCCACATTCAGGGAGAACTTCCAATTACCTGGGTTTCAGAAAACTGGTAATTTCTTAAGTGCACACAAGATGTGTTTTCAACAAATTTATTCTCAGATATTTTAGGAATAAACCTTAAAAGGATCTATGGAATGAAATCTCACTGATGTTCAAGACACTAGTCTTTTTTACAACCAGCCCTACTGTTGGCACCAAAAAACCAAGAAGTAAATTTGTTAACAGGTCTCTTATGTGAACAGAAGTTTTGGGTTAAGAAGTTCTGTCCTGACCGTGCTGGAGGCATAAATAGTCTCTGGTATATAATTATACTCAGTGTCAGTTAGCCTTATCTAAGACAGAAATGTCCAAACCCAATCACACATCATCTCAGGTATAAAGAAGCACTAAGCACTTAGGTCTGACAGAATGTGGTCCACGGGAGAAGGGAATGGCAAACCACTTCAGTATCATTGCCTTGAGAACCCCATGAACAGTATGAAAAGGCAAAAAGATAGGACACTGAAAGATGAACTCCCCAGTTCGGTAGGTGCCCAACATGCTACTGGAGATCAGTGGAGAAATAACTCCAGAAAGAATGAAGGGATGGAGCCAAAGCAAAAACAACACCCAGTTGTGGATGTAACTCATGATGGAAGCAAGGTCCGATGCTGTAAAGAGCAATATTGCATAGGAACCTGGAATGTTAGGTCCATGAATCATGGTAAATGGTCAAATAGGAGATGGCAAGAGTGAACATTGACATTTTAGGTATCAGTGAACTAAAATGACTGGAATGGGTGAATTTAACTCAGATGACCATTATATCTACTGCTGTGGGCAAAAATCCCTTAGATGAAATAGTGTAGCCATCAGAGTCAACAAGAGTCTAAAATGCAGTCCTTGGATGCAATTTCAAAAACAACAGAATGATCTTTGTTCGTTTCCAAGGTAAACCATTCAATATCACAGAAATCCAAGTTTATGCCCTGACCAGTATTGCTGAAGAAGCTGAAGTTGAAGGGTTCTATGAAGACCTACAAGACTTTCTAGAACTAACACCCAAAAAAGATGTCCTTTTAATTATAGGGGACTAGAATGCAAAAGTAGGAAGCCAAGAAACACCTGGAGTAACAGGCAAATTTGGCCTTGGAGTACAGAATGAAGCAGGGCAAAAGCTAACAGAGTTTTGCCAAGAGAAAGCACTGGTCATAGCAAACACCCTCTTCCAACAACACAAGAGAAGACTCTACCCATGGACATCACCAACTGGTCAATGACAAAATCAGATTGATTATATTCTTCACAGCCAGAGATGGAGAAGCTCTATACATTCAGCAAAAACAAGACCGGGAGCTGACTGTGGCTCAGATCATGAACTCCTTATTGCCAAATTCAGACTTAAATTGAAGAAAGTGGGAAAAACACTAGATTATTCAGGTATGACCTAAATCAAATCCCATATGATTACACAGTGGAAGTGAGAAGTAGATTTGAGGGACTAGATTTGATAGACTAGAGTGCATGACGAACTATGGACGGAAGTTTGTGACACTGTACAGGAGACAGGGATCAAGACCACCCCCAACAAAAAGAAATGCAAAAAAGCAAAATGGCTGTCCGAGGAGGCCTTACCAATAGCTGTGAAAAGAAGAGAAGCAAAAAGCAAAGGAGAAAAGGAAAGATATTCCCATTTGAATGCAGAGTTCCAAAGAATAGCAAGGAAAGATAAGAAAGCCTTCCTCAGTGATCAGTGCAAAGAAACAGAGGAAAACAACAGAATGGGGAAGACTAGAGATCTCTTCAAGAAAATTAGAGATACCAGGGGAACATTTCATGCAAAGAGGGGCTCAATAAACAACAGAAACGGTATGGACCTAACAGAAGCAGGAGATATTAAGAAGAGGTGGCAAGAGTACACAGACAAACCATACAAAAAAGATCTTCACGACCCAGATAATCAGGATGGTGTGATCACTCACCTAGAGCCAGACATCCTAGAATGTGAAGTCAAGTGGGCCTTAGGAAGCATCACTACGAACAAAACTGGAGATGATGGAATTCCAACTGAGCTATTTCAAATCCTAAAAGATGATTCCATGAAAGTGCTGCACTCAATATGCCAGCAAATCTGGAAATCTCAGCAGCGGCCACAGGACTGGAAAAGGTTAGTTTTCATTCCAATTCCAAAGAAAGGCAATGCCAAAGAATGCTCAAACCACTGCTTAATTGTACTCATCTAACACAGCAGCAAAGTAATGCTCAAAATTCTCCAAGCCAGGCTTCAGCAATACATGAACCGTCAACTTCCAAACTGCCTTTTAGAAAAGGCAGAGGAATCAGAGATCAAATTGCCAACATTCACTGGATCATCAAAAAAGCAAGAGAGTTCCAGAAAAACATCTACTTCTGTTTTATTGACTATACCAAAGCCTTTGACTGTGTGGATCACAAAAAACTGTGGAAAATTCTGAAAGAGATGGGAATACCAAACCACCTGACCTGCTTCTTGAGAAACCTGTATGCAGGTCAGGAAGCAACAGTAAGAACTTGACATGGAACAACAGACTGGTTCCAAATAGGGAAAGGAGTACAAGAAGGCTGTATATTGTCATGCTGCTTATTTAACTTCTATGCAGAGTACATTATGAGAAACGCTGGGCTGGATGAAGCACAAGCTGGAATCAAGATTGCCCAGAGAAATATTAATAACCTCGGATATGCAGATGACACCACACTTATGGCAGAAAATGAAGAACTAAAAAGCCTCTTGATGAAAGTGAAAGAGAAGAGTGAAAAAGTTGGCTTAAAGCTCAACATTCAGAAAACTAAGGTCATGGCATCCAGTCCCATCACTTCATGGGAAATAGATGGGGGAACTGTGGAAACAGTGGCTGACTTCATTTTGGGGGGCTCCAAAATCACTGCAGATGGTGACTGCAGCCATGAAATGAAAAGATGCTTACTCCTTGGAAGGAAAGTTATGACCAACCTAGACAGCATATTAAAAAGCAGAGACATTACTTTGCCAACAAAGGTCCATCTAGTCAAGGCTATGGTTTTTCCAGTAGTCATGTATGGATGTGAGAGCTGGACTATAAAGAAAGCTGAGCACCAAAGCATTGATGCTTTTGAACTGTGGTGTTGGAGAAGATTCTTACGAGTCCCTTGGACTGCAAGGAGATCCAACCAGTCCATCCCAAAAGAAATCAGTCCTGGGTGTTCATTGGAAGGACTGATGTTGAAGCTGAAATTCCAATACTTTGGCCACCTCATGCGAAGAGTTGACTCATTGGAAAAGACCCTGATGCTGGGAGGGACTGGGGGCAGGAGGAGAAGGGGACAACAGAGGATGAGATGGTGGATGGCATCACTGATTCAATGGACATGACTCTGAGTAAACACCAGGAGTTGGTGATGGACAGGGAGGCCTGACGTGCTGCAGTCCATAGGGTCACAGAGAGTCAGACACGACTGAACTGAACTGAAGCACTTAGGACAATAATAAGTACTGACATGCTCCTGAATGAAAGAACTGAATTATTAATACTAAAAGAAAAGTGGCCCAGCCTCTCAGCACATACCAACTTTATTTGTTTTCATAAAGTATCATTAACATATTCAGGACACGTATGTTAGAAATCAACTAGAATACTGCTTCAAACAGCAGCTTCTACCAATATGTCAGAATCACAGGCTCCCTTATGTCATATTATTTTGAAGACAAATGCATGTTCCACCTAACCATTTTCCTAGAAATATCTCTACAGAACACAATCTTATTTTCCTTTTTTTACTCCATCACTTATAGAATAAGCCCATCTTGACATAAAAATTCCAATAGGGCTTATATCTAAAGAAGTAATAGTTGATAAGACATTTTACTTGACTGTTATAAGACAGGAAGGGTCCCAGAAGGAAGGAGTGAAAAAGAAAACTGGGCATCCCTCACATTTAATGAGTACAGATGACTTCTGAACGCTTACTGCAGGCTAATACCCAAAAACAGACTTGAGGAATTCTGTCCATTTATTAATCTTACACACACTGAAAAACAAAGTCTTAAGAGAAGAACCAATCTCTAGTAACCCAGTGAAGTTGTCAACTGATCCAAGAGAAAAATCCAAGCCTATTAGTTTCTGATGTTATGCTCAGTACCAAAATCATAACTTTCTATTTGGGAAGTTCATGGTGTACTTTAAGTTTCAACTGGATGCACTTGCTTGAACAACAGTATCAAAACTCACGTCCCAACTGGAGTAATGTAAGTAAGACAGCTCACAGCACTACCTGAGTATATTCCAACGACTGCCAGAGAGAAGCAGCAATTTCAGGCGATTTTCCGAACGCTGCAAGTGTCTTCAGTAGTTCAGCCTTTAGCACAGGAGGGATACTGCACTGCAGGAGGCCCAGGGTCACCACCACGGGGGTCCACTGGGGATGCTCACAGAGTGCCAAACGGGCATTTTCACTCTGCGAATTGAATACAAAAAGAACAAGACAGGCTTCGCATGTTTAAAAGCTAAGAAAATGACCAGTAAAATCATCTAAATTGCTAACACTTACACTGAGTATTCACAGGCTTAATTAACACATACTAAAACAAAGCAAATGCCTGAACTCTACAAGTAGATCAAATCAGATCACAAGCTCAGTTAATATAAAAAAATGGAGGAAAAAAATAGCCTTTACTGAATTACAGCTCTAAAACTAGAAAACAAAATATACAAACAGAGATAAACAGTCTTCCAGGGTCACATAAATCTTACCTAGGCATTTTAAATCCTTTCTGGAACAATGTCATATATAAATGAGAAAAATACCTTGTCCTTTTCTGAGAAAAAAAATAGAAATACATACACACACACACACACACACACACACACACACAGAGTACCAAGTATCACTTCAATTTAATTCAACAGTAAACAATTACAAACTTTATGTTTTGACTTTGAATACTGTTTAGCATTCTTAGAAAAACCAATAAATTTAGAAGACACTATTCCTGTTCTTCAGAGAGAATGTCAGACAATGGAACTTAGCTTTGCGCTAGCGAACAACAGAAACAACCAGAAGAACAAATGGGACCTAATTAAACTTAAAAGCTTTTGCACAGCAAAGTAAACCACTGGCAAAATGAAACAACCCATATACAGAACGGGAGAAAATATTTGTAAATGAAATGGCCAGTAAGGGGTTAATACCCAAAATATATAAATAGCTCGTACACTTCAACATCAAAAAATACAAACCACACGATTAGGCTATGATTTTCATACACACTTCTGACAGTAAGCAGGGAATACCACACACCCTTTAAAGGTGAAGAAACAAAGAACTTAGAAGAACAGAATGCCAAATATAAATGCTAAATTTATCGCTTATAAACTTTAAGCATTATAAGAAAACTTGGGGGCTCCTTAAAATGCCACTGTGTTAGAATACAAATAAAATTACACTGTACTCACACGCTGCAGGTGGGTTACCTACCCAAGTAATGATGGTAGATGTCAGCTGCAGAAAAGCAATCAACCCATCCTGCTCCTTCTGGGTGATACCGCGTGAAGGCAGGTGGCGGTACTGGACACTATCTGCGCTCGGAAGATCCTTCCGGAGGTGCTCGTGGTAAAGCATCAAGGAGTGAAAGAAATGTTCCCAGGAAACAGGACTGCCACCTGCTCCCTGGATATTTTCAACTGGAAAGAAACACAGCACAGAATTTCCTTTCAAAATTGTCTAAGTACTTGCTTGGAAATGGAGGGAGAAAATAAACATAAAACAATAATTTTGTTTGCCTTTGTCCTAGATATGCTGTGTGTTAGAAGTCCTCTGTAAACTAGAACTCTGGATTAATTTTTCTCTGGGACTAAGACTGGGTGGTGCCCATGCAAGTACAAAGGTAAATTACTTTGGATGTCAGTTGCCCTGCCCTTCGTGTGTGCTCCGTCATGGCCAATGCTTGGCAACCCCATGGACTGCAGCCCACCAGGCTCCTCTGTCCATGGGATTTCCCAGGCAAGAATACTACAGTGGATTGCCATTTCCTCTAGGGGATCTTCCTGATCCAGGGATCGAACCCACATCTTCTGCATCTCCTGCATCTCCTGCATTGGGAGGCAGATTCTTTACTGCTGAGTCACCTAGGAAGCCCTGGATGTCAGTTACCTACTTCGAATCCAGGACATTTCTCCATGTTGTCATGTAACTATTCAGGGCTGCTTTTCCCATGAGCAGTTCCCAAATGTTGAGCTTAAATTAAATTTCCAAAGAGAGAGATAACTACAATCATGATTTGCAGATTACAGTACTCTATTACATACTAAGCACTGAGAGTAAAAGCCTAGCAGACAAGACAAAGAAGCCTTAACAAAATGGTCAAAACTCCAGTCTTAGAGTCAGGCAGATCTCAATTACCAATCATGGGTTGCCTATGCATTGTGACCTTAAATTACTTCACTTTGCTAAACCTGTTTCTTCAAATGTAAAAATGAAAGTAATCTACCTGACAGATGTTTAATAAATATTTCTTTCTCTTCCCTTTTGCACTATCTTTGGTGTGGTTGGTGGCTTAGTCGCTAAGTCGTGTCCTACTCTTGCGACCCCATGGGCTGCAGCCCACCAGGCTCCTCTGTCCCTGGGATTCTCCAGGCAAGAATACTGAGTGGGTTGCCATTTCCTTCTCCAGGAGATCTCCCCAACCCAAGAATGGAACCCCGGTCTCCTGTACTGCTGGCAGATTCTTTACCTACTGAATGAGGGATGCACACATTTTTTTTTTTATATAACCAGACTCAAATCTGAAAATTAAATGCTGAAACTGGGAAAAAGTTGAGAGAAAAACTAAGAACAGAAATTGAGAAAACAAGGACATCCGAAGAGAAACTAGAAAAATCAAACTTATGTGGCAAGGGTACATATCCTGCTTTGAACACCGGATGTGTTCTTGAAAATGCATATTAACCCTCATTTCTTAAACTGTACTGTATTTTATAAAGCAAATGGTAACACTCTCCCCTCTTTGAGACCATAATCAAAGCATCATCATACATAGAGCCAGCAGTGTGCTTTTCTGTTATAAATATAATGTATACGCCCAGTAGAACCCAGCACAAATTACCAATATGCTTTAACAGGTAGAAGAATACTGAATGTCATGACAAACATAGAAAACATCTAGATTTTTCTTACCATGACTGCTCCCATTGACTTTGAGCAGGCTGAAACAGTAGTGGGCACACTGGGGCCCATTGGCCAATCCCTGCAGCATCTTCAAGTAAGGAATATAAATAGTTGGAGGCAACAGGTCGCCCATTTGCCTAACAAACTTTGACAAGACAACCTGAAATACGGAAAAGCCAACAGTTTACATAAAGCATAGCTTAACTTTAAGCCAACATGAACTAGCCAATGTAGACTACATATGAACCAAAACTAAGTACTCTTATTTAACTTCCCCCAAGACAAAATAATCTTGTATTCTATTTACGAAAAACTGCATTTCCAAGTTAATCATTAGTAATTTAATGGAACTACAGAATATCTTTGTGAACCCAACGTACATTGTTTAAAAACAACTAAATATCACAAATACAAGACTACTCATATTCTAAATATGTAAAACAATTGAAGAATTTACTCAGCTAAAATTAACCAGCAAATTCAAAGACACACTTAGAACCCAGAGTTCCTAAACCCCAGTAAAACTGAATACGAAGATCTAGGAACCTGGAAGAATTTTTGATCGTAACCTAAACATACTGTTTTATCTTCTTGCTGATACATGTTTCTATACTCCTGTTCTCTAGGTTCACTTCTTAGGTTTCTCTTTTCTCCTGCTTAAGCCTTAAATCTATTATCAACAACTAAATATATTACTTAGACTAATTAGCTGGAACTCTGAACCAGAAATGTTACAGATCTCTGGAAATTTTTGTTAAATCTGTTGGGTTTAACAGTGATCTTATGATCATATAGAAAAATATCCTTATTTTCAAGAGATATTAACCAATGAGAGATGAAAAGGTCATGCTGCCTATAATTTACTTTAAAATAAACTCAGCAAAAAAAAAAAGCAATAGAAATAACAAGAGCAGAAGTAAATACGGCAAGATGTTAACAGCTATTAAATTAAGATACTGGGTGTTCGCTATAATTATTCTCCCATATTTGAAAATCTTCATAATGGAAATTATTTTAATCTCTAAAAAATTTTAATAAATCCTTCCCTGAAATATATTTTTTAAGTGAGGAAAAAAGTGAAACAATAAATGTAAGAAATACAGTTTAAAAAAGGGGGTCTTGACCTTTGACTGTTAGCACAAATCAAAATTATAGTACATGGCATGAAACCATTTAAAATAGAAAATCCCAAAAGAATGAAGACAGATATGGTAATCCCTCTGATTGGTTAATGCATAACATATTTTAAAAGTTAATACAGAATAGAAAATGAACTTTTTCCTACACTATCTACTGACTCATAGGCATTTTGGCATTAATTATAACTTCTAAGCCTTTTTTCTTTAGTATTTGTACCTCTCCTATCTTACCCAACTTGCTAAGAAAGATGGATATTTGTTGTTATGCCTATAGAGGACAGAATAAGCTAATAAATATTAGTTTTAATTAGTCACTTATTTAGTCACACATTTATTTAGCGACTCACAAAGAAACTAGACACTTTCCTACATCTAATGATTCAATACATAGCTAGCATCTAATACAAGGCTGACTGGATAAACTTTGAAATGATCAGATCAATTTAACAGTTTCCATTTCCTTAAATAAGTATAAACACCTAAAGTTTACAAGTGTTCATTTTGCATGAACAGCAGTAACATGAGGAAAATACCATTCTTCATGTTTTTATGATTTCCAAGGTAAAAAGCAGGAAAATCAAGAGCTCACCTGGCGTTGAGGGGGTCGTTGGTGAGCCACCCCAAGATAAGAACCCAGGATAGTGGAAGTCTGAAGAGGCTCTGATGGACACCAGTATTCCAGCGCAAGTTCTAAATTGAAAGGATTCTTTTTATATAGCTCACCGATCTGCAAAGTGTAAAAAAAAACTGTGTGAAAATGTCTGTAACTAAAAAACTACTTTTAAATAAGTTACATTTTATTGAATTCACCTGTATGTTTAAGATATTAGGCCTGAAACTTTCCAAAGTTAGGGGAAAAAGATCTGAACTTTTCCAAAGTTAGGGGAAAAGTAACAGAGAGAGGGAGATGATGATCCAATATAACAACTTACCAAGAGCATTAAGTGTTCCAGATCCCTTCTAAGTGAAATGGGGGGATCATTCCCCATCTGCATACTCATGTGAATCATTCGAGCATCTTCATCTGCCCGATTCCTCAACTGCTTCACCTATGAAATTTATTACAGGCAATTCATATGTAAATTTATTATATGTGCTAATAATAATGAAACAGAAAATCAGGTAACTAAGTTATTACATAAAAGAAAAATAGTTTAAATATCAACTCCACCTTAGTCATGGAAATGAATATACCAGCAATTTTATTACAATATTATTATCTATGATTTCTAAGATCTTAAAACTCAATGCAATTCCCATTATAGATAATTTTAACTATAGTGTTTCTCAATTACTGACATTTTGGGCAGGACACTTCTTCACTGGTTGAATGATTCTGAACATTACAGGATATTTAGCATTCCTAGTACTATTTAGTAACTACCAATACCAATACCAGAGTCAATATTAACAGGCAAAACTAGCCTCCTAAATATTCACTAAACAGTGTACTTGTAAATAACCTATCAATCAAAAAAGTCTCAAGGAAAATAAAAAAATACATTAAGTTGACTAATAACAAAAACATAAAAATTTGATCAAGTTACAGCAGTAATTACGATAAATTTATAACACTAAATGCTTGTATTAGGAAAAAAATAAAGGTTTCAAATCAATAATTTAACCTTCCGCTGTTAGAAACTGAAATGAAAGGGCAAATTAAAACCCAAGCAGACCTCCAACTAATAAAAAAATTAAAAAAAATTTAAAAAAAAAAAAAAAAAAAAACCCAAGCAGAGAGAAAGAAAATAATAAAAGCTGAAATCAGTAACAGTGAAAGAAAACTTAAGAAAATCAACGAAGCCAAAAGCTGGCTCATTGGAAAGATCAATAAGACTGATAAACTTCTAGCCTAGTTAATTAAGAAAAAAAGGAGAAAACACAAATTACCAATATTAGAGATGAAAAAAGAAACATCACTACAGATCATATAGACATAAAAAGTATACTATTAGGAATAACTTTATGCTATCAATTTGATAAGTGGAATGAACTAGAAAAATCCACTGAAGACAAAAAGCATCAAAGCTTATCCAAGAAAAAATAGATAACCTAAAAACAGTATTATATTAACAAAATTACAGTGTCCTGATGTGTGAATAAGTTCATTGCTTACCCTATCCAAACCATGTATGATTTTGTTTATTCAAACTCCTCTCAGTCTTCATCTTTCCAGATGACCATTATCTTTCCATATTAAGAGTCCCTTCTAGACTAATAACTAGAAAAAGTTAAAGCCTTAACCTTTTCTAAAGCTTCATTTCCACAAATATAAAATGAAAAAATTTCTACTCAAAATTTCTAGCATGTTACTCTATCATGTCCTTCAAGGCTGATGAGGTCTGAAGTTATCTGTTAAATACTCCTTGACTATTCTAGTCTAAGTGAGCTATCCTTAACCTAAAAAAATACACAGCAATTTACTCTCTACACCTTCGTTTACTTCCTGTTACTATCTATATTTCTCTGTGTGTATGTTATTTCTCCAACTAGACTATATATACATTCTTTGCTGGCAGGGAATGAGTCTCCTACTTATTTGTCTTCTTCACAATTCCTAGCATAGTTACCTGGAACACAGCTGAAACTCAATGAACACTTGATTCATTATAGCGTGAGTAAGCAGTTAACTCTTTGTTTGCTGCCACTCCAGGTATTTTTTCCACTTGACTTGTATTTTTTAAGACGTATCATATCAGAACTCCATATCGGGTGTTTCCTCATGCAAGCTTGCACACACACACACACACACAGAGCAGTTTTATAGGACTTTACTCTCTCTTTTACTTCCTGCCACCACTTCTTTGGCACAAAATGGCACACAGAAATATGCTATGAAGGAACTGTCTGAAATGGCTCTAAGAATCCCTTTCTGCAACAAAGCTACAGCTCCAGCACTTTATTTAAATATAACCTCATGCTAGAGATAGGCAAGGCCCCTGAGCCCTATTATTAAAAAACAAAAAAAAAATTAAAAAGAAAAACTAACCTTTGCATTAGTTTCTTAAACCCATTACCTGTATCTATGTGGAGGTCCATTTACACACTATAATTAAGTGTTTAAACAATTATCTATAAAACTGAAGATTCTCCACTATGCATCTTACTAATCATGTATAAAAAGCATTAAATAAGGCAACCTTAACACTGATTCCTCAGGATAGCACAGAGTTAATAATTTTCTCCCCACAGAAGCATTTTCACTTGCTTCCTACTTTCTCATTATAAACCACTCTCAATGTCAAATATTACTTCCTTTTAGTTTGTTCTCAGTTAATAAGTCTTTTATTATCTTCTACCACTCTTACTCACCCTACGTTATTACACTTACCTTCATTGGCATAAGTGCCAAGAAATCTGTAATGAGATTGTGGATTCTACGAATGTAAAATTCCTCCTGATAGAAGTTTTCTGACACCACTACAGATTCAGTGAGGAACAGGAAAACGTTGTCAGCAATTGCAAGCTCTGCCATTGCTTCATCTGCTTCTGTGAATTCAGCCAGAGCTAGAAATGTATTTAGAAAAATAGCACATGGAGGAAAAGTTACTAGATTATAATACTTCATAATATTCTCCTGACAGTTCAAAATTCAGATCTCTTCTCAACCCTTCGTCTGTGTATATTTTGAGTTACACACAAAATAAGACAGTGTGTAACTGTAATTGACTAATAAACCCCAAAGAACTACCAAAAAAGTGCATTAGAAAACCATCTGCTCTTCACAGTAACATTAAGAGTGATAAAAAATAAATAAATAAATACTTAACAGATGTATGATGTAACACAAATGTAGTCAGAAAGCTATTATCAAAATATTAACAAGTTTAAATGATGCTAAGGCTTTAATCTCAATGAAATGAACTGGATCATTCAGCAAAAGTCTTCAGTCAACAAGTGAAAATCAAAAACATGGCCACTTAAGCAACTCTATTAATCTGGTAAACAAGTAGCAAAAACGGAAAAACTAAATAAATCTTAACCTAAAGACAAAGTGGTCTATTTGTAATATTTTTAGCTTTGTACTTGGAAAACTTTAAACAGATAAGTGAAAAAAGAGAAAACAAGTATAATGAACCTCCACATCCCCTACAATAGCTACAATATTAACCATTTACGATTAACTTTATATCATTTAGATCGCCATGCATTCTTCCTCTCCACTTAGACTGAAGCAAATACCAGACAATTTAACACTATACTTCTAAGTATACAACTCAAAATGGCACTTTAAAAAAAAGGGAAAAAACCACATATGTAATGCCATTAGTATTTTGCTACATAACTCAATATCAAAACTCCAGTCAGTGGTTAAATTTACAACTGTCCCATAAATGTTATGAAAGATTTTAGTTTTGTCTTTTTGCTTCTTCTCTTTAGGGCAATTTGTTTGTTAGAATCTGTATCCAAATAAGGTCTACACACTGCAATTAACTGATATATCTGTAGGCTCCTCTTACATCTTTTTCATTTTCCTCTTGCCCTTTATTCTGCTGAAAAAAACTAAGTCTTATACTGTAGCATTTTCCACCATGTGGGTTAGCATTGCATCCCAGTAATATAGTTACTATATTCCTTTTCCTCTGGTTACACTAAATATTGCTAAGTTTGATCTTGAGCAGCTTAATTAATTACATTCCATTTTTTCAGTAAAAGTATATCATGGGTGATGCTGCATCCTTCCATCAAAAACTACATTGCTGTTCAGTTCTTTTAAACTTTAAATATAAAACTGCTAGGTAATTTTGTGGTAATCTGGCTTTGGAAAATAAATGTTAAATAGCTTATTCTGTTTCACTGTCATAGAGACCAAATATAATCTGCTACTTAAGGTACATTTTCAATGCCTTGGAATAGATATAAACCAGGATATTCTCAACCAGAGGAAAAGAGATTGGTTGGTTTTTTTCTTTTTTTGTTTATGTGCTGTTTGGCATTTTGAAATAAAGCCTGTATATCTACCCATATTATACAAATTCCTTGAGAACAAAATAGTTTCTTAATTATTTGTTATTACTACTATTAATAATTACTGAAATGGTTAATTAAACATATAATAACAATGATAATTAGTTCCAAGTCGTCACTTGAATTCAGAAATACTAGAATTAAGAACTACTTTTTAAAGACTACTTAGGTAATAAAGTACACTAATACCGTAATGTAAAATGAGTTTTAATGTCTCAAAACAATATACAAAAATTTTAGAGTTTAATAAAACTCAAAATACACTTTTATAAAATAATGTAATAAACACATTTGATAAAATTTACAGAAGTCTATAATAAAGAGTAGAAAGCAATTTTTCAAAATTCAGATCTTGGTAAAATTTGTCTGGATTATTTCAAGAAACGACCATTTCTGCAATATAAGATAATTTATTCATTTTTTCTAGTAATTTTTAAAATACAAATTAACAGAAAAAAATTTGTATTCAAAATGTTCATTATAATACCTCTAATTTCAAAGATTATGAAAGGATATGAGCATGCAAAACCAAAGAGATTGAGTAGCCAAAGATCTAGGATTTGAAACCAGGTCCAGATTTCTAGACTATTCTTATCTACTATTCAGTAGTGAGGTACAGCATATTCTATGTGCCTCCCAAGATTAGGGCAATGGTACAGTAATTTACAGTATATGAATATAATTAACTATCACATAGCTACTTAAAAGCACATAGGGTCATTTTATGCCCAAAAAGTACTGAAATAAGACTCATAAATGAAGAGGCATAGTTAAAAAACAGAATTTGTACATGAATGTAAATGTCTAATTAGCCTTTTATCAGCTTTAATATAAAAAACACTCAGCCAAAGAAAACTGTGTAACACAAAAAAAGCTTTTTCACAGCCCACTTGGGAACAGCATGAGACTAGTGAACAAAATGTTCTGGAATCACACAATTTATAAGATACTGGAATCTGCTGACACTATAAAACTAGAAAACTGACGTGAATGCAGTCACTCACTCGTTTCCCACTTCTGCAACTCCATGGACTGTAGCCCTCCCACCAGCCTCCTCTGTCCCTGGGATTCTCTAGGCAAGAATACTGGAGTGGGTTGCCATTTCCTCCTCCAGGGGATCTTCCCAACCCATGAAAAACCCACGTCTCCTGTGTCTCCTGCACTGACAAGCAGATTCTTTACCACTGTGCCACCTGGGAAGCCCATGGACTGTAAATCTTAATAAAACCTTTCCAAATTTACCATAAAAACCTACAGAAGTGACAATTTCAGGGGCTTCAAATGACAACAAGTTTATTTCTCATCCTGTTACAGTAAACCACTAGTATGATGATAATTACATGAACACACATGGCAGAAAAGGATATGCTACAGTAGAAAACATTGTTAGAAGTCAGAATTCCACATCCATTACTGACTGAACCAAATACCTCCTAATACATTGCATTTTTAATACTAGTTTTTAATCTGACACAATGTGAGAAAAATATGTCTATGAACAAACCCAAGAAGAAAAAGTTAAAAAATATATATATATGTTACACTGTCATTTTCAAATTTCAAACTCTTAAAAAAAAAGAAGCTAAAAGAGAATTATCACTAGCTACAAGAAAGAGAAAAAAATTTTTGAACAGTTTCTGAGAGACAAGAAAAAAAGGAAAAGATTCATTCATCACAACTCTAAGCATCTTCCTAGGCTCATGTTTAGACATGTCAAATGTCACACCTTTTCTGAAATATTATAAAAAGCAGATACGTCGTTTCTCATAAGAAAATGACCTACAATCAGTTTACCTGTCACATCGGGCAGCTGAGATATCCCTCTCAAGGCCAGGGCCCAGGCAAGTCTCACTGTGGCTTGCAGCCCTGGCAGCTTCCAAGGCTGTGAGTCTTGAAGGCGAGAGTGAATTGTTGCAATGTATTGCCTCTCTGTCAACAGTGGAAGTTGGTGAATCATATCTGAAAACAAAAATAGACACTGTACCAAAAAGCAGAGAAAATTTCCACTTTTGATGTGTAGGAATGATATCTAAGAATAAGAAAGTCAGAGAATTTCTGTAAAAAAAGACTAATTAAACATGAATCTTAGAAATAAGAACACTATTGTAACAACTGTACACAAACTAAAAATGAAAGAAATGACAATAACCCTAAATTTTAGTTTCACTACTTGCAGTGATTTTTTGGTAAATGTTCTATTAACAAATTTGAAAAAAGTTAAACAGCCAGTCATTTTTTTCTGTGCACAAATTCCAAAATATAAACCAATATTAAAGACTAAAGAAAGATACTTTTACGAGATTAAATAACAGCCTGAATTTAAAATATTAAAAAGAAAACCCTGACCATAACAAAGCATGCCAACTGCAAGCATGCATCTAGTCTGATTATAACATAAATGAAACAACCAAATAATTAAGGTATTTTCAATTATACTATGGTACTTTGAAAAAGCACAAGATCCCAAATAAATCTAAAATAGGGGGTAACATCACTGATCACCTACGAATTTTATTTAACTTCATTGTTTTCTTATATTTTGTTTTGATGTCATTCTGTGAATAACCAGTTCAGTGGTTCCAACCTTAAACCAGGAAAAACACTTTCTTTAATTTTCTGTATTATTAAAGTTTATATCTACTATTATACATGAATTAGTAATTCACTTCTCCCGTTAACAAAGATATTCAGAAAGATCAGCAAGTAATTAAGACGAGACAATCAAAATAAGTACCCTAAATGAATACCAAACCTATGAAACTTCCCAGGCATTCATTCTATTTAGCATTTCAAAGTTTCAGCTTACAAACTTCCATTAACACAGCCAACATCCACTTAATTCTGTGCTTCATTTCATTCAATACAGGAAATCTGACCAAAGCATTAACTGGCAGCATTCCTATGAGTAGCACAGGTCAATGGACATGAGTCTGAGCAAGCTCCAGGAGATGGTGAAGGACAGGGGAGCCAGGCGTGCTGCAGTCCATGGGGTTGCAAAGAGTCGGACACGACAGAGCAACTCAACAATGTAATAATATAGCACAGGTGCTGCTTGTGATGTGACATGATGTGTCACCTGACAATTTGACTGGAGGTACGGGATAGCTGTGTTTTAAATAAGCCTTTCCTAACGGCTAAGGATGATCTCCAAAGACGAATGGGAAACCTCTGTTCTCTTCACATATCTAATGAAAGCAAACTGGGATGATACAATCAAAAGCGGACAGGGGAAAACTGTTGGAATAATTATAAATATTTATGACATTAAATGGGCTTCCCAGGGGGTGCTAGTGGTAAAGAACTTGCCTGCCAAGGCAGAAGACATAAGAGAAGCAGGTTCAATCCCTGGGTTGGGAAGATCCCCTGGAGGGCATGGCAACCCACTCCAGTATTCTTGCCTAGAGAATCCCATGGACGGAGGAGCCTGGCAGTCAAAAGGGTCACAAAGAGTCAGACATGACTGAAGTGACTTAGCACGCATGCATGACATTAAATAGCAGTAATCTTCCTTTGTGAGAATCATTTTTAAGATCCTCAGCTCTAAGCAATAACTGTTTATAAGGTTTTTGTTTAAGTTGTTTAGTCGCGAAGTCACATCTGACTTTTTGTGACCCCATGGACTGTAGCCTGCCAAGCTCCTCTCTCCATGGGATTTCCCAGGCAAGAATACTAGAGTGGGTTGCCATTTCCTTCTCCAGGGGATCTTCCCAACCCAGGGATCAAACGTGTATCTCCTGCATTGCCAAATGGATTCTTTACTGCCGAGCCACCAGAGAAGCCTGTTTACAAGGTTAGCAAGAGAAATTCTACCTACTTCACAGAAAACAACATCAAAGATGACATGTTACTAAAATTTATAGTCATCCCCCCTTAGAATGAAAGGTTTAAAATATGAATAAATAAAAAACAAGCAAATTCAGTTCAGTTCAGTTCAGTCACTCAGTCGTGTCCGACTCTTTGCGACCCCATGAATCGCAGCACGCCAGGCCTCCCAGAGTTTACTCAACATCACCAACTCCCAGAGTTTACTCAAACTCATGTCCATCGAGTCGGTGATGCCATCCAGTCATCTCATCCTCTGTCGTCCCCTTCTCCTCCTGCCCCCAATCCCTCCCAGCATCAGGGTCCTTTCCAATGAGTCAACTCTTCGCATAAGGTGGCCAAAGTATGTATGCATAATTCAAAAACATTGCAAATCCTTTAGCCACTTTCCCATTTCAAAATCCCAAACGATAAAAGAAACATCTAACACGGTTGAAATTACTTTCAAAATGTGATCTTATATCTAAATATCCAAATATGGATGAATTACACACAGAGGAATAAAATATACAATTTATAGTCTAGCTGTTCGAATGTCACCATTCTTAAATGTCATCTCCACAATTAAACCTGATTTTTTTTAAATAAATGTATTAGTGGATACAAAGTTCACTACCATCACGTTCCTCTGTGCTTTCTTCTATAAAGCTGCTATCGAAGCAGTACAAAAGCGCCATAAGAAGAGCCAGGTTCACTGCATCCAACGAGCCATTGGCCTCAACCGTCACTCTTTCCAAATGTCCAATAAGGAGGAGAGTGTCATCTTTGCCTAAAGGTGACTGGCAAGCCCAGGCGAAAAGGCTTTCCGCCAGAGACTGCCTGCACTCCTTGATGAGATCTGAAACCTAGAAATAAAGGTGAAGGTGAATGATTATCATTATAAATGAATTACTATGAAGCCTGATCTTATTCCAAAGTGTCAACTATCTATTATAAAGGTGAACTAAATAAATGTATCTGAATCCATAAGTGACCCTAAAATCTCAACTCTGCAATTCTGAACAAATCCTAACTCCAGTTTCCTCTACAGGATAACCAATTTCTTAAAGGCCTCATTCTAGAAAAAGTGCTAGCATGGCACATAGTGACTAGAAAGAGGCTGAAACAAGTGCAAGTCAATTTCATGAACTGACCACACTTCACCATGTTATAATTTTCCTACGCATGTATTAGAAGAATGTTCTAGCTGACATGACTTTTCTGCCTTCAAGATTTGACACAGACAACTGTGAACCGACACACTGAACACTTACCTCTTTTCGATGTTTTTCACTGCCCAAACCTCTCTCACGCTGCAGTTTCTCAAACTCATTGTTAACATCAATCTGTGACACCAGAGTAAGAACTTTGTAAGTCAATCCTTGCTCCATCAGCTCATCAGTAAACCGTGTTGTCATGGAAACCAGCTCCGGACTGTGATAAAAAATCAAGTTACAATGAACTATAGTGTTTAAACTTCCTCATCACATGGATATAGCAAATACTCTTTTGACAATAATGTTGGATAACTGGAAACAAGCACGATGAGTTATAATCTAGCTCTTTTCATTCTTTTCAGATCACTGTGTTTCAGTAAACTTCTAACCATAAATAATTGAGTAATATTTCATTTGTAAATGAAATAAAGCAGATTTAAACTGTTGTGTTATTCCCAGCACAATAAGGGAGGGTTTATTACTCAACTTACTATACACTTTACTTCAATTATACATACAAAAGAGAAAGTTTTGTTTCTAAAATTATAATTCTTCAAGCAATTTCTATTTAAGCCCTGAAATACTAGCATGCAAACAGACCTGAGTTCAAGGGTCCATGTCTTTCCTCGTCGGGACTGTATCAAGGCTTTCAGGGAATTTGCAATGCATCGCTTTCCATCCCAGTATAAAAGAACAGCTACTAATCCTCTGGTGAGGCCAGGAAAATGTGGCTGTTGGTGCTCTCCTAGAAAAGGAAGTTGAGAAATAATTTAGTAAGTTAACATGTATGTTTTTAGGCTGTGACATAAATCATGATACCAATGCTCAGTTCAAAGACATTATGAAATCCCAGGGTTTAAGGGGACAAGCCAGGCTTCAGCAATAAGTGAACCGTGAACTTCCAGATGTTCAAGCTGGTTTTAGGAAAGGCAGAGGAACCAGAGATCAAATTGCCAATATCCGCTGGATCATCGAAAAAGCAAGAGAGTTCCAGAAAAACATCTATTTCTGCTTTATTGACTATGCCAAAGCCTTCAACTGTGTGAATCACAATAAACTGTGGAAAATTCTGAAAGAGATGGGAATACCAGACCACCTGACCTGCCTCCTGAGAAACCTATATGCAGGTCAGGAAGCAACAGTTAGAACAGTTAGAACTGGACATGGGCCAACAGACTGGTTCCAAATAGGGAAAGGAGTACGTCAAGGCTGTATATTGTCACCCTGCTTATTTAACTTATATGCAGAGTACATCATGAGAAACGCTGGGCTGGAGGAAGCACAAGCTGGAATCAAGATTGCCGGAAGAAATATCAATAACCTCAGGTATGCAGATGACACCACCCTTATAGCAGGAAGTGAAGAGGAACTAAAAAGCCTCTTGATGAAAGTGAAAGAGGAGAGTGAAAAAGTTGGCTTAAAGCTTAATATTCAGAAAACTAAGATCATGGCATCTGGTCCCATCATCTCATGGGAAATAGGTGGGGAGACAGTGGACACAGCATCAGACTTAATTTTTTTGGGCTCCAAAATCACTGCAGATGGTGACTGCAGCCATGAAATTAAAAGACGCTTACTCCTTGGAAGGAAAGTTATGATCAACCTAGATAGCATATTAAAAAGCAGAGGCATTCCTTTGCCAACAAAGGTCCGTCTAGTCAAGGCTATGGTTTTTCCAGTGGTCATGTATGGATGTGAGAGTTGGACTGTGAAGAAAGCTGAGCACCAAAGAATTGATGCTTTTGAACTGTGGTGTTGGAGAGAACTTTTGAGAGTCCCTTGGACTGCAAGGAGATCCAACCAGTCCATCCTAAAGGAGATCAGTCCTGGGTGTTCATTGGAAGGACTGATGTTGAAGCTGAAACTCCAATACTTTGGCCACCTCATGCAAAGAGTTGACTCATTGGAAAAGACCCTGATGCTGGGAAGGATTGGGGGCAGGAGGAGAAGGGGATGACAGAGGATGAGATGGCAGGATGGCATCACTGACTCGATGGACATGAGTTTGAGTAAACTCCGGGAGTTTGTGATGGACAGGAAGGCCTGGCGTGCTGTGACTCATGGGGTCACAAAGAGTCGGACACGACTGAGTGACTGAACTAAAGGGTCCTCTACTTCAAACACCTATCCATTGTTTTATTCTCTTTCACATAAAATCTTTCAAATATTTTTAAGATTGTTCCCCTAGTAAATTAAATAACCTTCTCTTATATTTCTACTCGCTCTTTTTCACTACTCCCCTTTGAGTAAATTCTACTTTGTCTTTTCTGAACAACCCTGCCTACACTTTCATCTCCTATGGTTTTCTTCTCCCCTTGCCCCAGTCACTCCTACACTCTCTTCCCTTCTCTTCCCCAAATTCATCTCACTGCCTCACAGTTCTCACAGGCGATTTCTTCTGTCTGGATGTCCTTTGTCTTCTGAGTGTGCACCTACTCCACCTGACATATGCCTAATTACTTTCAACAGCCACTGTAAGCCTCGTGATCTCTGTGGACTGCTCTACAACAATCTGAGGTCAATTTAAACATCTCCCTGCTGGGCCATCCCCTAACTGTGCATTAATGCACTTAATGGGTCATAATTACTGGTTCCTATGTCTTTCTCAGTTATTAGACTATCAGCTCCTTTATGTACAGTGTAATAACTTCACTTATAATAACTTATAAGCTAGTTGAGGTTTTATTCATCTTTATATCCCTTGAATCTTAACACAGTGCCTGACCCATAATAGGCACAGGAAAAATATTTGGTAAATTAAGTTTTGAATTAAACTCATAATTGGAACATGCCCAGTTAACATCTCCATCACAGAATGGGAAAATGACCTTAGTTATTCTCAATATCTTACCTCTTTCAATACAACCTTAGGTCAAAAGCCAGATATTATTCTGGCAGCTGCATGGTTATCTTCAGACATATTAGACTGTCTTTCAATTAAAATGTTCACCTGGCTTCTTCACATGGCTCCCCAACTATGATTAAAATGAACTACTTTTTTTATGGAAATTTTGATCTTTTCTCTATACAGCAGCAGGACAAATAATTTCAGTTTTTCCAGATTCTGTAACTCTTATGCTTAAAGCCCCTGCCAACAACTTCCCACTGCAATTAGAATAAAATCCAAATAATTTTCACGGCCTGCAAGACTATGGTCTGACTCCTATGATGTCCTTGTCTTCTTTCACTCTCGCCCTCACTCATGATGTCCCGCCCACTGTGGTTTTTGTGTCCTTTGGCAGGCCTTTGCTGTCACCTCAAGCTCTGCAATCCCTGGAACAGCCTTCCCCAACAACTCTGGTATCTTGTCATCATATAGGTTCCAGATCGAATGCTCCAATCTCAGAGAGGCCTTCCCTTAGTACACTCCTTACACAGTTCCCTCTACCAGCCCCCATCTCTATCCTACTGCCTTGTTTTACTTCCTTCCTAGAACTCCATATTATTGAAATTATCTTATTCTTTACCTAGGAATTTCCCTTGTGGCTCAGATGGTAAAGAGTCTGCCTTCAATGCAGCAGACCTGGGTTCAATCCCTGGGTTGGGAAGATCCCCTGGAGAAGGAAATGGCAACTCACTCCAGTATTATGCCTAAAGAATTCCATGGATGGAGGAGCCTGGCAAGCTACAGTCCATGGGATCGCAAAGAGTCAGACCCGACTGAACAACTTCACTCAGTCATGAATATTCTTTACCTATTCATTGTCTGAATCACCCCCTCAAAAAGAAACGCCAAGAAAGCAGTGACCTTACCTTCTTACTCATTGTATGACAAGAAATGCTTTGTGCTATAAAAACATCTGAGATACAGTCAGCTATTCTTTGCGAGTCAATGACCGAGAAAAAGTCTATCTTAAAACAATTAAATTTTCTTAAACAACTCTGACCACTAAACTAAAGCCTTTCCATTAGTCAAAGATAAACAAAAGGCAATATGGTGAATATCAAATACACTGCATCTTTAGAAACTACTGTGGAATCTAAATGGTATAACAGTTGAAATTTCAAGTGAATAATTCTGTATTTATGTACTGCCTTACCATAGGTTAAGTGTCAACCTACCAGCCAAAAGAAGTTCAACAGCTGCCAGTTCTCCAATATCAAAAAGGTCACTGAGGATAAAAGCCTCTTTAATGAGCTGTTCGGGAAGAAGTCGGGTTCCCTGTTGACCCTGAATGGCAACTCCCTCTGTGCTGGCTTTCTGAACCTTCTCATGTTGTTGAACGTTTTTTGGCTACAATAGTAAAAAGAAATAAATGGGATCATCTCATGAAAATGGTGCACGAAAACAAGGTGGTAAGCTGTTACCTAGAGAAGCTCACTCACAAAGCAGTCAGGTAACAAGACAAACAGTGTTTATCATACAATCTACAGTTAGAACTTTATGAGGTAACGTTTTACATCACTTTCAACTTTTTACACTATGATTACCTTCTCAGTAACTATTTCTGCTCAACTCTGAAAGGTTGAGAAATCACACAAAACAGCATCCGACTTTTCAAGTGTCTAAGGAACTTTCCAATCACATCTTTAAGAAGTATAAAAACAATGAATCTTCAAGTGGAAGATAGCAAATGGAAATGAACTGCTGAATTAATTAGGACTAATGATAGCTTATTAGTATGTCATTTTAAAATGTGGTCTTATTTGCAAAAAGGTTTACCTGCAAATATTTTACACATAACATAGTACAGAATTACATGATGGACCATAAAATCTTAGGTATTTATACACTGAAAAAGGCCATATAGTCATTTAATCCACCTTCTCTATTTGCAGAAGGGAAAAACTGATGCCCAGAGAAGTCAGGTGGCTTGCCTACGGTCACACAACTCTTCAGTGGGCAAGCCAAGACTGGAACTCAGTTCAACTGGCTCCCAGGCCAGGGCCCTTTCTGGTAAGACAAACCCATAAATAGCTCTTAGATGGCCTTGCTGGTATATAAAGGAAACTGTCAAACAGCGGGGAAAGGAGTTTCCAAATATGAACCCCCACCACTGAAGTAATCTACTCCTCGTTGAAAAGTATGTCAAGACGCAGTGACTAACGACATGTAAGAATTAACTCGTTCACCTAACACAACTTACATAACGTTATGAAGAGTTAAAATGTTGACGTGTACCTGGAAATAAATAAAATAATCAACCTTACTAAGCTTAGATGGATTAACTGCAAGTTAGAAATTCCAAGCAGGCTTCTATTTCTGGAATATGTGGACCTTCCAAAATCATATTCAAATACTATCAAGATACCGGCTAGCTAGAATTAAAAGCTATATAACTTCCATGGAGAACAGAAAGAAGAGAATAATTCCTCCTAGGAAATTTCCATCTTTAGAAAAAACTTAAATCAATAGACTAGAACAAGTAACATATTGCATTTAAATGCATTAAGAATTTACTTGCTCCCTCAATCTTTAAAGGAAAAAGCAAATTCAAGAAGCAAAAAAAGAAAATCTCCTACAGGGTTTCTGAACAATGAGATGAAGTCAGGTTTGTGTTTCTTCAAAATCATGTCAAGGAGGTGGACCGCTTCAGGTTGTCTTCTCCAGAGAGCATTTCCCACAGTCTGCCAAATGTCTTTGTAAGGACCCCACAGACTAGCAGCTTAAAGGAAAAATAAATAAAATCAGCATCAAGTATAACATACATTTGGAAAGTAAGGCAAAGTTATTGTCTACACATTTTAGTCACACTCACAGCAACTTTCAAATATAAGGAATTACATATACAAACCAAACATTAACGTAAAAGAGTATTAGAATTCACAAGCAATAACATAAACATCATTTTACCTGACTTAATATAAAATAAATACTGACTTTAAACTGAAGCATTAGTGGAACCTGGTTTTGTCACTTTATTGGTTATGTGGCATGCAGTAAGAAACTAACCTCTTTGAATTTCAGTTTCCTTATATAGAAAATAGGGACATCACCTGCTTCATAAGGTTGAATGGACTAAGAATAAACTAGGTAAAACATACAATACAGTGTCTGGCATATCACAGTCACTCAATAAATGTAACTGCCTTTCCTTCCCTCCCTATCATCCAGAGGAAAAGCAGGAATGGGGGGAGGAGGAACCAGAGTCTGTAAAACTTAGAAGCTGAAAAAAGTATTTTATTTGCTTGGGACACTAGCTGTTAAAAAACAGCATAGAAATACAGAATTCTTCTGTAAACTCATTTAATAAAGGATCACATTTTTCTTTGTAAAGATACTAAGAATAATAAGTAATACAGAGCTATTGCTATGTGCTACTAAGTACCGTTTGAAAAAAATGACACAGAAGCCCAAAGTTTCTGTTTGCAAACAATCAGACATGGTACCCCTCTATGTTAATAAAGACTCTGAAAGGGAAACTAACCAAAACCACTCACTCACTCAACGGATGCACTAACTATAGCTCAAACCACAGAGTAGGCTGCAAACATGTTTAACTGATATCTAAGAAAACACAAATCCCGCTAAAGTCACCAGGACAGTCAGAATGACATGCAAGACAGCTGTGACCTAACTAAACGCATTACAATCTTGTGAACAGTGTTGTCAGAAGGCGGCAAAGTACTGTGCAAATTTTTTTAAAGGGATGTGCGAGAAAATAAAAGTCACACAGTCATGTCCAACTCTGTGACCCCATGGACTATACAGTCCATGGAATTCTCCAGGCCAGAATACTGGAGTGAGTAGCATTCCCTTCTCCAGGGGATCATCCCAACCCAGGGATCGAACCCAGGTCTTCCACATTGCAGGTGGATTCTTTACCAGCTAAGCCACAAGGGAAGCCCGATGTCCAAGAAGAGGACAGACTAAACCAGTCAAGCTGAAGCATTCATTCACTGTATTGAGGGCCTTCCACGTGTCAGGGACTATAGAGCGAGCAGAACAGACAGGATCCCTGGGCTTATGGAACTTATAGATTGATGAGAAAGACAGGCATTAAATGCAGAATTCAAAACACAACTAACAGTCTAATGAAAGGTATGATGAAGAAGTAGAGTCCTAGGAGAACATACAAAAGGAAGCATCTAACTTGATGTGATGGGCAGGGAGGAAGCTGTGTGTCAGACCTTTGCTATGGAGATGTGAGCAAAAGGGGATCACTTGTCTCGACCTTACATAGAGAACAATCACCCAACTCCCAACTTTGCTTTTCCCATCTTGACCCTAAACTTGCCAATCTTCTGATGGAAAATACAGCATGTCATATAAACTTTCCAGAATAAAATGTGCTGAGGAAATGAGGACCCACGCAGATGTACTTCCCACTAAAGATCAATTAACTGACATACTGATTTACATATCTGTCTGAGGGTGAGTAGAGAAAATCAATTACTGGCATCTACTCGACTCTGGATACAACTAACAAATATCACATCTCCAGGCCTGCCAAGATGAGGACCCGACCCTGGATCCTGGTGACTGCCTGTGAGGGACCAGTTGGACGGTGGCTACCTGACTCCCCCAGAGATCATTTTCTTGGCTCTTTCCAGCTGCTGAGGACAGAGCAGGTTTGAGCCTTGTCTTCCTGGCCAAGATGGAATTTTTCCAATTAGCAAATGGGCAAGTTTCAAGTAGTAGATGACAAAATGCATGTACGCTCAGTCACTCAGTTGTGTCCGATTCTTTTCAATTCTCCAGGCAAGAATACTGGAGTGGGTTGCCATTTCCTTCTCCAAGGGATCTGGCCAACACAAGAGACTGAACCTGCATCTCCTGCATTGGCAGGTGGATCCTTTCCACTGAGCCACCTGGGAAGCCCCAGAAGACAAAATAAACCTGCACAGTCGTGTGACTGACAGACTAACTAGAATATGAAGTTTCAGGACCCAAGGCTGATTGGTCGGTAAGTTACTCATGAGGTGATGGAACCTAAAGCAGGCTGAGGGCAGTAAAACAGAAAGGCGAGAGCTTTTGGTAGAGTCAGAACTGGCTACTGATTGGCACAGGGTATGAAGGAAAGTTATCAAAACTGACTTGTAGGGACTTCCTAGTGGTTCAGTGGGTACGGCTCAGTGCTCCCAATGCAGGGGCCCGGGTCCGATCCTTGGCCAGGGAACTCAGTCTCACATTTGGCAACTAAGACCCAGTGCAGCCAAATTAAAAGAAATAAATAGTTTAAAAAAAAAAAAAAAACTGACTTGTAGGTAAATGCGAAAGTCACCTTACCACACCTATTTTTTAAAATCTGACAAAAAGCTAACAAAAGACTGTCTGTAAAAATAATACTTAATAGAACCTCTGATGAATGATTCTTTGCACTATACATAGCTTAAATAAGTTCAGTGAATTCTAGAGAAAATTCTACTTCTCTCCTTTTACAGGAAGGCATCCAATAACAGATCAAAAATCCCACCTATTCACCCATTCATCACGGGCTAGGTATGCATAAGCTCGCAGTGTAGTGAGGAAGCACGTTTCCCACACAGTCACACTTCAGAGCAATCTCCAATAGGGGGTAAGGGCTATGACAGTGAAATATCCAGGGCAAAGATCGCACAACAGAGGAATGTGACCTCTCCAGGGAGATCAGGGAAGGCAAGGATGCACTGAGCAAGGGATGGTTATTAGGCTGAAATGCAAAGGATAAAAGGGGGAGTGGAAGGTGGTAGACATTAACACTCCAGAGAAAAAGGACAGCACGTGGGTTCCCAAGGCAAGAGGAAATGCTGCATTCTCAAACTGCTGAAAACGCCAAGAGAGCCAGAGTACCGAGAAGGGTTCCGCAAGGGGGGCAGCTGGCACACCACGCAGGGCTTACTAGCTCCTGATAAGGATTTTGGTTTTACCCTTGAAGATCAAGCGAGAATAAGATCTCACATGTCTGCTGGACTTACTGAAACAGAAAAGCATGTAAAAGTTGACAGTCGTTTAGGAGGAGGGGAACAGACTAGAGAGGCTTCCCTGGTGGCTCGGCAGGAAACAATCTGCCTGCCAAGGCACAAGATGCGGGTTCAATCCCTGCATTGGGAAGATCCCCTGGAAAAGGAAATGGCAACCCACTCCAGTATTCTTGCCTGGGAAACCCTATGGACAGAGGAGCCTGGCGGGCTACAGTCCATGGGGTCGCAAAGAGTCTCATGCAACTCAGTGACTAAACAACAAGAGACTAGAGTGGGTGGAGGACGAGAAGGTATGGGAACAGTCAGTGCATACTGATGAATGTTTGAAAGATTTGACTGTGAAGAGGAGCAAGAGGACAGTAACTGGGGTGAGGCATGAAATCAAGAAAGAGGGCAGGTAGTGGAAAGAAAAGGAACAAGACACAGAGGCAAATCGACAAGAGGAGGGAGTAACAGGGATAAGGCTGTAAAGGGTAGGATCTACCTTAGACAGGAAGACACAGGGAAACTGACTCAAGAGTGTAGATATACCTACCTTTGTAGATTTAAGGGTGAAAAAAGAGTTCATGCCTGTTGGCTTCTTTCTGTGTGACTAGGAGACTAAGGGATCAGTTGGAGGTTAAAGATTTGATGAGCGTGGAAAAGGTCTGAAACAGACAATGCTATGAAGAGGACAGGAGTGACCAGACAGCCCTCCAAGGACTGACAGTGTTAATGGCTGCTTACTCACAAGCCTATAGGTCTACTCAGCCAGGCTGACATGGGTCACAATACTAGTAAATCATGCAGCTGAAACTCAAGCATAGGTCTCTGAATTCTACAATCTACTTTCTTCCCTTTCTACAATTCTAAGATGTTTAAGTTTTTTCTTGAACTATGATAAAAAGCACATAGAATAGAATTTTCCATCTTAAACATTTTGAAGTATGCAGTTCAGTAGCCTTAAGGGCAATCATACTGTTGTGTAACAGATCTCCAGAACTCTTTCATCTTGTAAAACTGAAATTTTGTACCCATTAAACAAGCCCCCATTTCCCCCTCCCCTCCGCCTCTGGCAACCAACATTTTTTGCTTCTGTGAGTTTGACTACTTTCAATCCCTCACATAAGTAGAATTGTACAGTATTTGTCTTTTTGTTACTGGCTTACTTCACTTAGCAGAATGTTCAAGGTTCAATCATGTTGTAGCATACGACAGGATTTCCTTTTCAAAGATGAATAATATTCCATTATAGATGTATAGACCACACTACTAACCCATTAACTTGTCAATGGGCGTTTGGGTTACTTTCCTGGACATCTTTTTTTTTTTTTTTAAATATTCTCCTGGGACTTCCCTGGTGGTTTAGTGGCTAAGACTCCACACTCCCAATGCAGGGGGCCGGGTTTGATGTCTGGTCAGGGAACTAGATCACACATGTCATAACTAAAGATCTCGAATGCCACAACTAAGACCCAGTGCAGCCAAATATATATATATATATATAAAATTTCTCCTGACTCAGCTCTTAAAAATGTTTTTTTTCTATGTGGCCAATTAAACACTCCTGCCACAAGGCATTATTATACAATGTATACTCTTTGCAGCTGTTGGCAACAGCATTTTCCTTCAACTTAAGAATAGTAACTTACAATGAGTATATACTAAAGAAAAGTATATAACCACATATATAACATGCAAGACTTGTTTTAAGTTTACATCTGGGTGGAGGGCAGGACATCAATATTAAGAAAGTAACTTCACTGCTAACATTCAGATACATGAAAATACTATGTAATGAAATGAATTAGGTTTTGCTTAACTGGGGCTGCCCTGGTGGCTCAGACAGTAGAAAACATCTGCCTGCAATGCAGGAGACCTAGATTCGATCCCTGGTTCAGAAAGATCGCCTGGAGAACGGAATGGCAACCCACTCCAGTATTCTTGCCTGGAGAATTCCACAGACAGAGGAGCCTGGTGGGCTGCAGTCCACAGGGGTTGCAAAGAGTCAGAGATGACTTGAGTGACTAACACTTTCACAAGTAGGAACATGTAGAAGTTTAAGTATCAAAGACTGGCTTCAAGGGAAAAAAAAAAAAGACGACTGGCTTTAAATTTTAAATCATTAGCTGTATAATCTTGAAGAAGTTAATAAGACTCTTATCTCCAAATCTGTAAACTGATGTATTTAATACCAACTACCCCAGAGTTGTATAAGGGGGACTAAATGAAAGCACAACTCTCAGTCCAGTGCCTGGAAAAAAGGAGGTGCTCAATAAACATAATTCATTATTATAAAATAATTTATCATAGTGGCTCTGAAAGGGTTTGATTTACAAAAGTCAGATTTAGACAAGTTTTCAAAAATATCAGTCATGTGAAAAGAATAAGTGAAAAGTGAAAGTCGCTCAGTAGTGTCCGACTCTTTGCAACCCCATGGACTATACATACAGTCCATGGAATTCTCCAGGCCACAATACTGGAGTGGGTAGCTCTTCCCTTCTCCAGAGGATCTTCCCAACCCAGGTGTCCCGCATTGCAGGCGGATTCTTTATCAGCTGAGCAACCACAGAACCCCATGAAAAGAATATATCAGCAACAAGAAAAGACTGTACAGAGACAGAAAGAAAAGGCGCCCAGAAAAAGGGTCCTCTTGAGTGAAATGCCCTACAAGCATTTACCAGGCAGATGTGCTCTTAACTACCCATGAAGCTTAGCACGGCTCAATCAAGGCATTCTAAGCAGGAAATTTTTCATCTACCAGGCACCTTCCGGCCGCCACAGCACTTCTGGCATCCTAGGCCGGCCCACTAGGCTGCAGCAGGGCATCCCAGGAATTGTAACAATCAGAATGCACCCACTCTTTCAAACGCCCAGGTGGGGACAGGGGTACGGGTGGGGCGGGGGGTACTCGCCCGACTGAGAATTGACAAGAAAACCCAATCCAACTCCGTCAAACTTTCTTCTCTCCCTTCTAGATTCTGCCCGTCCCCGACGGTCTACTGCTCCAAACGTTCAGGAGCATCCAGAGACGGGCCACAGAAGCCAAGCCGGGAGTCACGGCATTCTGGACCAGCTTCCGGATTGCAGGCTTCATAACCAAGGGGCCTCGCTTTCTGTAGAATTACCCATCCACCCACCCGCCCACCCAACCTAGAAGGGCCCCAGGGACTATTCTGAGGTGGGAGTTTTCATTTAAGCCTGAGCTCGTGGCTGAGAATTATCTCCGGTCTCCTGGTCCCATTGCCAGAGACTTGCTAATCCTGCAGGAATTCGGGCCGCAGACACATACTGGGATGGGGAATGGAAGGCACTAGACTAGGCCCTGGTTATGAGAACTGCCCGTCCTGTTCCAGTGGATCAAGCCTCCCTGCCTCGACCCTTAAGATCCAATTCTAGGGCTAGAACCGCAGTGCCGACGCGCGCCATTCAAACTGGGGAGGGGCGGGACTCTAGCCCTGGAGCTAAGGAGAAAGAGGCACTTATGCACAAGTGGGGTCCTGGACTCCGAGGAAACTCACTGCCCGGGTCTCTACCTAAAGGGCGGGTCAGCCCCCTGCCCACAGCTTGCATTCTGTCCCGGCCGCACCTACCCGAATTTACCGCCAACAGCGTCGCCATCTTGGAGGCGCAATAACTGAGCCCTCCTGCCGCACGGAAGCCCCAGAAGGAGGTGAGGCTGCCCGGGGCGACGCCTGATCAGAAAGGTACCACTCTGTCCCTCTCGAACTGCACTCTCGACCGACCCAAGCGTACAGATACTCGAAAATCTGCTCTGAGTCACAGACGTCAATTTTCGCTGGGATTATTCCCATTCAAGTAAAGGCGAGGGCAACCAGTTCGGAGACGCGGGGTCCTCGAGTTGACGTCCATCGTGCAGTGCATTCTGGGACTTGTAGTTTTGTTTATAATGATTCAAGTTGGTTAGCTAGGGACTTCCCTGACATCCAGTGATTAAGACTCCGTGCTTCCACAGTAGGAAACACAGTTCGATCCCTGGTCGGGGAAAGAAGATCCTGCGTGCCACGAAACTCATCCAAAAGGAAAAATAAATAAAAGGAGAATGCTAAAAAAAAGTAAACTGAAGCAGAAAAAGATTAGTTATTGAAATGACACCCACTTATGATATTATGAAAGCTGTAAATTCAAATAATTCTACTTTAAATCTTTCTTGCATCACTCCCTTACTTTGGGGAGTTGAGTGGGGTGTACGGTGACAAACTTCAAAAAGCAACTTGACCGGTTACAAACTAAATTTTCATTACATTTCATCTATATGCCAAGCATATTGTGTGAATATAGTTGCATGCAATTAAACAATCATAATTTTTTATTATGAAAATTTCAGATGTGTACAAAATTAGAATAATGAATGTTCGGCTTCAATAACTGGTCAATTCCTGTACCATACCCCCAACATGGGAGATTATATTGAAGCAATTTCCAAACATATCATTTCATAAACACCAAATATTTTCCTGCCTAAGCACCTCCAAATAGACGAACCTTCTTTTTTCACTTGCTGAATTTTAGTTTGCTAATTTTCAAACTAAAATACAGTCTTTACCATTTGCTATCACATGCCAGATATTTATTAAGAATTTGCTATCAAACAAGAAGGCACTACTGTGTAGCACAGGGAACTATATTCAATACCCTGTGATAAAACATACTAAAAAAGAATATGAAAAAGAAGGTATGTATATATGTGCATAACCAAGTCACTTTGATATACAGCAGTAATTAACACAACATTGTAACTCAACTACATTTCAATAAAAAAGAAATTTAAAAAAGAATTTGTTTTAAATTAAAAAAAACATATGCCAGATATTTATTAGAGATATTTATTAAGAATGTTGTTGCTGTTACATTATTTCACTTAATCCCTGAAACAATCCTACTAGGGAGATATAATTAGAGCTACTTATCTTAGAGATTTTTTATGTACCTTACAACCCCACTTTCTCAACTTCTCCTACATTTTACTGAATTTGGGAGAAATTAGAATTTATATTCCTATTTCACTGTTGGAAAAAAAATAATTAAATAATTTAGACAAAATCACAGAGTATGTTGTTGAGAACAGCAAACATTCATTCTTTAGAATGAATAATATGGAATGACACAGTTTACATTAGGTGGAACACAACAGTCAGTGGTGATTTTTTTGAAAGTCATTGTCAGATAGAGACAAATGCCAGATTACAATAAAAGTGATTTTAAGGAGAGAAGGGGGAAAGCAAATGAAAAGGTAAAGGGATTTTTCCTGAAGTTTATCACGAAAGTGAGAAGAATTTTGAGCAGAAACTTGGCAGGAAGTAGCACTCAAAGATTTTCTTTCTCAGCACAACTATTATGAGCCTTCCCCTTGCACTCTTTAAGCCCACACATTTCCCTCTTTGTAGATCCCTCGCTTTCGATGAAGGAACTCTTTAACTCTAACTTCCTGCAACTCCCCCTCGCGCATCATCTCATGTACAAGCATCTCACAGGTTTCCTCAGTCCATAGCAACTGGGGTATTGGCATTATAACTCTCCTAAAACTGTTCTCAGTATGGTCACCAGTGATTAATTGGTGATTAATTAAATCTCACAAGCACTTTTCCAAATAGCATAGAAATTCTTTTCTCCTTTGACTTGTGGGGTACCACTCCTCCTGGTTTTCCTCCTGTCTTTATAGTCCTTTTTTAATAGTTCTTTTAAAATCTCCATGGCCTTTTCTTTCTCTTCTCATTATTAAATGTAGTTCTTCCCTTTTGATCATTCCCAGCCTGGATTCTTTTTTTTTTTTTTTATGTTTATTTACTTACTTATTTGGCTGTGCCCGATCTTAGTTGCAGAATGCAGGTTTTTTGTTTTTTGTTTTTTAAGTTGAGGCATGCCAACTGTTAGTTGCAGCATGTAGGGATCTAATTCCCTGACCGAGGATCAAACTTGGGCCCGTTGCACTGGGTGCACAGAGTCTTAGACTCTGGACCATGAGGGAAGTACCCCACCCCTGCACCAGCCTCTATTCTACCATTCTGCCTACTTCTGGGAAATCTATGGCTTCTTACAGCCACCTGCTTGCTGATGAATTTTATATCTTTAACCTGGCCCTCTGTCTTAGAATTCAAATTTGTATATCCAACTTGTCCACCCCACACTTTTATTGATTGTCATATAGGCATCTCAAAATTAATTGATCCAAAGCTTAAATGAGCACTTTTTTCATAAAACTCAATCACTTGTATCTACTCAGTTGCCAAAGTCACAAACTTGACAATCATTCCATATTCCTCCTTCAATTGCCATATCCTATTCATCTTGCCTTGTGAATATTTCTGAAGCCCTTTTCCTCTTCTCTGCTCCCTGTGCCATTGTTGCATGAGGCCTCATCATCTTATACCTGCTATTTCACAACAGCCTTCTCACTGGTCTTCCTGATTTCCATCTCACCCATTCCCATGGTCTCCCAAAGTGATAGTCAAATACACAAATCACATCATGTGCTTGAAGTGAAAGTCACTCAGTCATCTTCGACTCTATGTGATTCAATGGACTATACAGTCCATGGAATTCTCCAAGCCAGAATACTGGAGTGGGTAGCCTTTCCCTTTTCCAGAGGATCTTCCCAACCCAGGGATCAAACCCAGGTCTCCCGCCTTGCGGGCAGATTCTTTACCAACTGAGCCACAAGGGAAGACCTAATCATGTGCTTTCCATAATCAAAATTTCTCAGAAACAAACAAACAAAACTTCTCAATGACCTAGTCCCTAAGGGTAACACTGGGAACTTCTTAATAAGGCACTCATGCCATTTCCTGATCTGGTTCCATCCTCTTCAAACTTCCTACCCTTTTTCTTCCTCAAATGCCCTTTTTATTCTAATCACTCTTGAGTATTTGTTATTCCCTAGGTACATTTGTACCATGTACTTGTGCAACTACTATACTATCTGCCTAGAATGTCTATCTTTCCTTCTCCGTCCCTCTGTCGACCACCCACCAAGTTATCACCACCCACAACCCTGAATTCAAGGCATTATGTGATCATCTGCCACACTGATGACTCGCTTGGACCAAAAAAGTACAGTGTAAGTAACATTGAGTGAGTTCCAAGTCTAGCATCTGGAAGGCCTTGCTGCTTCCACTTGTGCTTTTTTTTTGCTGCTCTGAGACATCATGAAAGGAAATCCCAGCCAGCCTCCTTGAGAATGAAAGACCAGGAGGAGAGAAGTCTAACTAGCCTCCAGCTATTCCCAGCTAAACCAGCTAAGAGTCTAGAGTTGAGGAAGGCCATCTCGGATCCTCTAGTTCTAGTTAAACCATCACTTGACTGCAAACGGGTAAGTGAGTTCAGCCCACATTTTGGAAACATGAGCAAGTAAAAGGCTGCTGTTTTAAGCCACAGTTTCGTGGTTTGTTATGTTCAATAAACAACTGATTTCCTCCCAGAGAGCACAACTATGTCTTTTTATATTTGCGTTCCCTTCTGCTGCCACATCCCTAGCTTACAGTCACAACTCAGGAAAAAACAATCTGCAGAACCTGGTGCTTCCAAGATCCACTGGCAGGGAGAGAGGACACATATACGCAATTGCGGCTAAGAGTACAGAACCTAGAGCTAGGCTTCCTGGGTTCAAATTCTTACATATTAGCTGTGAAACCCTCCTTAGTGGCTTAGTTTTCTCATCTCTAGATGGGGGTGATAAGATGAGCATCTATATTGTAGAGTCGTTAAGAGGCTTATTTGTAAAGTGCTTACACTGTGCCTGACCTTTAGTGCTATGTGAGTGTTTTTAAATAAAGTTTTGCTAAGGCAGAATAAGTGTAACTGGAGGTATAGTCAACTACTTCAGTTCAGTTCAGTCGCTCAGTCGTGTCCAACTCTTTGTGACCCCATGAACTGCAGCACGCCAGGCCTCCCTGTCCATCGCCAACTCCCAGAGTTTACTCAAACTTGTGATTTATCTGGGGTGAGGGGTAGGACTGTGCCCTAGTCTAACTGATCTGTTATTTGTAATTTCCTTCCTTGCTCCAATTTATTGATTTTTAACTGTATACACAAAATTCTTTGAAATCTTAAAACAAGAAAGGTTAATTCTTTTTTCCTTTTTAAAAAAATGATGTATAATTACATACACCGTGTTAGTTTCAGGTGTACACCATAATGCTACAACACTTGTATGTACTGCAAAATGATCATTCATAAAAAGTCTTGTTAACATGGTCACCATGTTACAGATTTTTTTCCCTGCGATGAGAGCTTTTAAGATTCATTCTCTTAACAACTTTCAAATATGAAATACAGTATTATTAACTATGGTCACCATGGTATAATTCAATCCCCATGGTTTATTTATTTTATGACCTGGAAATTTGTACCTTTTGATTGCCTTCACCTCCACTCATCCTCCAACTTCTGCCTCTGGCAACCACCAATCTTTTCTTTGTTATGTATGAACTCGGTTTCATATGATTTGGGGATCTTTGTGTTGTTTTGGGGGAGGGTTGTTTTTGACCATGCCACACAGTTTATAGGATCTTAGTTCCTCCACCAGAGGCTGAATCTGGGCTTTCACAGCAGTGAAAACACTAAGTCCTAACTACTGGATCACCAGGGAAGTCCCAAGATTTCATTCTTTTTAACAGCTAAATTATATCCCATTATATGTATATAATATATAGCATTTTCTTTTTTTCATTTATCCATCAATGGACATTTCGGTTGCTTCTATATCTTCGCTTTTGTAAATAAGATTGTAGTGAACATGAGGACATATGGCTCTTTTCTGGACAGTTAACTCTTATTTGGAGTCCAGGAAATAAAAATTAGGGAAAATTACATGAAGAAAATGGCACTTGAATGGACAGATGCTAGAATTTTACATGGTCCCGAGAGCTTATGGGGCTGGGAGAGGGAACAAATCAGTGAAAAAGTGACAAAGCCCAAGTTTTCATATTTAAAGATCTGCAACAATTCCTCTGGACAAGCCTTAGACATTGAGATGAGTTTCAAGTTCTGAGATTTTTCCATATCCAGCCAGTGAGGACTCCAGGCATGATAGACTCACCATCATGTTTGACGCCAGTCAGTAGCCAGCTGTGGAAAGTTTGCAATGGCAGAACTATTAGCCGTGGGACACTGGCGGAGGAGGAAACAAATCTTCACCAGATTGCCCTTGAGAGAGTCACAAACACCATGCAGCAAATGATTCTGTGTAAATGCTTCCCTTCAAAGGCAGGATTATTCCCATCGCCTCCTAATTGGTCTTCCTGCTGCCAGTCTCACTCATGCCCACTTTATCTTCCATACCATAACCAGAGGGACCATGTCATCCTCTCCCTAAAACCCTTCGAGTTCTTGTCAGTGCCCTGAGGGCAAGTCCACCCTTCTTACAATAGTTCAGTTCAGTTGCTCAGTCGTATCCAACTCTGCGACCCCATGGAATGCAGCACACCAGGCCTCCCTGTCCATCACCAACTCCCAGAGTTTACTCAAACTCATGTCCGTCAACTCGGTGATGTCATCCAACCATCTCATCCTCTGTTGTCCCCTTCTCCTCCTGCCTTCAATCTTTCCCTGTATCAGGGTCTTTTCCAATGAGTCAGGTCTTCGCATCAGGTGGCCAAAGTATTGGAGTTTCAGCTTCAACATCAGTCCTTCCAGTGAATATTAAGGACTGATCTCTTTAAGGATGGACTGGTTGGATCTCCTTGCAGTCCAAGGGACTCTCAAGAGTCTTCTCCAACACCACAGTTCAAAAGCATCAATTCTTCAGCACTCAGCTTTCTTTGTAGTCCAACTCTCACAACCATACATGACTATTGGAAAAACCATAGCCTTGACTAGACTGACCTTTGTTGGCACAGTAATGTCTCTGCTTTTTAATATGCTTCTAGGTTGGTCATAACTTTCCTTCCAAGGAGTAAGCGTCTTTTAATTTCATGGCTTCAGTCACCATCTGCAGTGATTTTGGAGCCAAAAAAAATAAAGTCTGACACTGTTTCCACTGTTTCCCCATGGATTTGCCATGAAGTGATGGGACCAGATGCCATGATCTTCGTTTTCTGAATGTTGAGCTTTAAGCCAACTTTTTCACTCTCCTATTTCATTTTCATCAAGAGGCTCTTTAGTTCTTCTTCACTTTCTGCCATAAGGGTGGTGTCATCTGCATATCTGAGGTTACTGATATTTCTCTCAGAAATCTTGATTCCAGCTTTTGCTTCTTCTTACAGTAGAACACAAGGCAGTTCATGATCTGACCCCTCAGGCCTCTTCACTTTAATCTCACACCTCCTCCCCGAAGGCTCTTTAGTGTTGACTGTGGTTACTTATATTCACATTCTTAGCTCCTCCAGCATCCACAGCAGTCCCTTCTTCATGGAGTATTCCCTCTGGCTACTGGAATCACCAGAAAGAAGTCTGAGCTCTGAAGAATTGATGCTTTTGAACTGTGGTACTGGAGAAAACTCTTGTGAGTCCCTTGGATAGCAAGATCAAACCAATCAATTCTAAAGGAAATCAATCCCAAATCCTCATTGGAAGGACTGCTGCTGAAGCTGAAGCTGCAATACTTTGACCACCTGATGCAAAGAGCCGACTTATTGGAAAGGACCCTGATGCTGGGAAAGATTGAGGGCAGGAGGAGAAGGGGACGACAGAGGATGAGATGGTTGGATGGCATTACCAACTCAATGGACATGAACTTGGACAGAGTGAGGGAGATAATGAGTCACAGGAAGGCCTGGTGGGCTGCAGTTGATGGGTTTTCAAAGAGTCGGACATGATTTAGTGACTAAACAACAACAGCAATTAGAGTCATAACTTTTTGCCTATGAATCCTTGTTGGCATGATCTTCTTCTTCTAGAATACCTGTAGCCCCTTCATCTAAGTTACTCTTCTCAGGTGTCACTTTCCCCCATGGAACTCCTACCTCAGCCTGGACGATGTGCCCTCCTGTCTCTCCAGTAATGTACTACAATCTCCCACAGGTTTGTCAGTCATCGACTGGAAGCTGCATACAGAAAAGGAGAGGCAGCCAGCAGCCAACAAATATTCGTTGAATGAATAAAGATGAGATGTCCGGCTACCGTCTTCTACTCAGTGCCTGACTATACCATGGGCTCCTTGAAAAATGGCTCCACATACCGCCATCTCTCTTGTAAGTGACTGAAAACTCCAGAAAAGAAGGCTGGTGCCTCTGTTCCTGATGCATGGATTACCGATACAGACCTGAAGGGGATAGGGTCCTCCATGCTCCCTTACATGAAACACACCAGGGTCCAGCTAAGGAATTAGCTGGCGGAATCCCCTTGCGATGGACATGAATCTGAACAAACTCCAGGAGATAGTGAAGGACAGGGAAGCCTGGTGTGCTGCAGGTCATGGGGTTGCAAAGAATCAGACACGACCGAGCGACAGAACAGCAACAACGCTTTGAGAGGTTTTCCTATATAGATATGGTGGGAACTTTGGTCCTGACAGGAGGCATCACGGCAGTGCAGACATAGAAAAGGAAAATGAGCAGGGGTAAAGGAGTGTAAATGTACTGGTGGCAAAGTCAACTTATCTGATCAAAAAATAGTCTGGACTGTACCCCGGGAATTAGCATGACTACTTGGCTCCAGTCTGGGACGCCTTGTGTGTGAAGGAGAATGGGGAGTCACTGAGGAAAGCAGAATTCTGTCTGAGTATGATGAAAGAGCAGGGCATTCATCCTATCAGAATACTCAAAGTGAAACTATGTACAAGGAACAAGAAAGCATTAACTGAAGTAAACTACCGTACTGTTCAGAACATGACGTAAACTCCAAAACAAAGGACAATAGGAAACATTTCCAAGTGCAAACAAATGCAAAAATAAATACATTAGAGAAAGATTTTTTAGATATCAGTTTACCACGAAGCTGTTGTGTGTATCATTTCTCTGCTTCCATTTGGCTTAGGGTCCTTCTTCAGCCATGTGCATTTTGTATCTTCTCTTCCTGCTTCGTGGAAGAGTTGAGATTTCAGGGAGGAACCAATCAACAGTGCAAGGTGTAGCATGCTGGTGGAGTTGAGAAGAGATTTTGAGGCAGGTTGCCCTGAATCTAAATTTCTACCTTGCCAGTGACTCACTGTGTGATTGTAAGCAAGTTTTTCAATCTCTCTGAGTTTCCTCATCCATTAAAATAGGAGTAATACTTTCCTTGAATTGCTGTGAAGAATCAGTAAACTAATATATGAACTTGACATAAAATACTTAGAAGATACTCTGCTATGGTCATAGGATGGTCAGAATGAAGAAGAGTGAAGGTAAAATATGGGGATTACCCAAAGAAAGAAGGAGCCACTGAATAAGAGTGTCTGATAAAGCTATACTAATACAGTCAGCCCTCTGTATCTGTGGGTTCCACAACTGAGGATTTAACCAACCACAGATTGAAAAAATTTGGAGAAAAAATTACAGAAAGTTCCAAAAAACAAAACTTGTGTTTGCCTTGTGCTGGCAATTATATACATAGTATTTACAATGTATTAGGTATTACAAGTAATTTAGAGATGATTTAAAGTATAGTGGGAGGAGAAGGATGTGTAATATAGCAATATGCAAATTCTATGCTATTTTATATAAGGGACTTGAGCATCCTCAGAATTTGGTATTGGTGGGGGCGGGCGGGGGGTGGGTCCTGGATCCAATCCCCTGTGAATACCCAGGGATGATTGTATTAACAATAGCATAGCATCAGTGAACTCTTTTAATGAGGCTCCCATGGGAGTGTTAACTCAGCCATGTTGCACAACCCTATACATTTTAAGCTGCCCATTTAATAAGCATAGAAGCAGTCAAAGTGCAAAGTGTTAGTCCCTCAGTCACGTCTGGCTCTTTTCAACCCCTCCAGGCTCCTCTGTCCATGGGATTCTCCAAGCAAGAATACTGAAGTGGGTTGCCATTCCCAACTCCAGAGAATCCTCCGGACGCAGGGATTGAACCTGGATCTCCCACATTGCACGCAGATTCTTTACTGTCTGAGCTACCAGGGAAGCCCTGAGAGTAGTAATAAGACTAATTTAAATGCATTTGAAATTAGAAAATCAACATGGTCACTAGAACTTAGTTGAATATACTGTGATTTTAAGATTTTAATCTTTAGTCATAAGTGTGACGATGCCAAACAAGGTAACCATTTTTAAAATGTGGTTTTTCTAGAAAGGTACTATCTAGCACTGAAATATTGTTGCTTCTTGGTTTCTAAAATTACATCTGCACAGTACCTAGACCAAGTCTGGGTACTCATTTTTTAAAATTGTGATAAGATAAACATGGTGGCACTAATGGTAAAGAATCCACCTACCAATGGAGGAGATGGAAAAGACGTGGGTTTGACCCCCGAGTCAGGAAAATCCCCTGCAGTAGGAAATGGCAAAACATTCCAGTATCCTTGCCTGGAAAACTCCATGAGCAGAGGAGTCTGGCGGGCTACAGTCCAAGAGGCCACAAAGAGTCAGACATGACTGACTGAGCAACTGAGCATGCACACACACAAGATAAACATAACCTAAAATTATGACCATTTTGGGGTGTATGGATCTATGACATCAAGTGCATTCATGCTGTTCTCAAAGCATCACCACCATCCATATCTCTAGAATTTCTTCATCTTTCCCCACTAAAGTTTGTACCCGTTAAACAACTCCCTGTTTTCCCCTCGTCCCAGCCCCTTGGTGACCACCATTCTGCTTTCTGGTTCTATGAATTGACTACTTTGGGTACCTCATGTAATAGAAATCATACAACACCTGGCCTTCTCTGACTGGTTTATTTTTACTTAGCATAATGTCAGGCTCATCTACATTGTAACAGGTATCAGAATTTCCTTCTTTTTAAAGGTTAAATAATAGCCCATTGTATATATAGACCACATTTTGTTTATCCATTCATCTGTTGAACACCCGGGTTGCTTCCACCTTTCTGCTATTGTGAATAATGCTGCGATTAACATAGGTGTAGAAATATTTCCAGCCCCTACATTCAGTTATTCTGGAATGATACCCAGAGTGGAATTGTTGGATCACATGGTAATTCTGTTTAATTTTTTTAAAGTATTTCTTTATCATTATTATTTTTGGCTGTGCCAAGTCTTCGCTACTGCTCATGAGTTTTCTCTAGTTGCAGCAAGCGGGGGCTTCTCGTTGTATTGGCTTCTCTTGTTGCAGAGCTGGGCTCTAGGCATGTGGGTTTCAGTAGGTGTGGCCCATGGGCTGTAGAGGGCAGGCTCAGTAGTTGTGGCACATGGGCTTAGCTGCTCCGCAGAATGTGGACTCTTCCTGGACCAGGGATTGAACCCGTGTCCCCTTTATTGGCAGGCAGATTCCCAATCACTGGACCACCAGGGAAGTCCTGTGTTTAATTTTCGAGGAGTCTCCATAACATTTCCATAGCAGCTTCACCATTTTACATTCCCACTAAACCGTGCATGAGCTTTCCAATTTCTCCACATTCTTGACAATATTTGTTATTTTTTTCAATGCTAGCCATTCCAGTGGATATGAAGTGGTATCTCATTCAGTTTTTATTGCATTTCCATAGTGATTAATGATGCTGAACATCTTTTCATGTGCTTATTGGCCATTTGTTTATCTTCTTTGGAAAAATGTATATTCTAGTCCTTTGTCCATTCTTTAATTGAATTTTTGTTGTTGGATTTTTAAAGTTCTTTATGTGTTGTGGACATGAATCCCTTATCAGCTATTCACTTTTTTGTTTCATTTCATACGCATTTGGGAATACCCTGTTGGTCCAGTGGTTAAGACTCTGTGCCTCCAGTGCAGGGGGCATGGGTTTGATCCCTGGTTCGGGAACTAAGATCCCACATGCCATGTGTAATGTATAAAAAAAAACATTTCAGGGGACTTCCCTGGTGGTCCAGTGCCTAAGACTACAAACTCCCAGTGCAGGGAGCCTGGGTTTGATCCCTGGTCAGGGAACTAGATCCCACAGGCTGCAACTAAGATCAGGGTCACTCAAATAAATAAATAAATATTTTTAAAAACAACATTTTATATGCATTTTTTTACTGCATTATCTATGATCATCCCACAGTGATCAGGAAAAGTTGTTAATTACGTTCATAGCGACTGGAAAGTTTCCGTAATTTGTTCATTTTTCAAACAGTGAAAGTATACAAGAAAATATTTATTTTATTTTTGGCTGCATAACGTTTTCATTGCTGCCCAGGCTTTCTCTAGTTGCAGAGAGCCCCACGCTCTTGTTGCAGTGCATAGGTTTCTCATTGCAGTGGCATCTACTGTTGCTGAGCACAGGCTCTAGGCACACAGGCTTCAGTAGTTGTAGCACATGGGCTTAATAGTCGTGGCCTGTAGTCTCTAGGGTGCATGGGCTTCAAAAGTTGAAGCACACAGGCTCAGCAGTTGTGGGTCGCAGGCCCTACAGCACAGGCTTGGTAGCTGTGATGCGTGGGCTTAGTTGCTCCGTGGCAGGTGGAATCTTCTTGGACCAGGGATCAAACCCACGTCCCCTGCATTGGCAGGTGGATTCTCATCCACCACTCCATGAAAGAAGTCCAAAAGGGAAAATTTAAATCAGCATAATCTCAGAATTTTTTTTGGTTGACAATAGTAGGAAACCTTGGTTATGATTCAACTCTAAAGCTAGCTGATGCTTACGAAAATTCAGTCCATCTTCCTGAGTTCAGACAGAATAAGGCATAAATATGACAGAGAAGAACACATCTCCCAATAAATACCATCTGTCTCAAAAACATGATTATAAGTTTAGGAAATATATGTAGACAGGAGGTTTGAATCTACTGTTTAAGTATAAATATGAGGCGTTAAGTATTGATACTTTTTTAAGTGAGATTTATCTTATTTTACTATTTTTAATGTATTTTATTTATTTATATTTGGCCAGGGAAGTCTCCCTTGGTACATACTGTTTAAGTGTAAAAGTCACTGGTATCATTTCATAGTTGCAAATAAGGTCTGTAAAGTCATCATGGAGATACAGGAAGGAAATAGTATGTTAAGACTTCAAAAGGAAGGTGACCCTTTGATAGGAGTAAATCCTGGCCAAATCATAAAACAGTAACTCCTAATAAAATACATGTTCTGTGTACGGGGCTTCCCTGGTGGCTCAGATGGTGAAGAATCTGCCTACAAGGTAGGAGACTCGAGTTCAATCCCTGGGTCGGAAAGACCCCCTGGAGTAAGAAATGGCAACCCACTCCAGTATTCTTGCCTGGAGAATCCCATGGACAGAGGAGCCTAGCAGGGCACAGTGCATGGGGTCACAAAGAGTAGGACACGACTGAGTGATTGACACTACAATAAAATACATGTCTGTGTGGACAGGGATATTTATTTTATTCACTCTGCCTCTCAAGTACCTAGAACAATACCTAGCACCTCATAGAAGACGATCAATACATATTTGCTGAATGAATAAATATACAGGAGAAAAAGCTGGTGCACAAGGCAGTGTGAGATTGAGAAAGAAAAAACTACTGAGAAGGACCCAAGGTGGGGGAAATCACAAGCAAAATTAGACAATATTTTTAACTGAATGAAAATTAAGCATGCCTTACTTAATATTTTGTAATAGCTTACATTGTTGGTGGGAATGTAAATTAGTGCAGCCACTATGGAAAACAGTATGGAGATCTCTCAAAAAAAAAAACAAAACAAAACTGAAAATAGAGCTACCATGTGATCAAGCAATCACACTCCTGGGCATATATCCCAACAAAACTATAATTAAAAAAGATACATGCACCCCTATGTTCATAGCAGCACAACAAAAGCCAAGCCATAGAAACAACCTAAATGTCCATCAACAGATGATTGGTTAAAGAAGATGTGGTGTATATGTATACAATGAATACTACTCAGCCATAGAAAGAATAAATAATGCCATTTGCAGCAACATGAATGCAACTAGAGATTATCATACTAAGTGAAGTAAGTCAGAAAGAGAAAGACAAATACTATATGATATCACTTATATGTGGAATTCTAAAAAAAAATGATACAAATGAACTTATTTACAAAACAGAAATAGAAAACAAATATGTAGTTACCAAAGAGGATAGTGGGAGGGTCAAGAGATAAATTAGGAGCTTGGGATTGACATACACACACTTATTTTTTATCCTTTTTATTCTTATTTTAAATACTTACTTATTTTTGGTTGATGATTGCTTTACAGTATTGGTTTGATTTCTGTCATACATCAACATGAATTAACCATAGGTGTACATATGTCCCCTCCCTCTTGAATCTCCTTCCCACCTCCTGCCATATAAACAAGTTCCTAGTGTATAGCACAGGGAACTATACTTAATATCTTAAATAACCTAAAATGAAAAAGAATCTGAAAAATGAATATATAGGTATGTATAACTGAATCATGTTGCTGTACCCTTGAAAATAACACAACATTGTAAATTAACTATACTTCAATTAAAAAAAAGAAAAGGAAAATAAGGGGAGAAAAAAAGGAAAAGCATAAAAGTTTTTCAACAAACAGAACCCGTCCAGCTCTTGAATACAGATATGAGTGGCAATACTACTTACACTTATGCAGGACACCATTTCTACTTAGGGCCAACCAAAAGAGGTTTGAGTGATAATACCTGAATCCCAGCCTCCCCAGAGGGTCACTCCCCCAACAGGCCCTCCTGGCTTTCTTGACCTCTAACTCATCTCAGATGATTACCCCACCCCTAACCTGCTCACTCATGGGTGACCTGAGAGAGCTCTGGGAAATATTTCCCTGTTCACAGCTCAGGTAGAAAACCTGTATCAGTAGTGAGCAGAAACTCTCCAGGGCGACGCCTCACTTGCAGGGGTTGCTGCTGGCCTTCTGGCTCCTGGGTGTTCTGCATCATGACTCCACTTTGCAGAGTCCTCATTTCACCTGCCACCCAAGCATCCAGTCAGTCCTGGACCTCTGCTGAAGTAGAACTGCGTCCTTATAGCTAACCTTAATTTGCTGAATCTGAAATATGGAGTTGCATAGCGCAGTTAAGCTTCAGGGCACAGGCCATTAGCTATGTAGGTGGCTTATTCCCTCCTTCTGCCCCACCCAGAGGGAGAAAGGCTGATTGCTCAACAGGGTAAAGGCAAGGTGAGGTTGAGGGCAGAGGGAGGTGAGCTAGGTGCTGCCCGTCACCGAGATGGTAATAACTGTAGCAAGTCAAATCCCCCAGCAGATTTGGGAGGATAATAGGAGATAGCCTGGGACCATTGCCAGGAAATGTGAAAGCCAGGAAGTTGTTGCAGAGGCCAGTCTGCAGTCTCAGCCTAAACTTAGAGGTGCTACTGATGTTTGGACATCATCCTGTATGGGACTATCATAGTGTGATGCCAACTAGCCTTAAGATGATTTGACTCAGCGATTTTGAAATTGCAAGTTGTGACTCTAGTAGATCCTGAAATCAATTTATTGGGCCTGTGCCTCAATATTTTTTTTACTGAAAAATATATATATAACAAAATATCAGTGTCTTGTGTAAGAAGAGCATGTTCTGATTTGTAAAAATTTTGTTTCAGCTCTATTTTGTGTGGTGTAAATAGGTCTCCATGGAATGGATACCTGTGTAATGTATGGCTGAGTCCTCTTGCTGTCCGCCTACAACTATCATAACATTGTTAATCAGCTATACTCCAACATAAAATTTAAAGTTAAAAAAATAATAAACTAATAAACTAGGTTTCCATGTAAAAAATATTTCCAACAAGGGGTTATGCCAACAAAGTTTGCTGGCAATGACTCTCCCTAACTCCCCTTGCTCTGATTTTTTTGCAGTCCTATCCAATAATCTGTTGATTTGAATTTAGCTACCCATGTAAAAAGATGGCATTAATCAATAAACACAGGAATTCAGTTGCTTGACAGTGTTACTTCTCATTGAAAATTAATAAATTGGCATTCCAATTCAACTATTAACACTCTCTTGTGAATTTTTCTAGCATGAGTCAACTCCTTTCTGCACAGATTCCACTGGGTAATTAATAAAACAGATTTCTAAGTCAACCAAAGTGAGGACTCAGTATCAGAAGAGACCTTACTGATCTTTTCCCTGCCTTCTCATCCGTCTGCCATCTATCCTCCACCCAGAAGCCAGGGTGACCTTTTAAAAATATAAATCCAGTCATTGCAGCCCCTGTTTTAATGGTATTGAAGTGCATTAAGTTGAACCAAGTGAAACTGGAACTGAGCAGGATCCTGTGGAGCTCCTGGGCACAGAAGCCTTCCTGTGTCCACTGTTTCTTATTTATACCTGAGGCCAGGACTAGACTCAGCCTCCATGACTTTCCCTGAGCTCCCAAGGGCAGTTTGGAACAGTTGCTACTTAAGGAAGCGAGAGGATGAAGAGACAAGGGAGGAGCAGCCAAGACAATAGTGCAGCCTTAGGTCGGTGCAGCTTGGTTCTACCTCAAGGGACACATTTAACAGTATCTTGGAGCTCTTTGGTGGCTCAGATTCTGCCTGCAATGCAGGAGACCTGGGTTCGATCCCTGGGTATAGAAGATTCCCTGGAGAAGAGAATGGCAACCCACTCCAGTATTCTTGCCTGGAAAATTCCAGGGACAGAGGAGCCTGGCCAACTATATAGTTCATGGGGTCACAAAGAGTCGGACACGACTGCCCGACACACACCTTGAGCTCTTTACAGAAGTCAATACTCCAATACTTTGGCCATCTGATGCAAAGAGCTGACTCATTGGAAAAGACCCTGATTGAGGGCAGGAGGAGAAGGGAGTGACAAAGAATGAGACGGTTGGATGGAATCACTGACTCAATGGACAAGCGTTTGGATAAACTCCAGGAGATAATGAAGGACAGGGAAGCCTACTGTGTTGCAGTCCATGGGGTCCCAAAGAGTCAGAGGTGACTTAGTGACTTAGCAACTAAACAACAACAACAGAATTAAAACCCCCAACAAATGGAAGATGTTAGCATTCTTCACTCCAGAGAAGACCACCTGAGGCCAAATTAAAGGAACCAGAGAAGCTCAAGAGACTTCCTGAGACCAGATTAAAGGAGTGTGCCCTGCACATATCCTAATCCTTATCAGCAACCCCATTCTTGAACCTTGCTATAAAACTTATCAAACCTTTCTCCGGTTGGGACATACAATTTTGGTATAGTTTGTATCATTTTTTTAGAATTCCACATACAAGTGATATCATGTAGTGTGTCTTTCTCTTTCTGACTTACTTTACTTAGTACAATAATCTCTAGTTGCATCAAATGGTATTTCATTCTTTCTACGGCCGTGTAATGTTCATTGTATACATATATACCACATCTTCTTTTTTACATAGCCTCTTTTTACAAGCCTGCTATCGCTTCCTTTAACTGGCAAAGAAATAAAGCTATTCTTTTCTACTTCACCCAAACTCTGAGGTTCGATTTGGCACTAGTGCACAGAGGCTGAGTTTTCAGCATCAAAATCACTGGTCAAAACTGAAAATCAACAATTTTATGTTGATCAATCTAATAAAAATAAAACAGAAACTCCTCGCCTATAAGGATTTATATGATCTGGATCCAATTTCCTTATTTTACTCATGCTCATATCTTCATTATGCAATGCTTTCCTCACCCCCCCCCCTTGCTTTTTTTCCTTTTGACGACCCACAATAAGAAATATATGTACAGGCTTCCCTGGTGGCTCTGTGGTAAAGAATCTGCCTGTCAATGCAGGAGACACAGGTTTGATTGCTGATCTGGGAAGATTGTGCCTCAGAGCAAATAAGCCCAAGCACCACAACTATTGAGCCGGTTCTCTAAAGCCTGGGAACCACAACTACTGAGCCCAACTGCCCTACAGTTTGTGCTCTGCAACAAGAGAAATTTACCGCAATGAGAAGCTCTCACATCGCAAATAGAGAGTAGCCCCCACTCACTGCAACTAGAGAAAAGCCCGAGCAGCAGTGAAGACCTAGCACAGTCATAAATAAGTAAACTGTTTTTAAAAAGAAATATGTTTACAGCATCATCCCGGATCCACATGTATGTAAGCAAGTGTAATGCATTTCTGGTCTTAAATAGAACATTACTTCCTAAGAGAAGCTTTCTTTAACCAACCTATGCAAATGGATCCAACCCTAACCTTGATTCTCTACCATTCAGTTCAGTTCAGTCACTGAGTCATGTTCAACTCATTGTGACCCCATGGACTGCAGCACACCAGGTTTCCCTGTCCATCACCAAGTCCCAGAGCTTGCTCAAACTCATGCCCATCAAGTTGGTGATGCCATCCAACCACCTCATCCTCTGTCATCCCTTCTCCTCCTGCCTTCCATCTTTCCCAGCATCAGGGTCTTTTCCAATGAGTCAGCTTTTCACATCAGGTGGCCACAGTATTGGAGTTCTGAAACGGAAACATTAGTCCTTCCAATGAATATTCAGGACTGATTTCCTTTAGGATTGACTGCTTTAACCTCCTTGCAGCCCAAGGGACTCTCAAGAGTCTTCTCCAACACCACAGTTCAAAAGCATCAGTTCTTCGGCGCTCAGTTTTCTTGATGGTCCAACTCTCAAATCCATACATGACTAATGGAAAAACCATAGCTTTGACTAGACGGGCCTGTGTCAGCAAAGTAATGCCTCTGCTTTTTAATACGCTGTCTAGGTTGGTCATAACTTTTCTTCCAAAGAGTAAAGCATCTTTTTATTTCATGGTTATAGTCACCATCTACAGTGATTTGGGAGCTCAAAAAAATAAAGTCTGTCACTGTTTCCATTGCTTCCCCATCTGTTTGCCATGAAGTGATGGGACCAGATGTCATGATTTTAGTTTTCTGAATGTTGAGTTTTAAGCCAGGTTTTTCACTCACTTCTTTAGTTCCTCTTCACTTTCTGCCATAAGGGTGGTGTCATCTGCATATCTGAGGTTATTGATATTTCTCTTGGAAATCTTGATTCCAGCTTGTGCTTCATCCAGCCCAGCATTTCGCATGATGCACTCTGCATATAAGTTAAATAAGCAGGGTAACAATATACAGCCTTGACGTACTCCTTTCCTGATTTGGAACCATTCTGTTGTTCCATGTCCAGTTCTAACTGTTGCTTCTTGATCTGCATACAGATTTCTCGGAAGGCAGGTCAGGTGGTCTGTTATTCTTATCTCTTGAAGAATTATCCACTGTTTGTTGTGATCCACACAGTCAAAGGCATTGGTGTAGTTAATAAAGCAGAAGTAGATGTTTTTCTGGAACTTTCCTGCCTTTTTGATGATCCATTGGATGTTGGCAATTTGATCTCTGGCTCCTCTGCCTTTTCTAAATCCAGTTTGAACATTTGGAAGTTCATGGTTCATGTTGAAGCCTAGCTTGGAGAATTTTGAGCATTACTTTGCTAGCATGTGAGATGAGGGCAATGGTGCGGTAGTTTGAACGTTCTGTGGCATTGCCTTTCTTTGGGATTGTGATGAAAACTGATCTTTTTCCAGTCTTGGGACCACTGCTGAGTTTTCCATATGGCATATTGAGGGCAGCACTTTCACAGCATCATCTTTTAGGATTTGAAATAGCTCAGTTGGAATTCCATCACCTCCACCAGCTTTGTTCATAGTGATGCTTCCTAAGGCCCACTTGACTTCACATTCCAGGATGTCTGGCTCTAGGTGACTGATCATACCATCATGGTTATCTGGGTCATGAAGATCTTTTTTATATAGTTCTTCTGTGTATTCCTGCCACCTATTCTTAATATCTTCTGCTTCTGTTAAGTCCATACCATTAAGGTCCTTTATTGTGCCCATCTTTGCATGAAATATTCCCCTGGTATCTCTAATTTTCTTGAAGAGATCTCTAGTCTTTCCCATTTTATTGTTTTCCTCTATTTCTTTGCATTGATCACTGAGGAAGGCTTTCTTATCTCTCTTTGCTATTCTTTGGAACTCTGCATTCAAATGGGTATATCTTTCCTTTTCTTCTTTGCCTTTCGCTTATCTTCTTTTATCAGCTATTTGTAAGGCCTCCTCAGGCCTTTTTCCTTTTTGCATTTCTTTTTCTTGAGGATGGTCTTGATCACTGCCTCCTGTAAAATGTCATGAACCTCCATCCATAGTTCTTCAGGCACTCTGTCTATCAGATCTTATCTCTAAATCTATTAGTCACTCCCACTGTATAATCGTAAGGGAGCTGATTTCTAACACTGATCTCTAATATTTGCATCCTATTAATTTGATCTCTAACATTGCACCCTATTAATTTGGTATAACACTTGTGGCTCAGTGGTAAAGAATCCACCTGCCAATTCAGGAGACATGGGTTCGATCCCTGGGTTGGGAAGATCCTCTGGAGAGAGAAATGGCAACTCACTCCAGTATTCTTGCCTGGAGAATCCCATGGACAGAGGAACCTTGTGGGCTATAGTCTGTCATCATTCAGTTGCTAAGTGGTGTCTGACTCTTTGTGACCCCATGGACTGTAGCACGTCAGGCTTCCCTGTCCTTCACTATTTCCCAGAGTTTGCTCAAACTCATGTCTATTGAGCCAGTGATGCCATCAAACCATTTCATCCTCTGTTGCCCCCTTCTTTTCTTGCCCTCAATCTTTCCCAGCATCAGGGTCTTTTCCAATGAGTCAGCTCTTTCCTTCAGGTATAAATACCTGAAAGTCAAAATATTGGACCTTCAACTTCAGCATCAGTCCTTCCAATGAACACCCAGGACTGATCTCCTTCAGGATGGACTGCTTTGATCTCCTTGCTGTCCAAGGGACTCTCAAGAGTCTTCTCCAGCATCACAGTTCAAAAGCATCAATTCTTTGGCGCTCATTCTTCTTTATGGTTCAACTCTACAGTCCGTGGGGATGAAAAAGGGTTAGACATGATGAAACAACAAGTATAATCTGAAGTTCTACATTTACTTACTTCCTTTTGAGAAAGAGAAAAGCATCCCCCTGATATCCAGAAGCTGGCAAGATATTACTAATTACGTAGGCCTTGGTGCTGCTTTGAGTTGGCCCAGCACTCATAACTAGATCTTGATGTGTTCCCACTGAACATAAACAATGTCACACAATATCAAGGACAGATAAAGGCACTCTGTGACCATGATGAATCAAGACCAAAACAAGACCACTCTGTAATCAATTTGAATAGAGAAAAAGATGATAACATTGTCCAAGTTATAAAATACCAAATATCCTCCCTTCAGCTCACATGAGGGACTGTCACTTCTTTCCCAACTGCAGTTTTAGCCTTACTCCAGTTTGCCCTCCCTAGAGATAAGATAGACTGATGTGATGAATCATAGAATTATTCCTTCTTTCTGAAAGCACTCAATCTAGATCAAACTTCTGTTTCCTTGAATCCTCCCTCAAATTACCCAACCCAAACCCAAATCCTTTAAGTCCTTTCTAGCACACTTTTACTGAAATGCCCCATGGATCCCCGAGGTGTGTATTCTTGTTTGCAGCAACAATAAACTCAACTTGTTCAACTATACTTGCATTCCTGGTATATTATTTACCAACACATTCCCTCGACTTTGCGGAGTGTCTGATACTTATGAGGTGGTCAATAAATCTCTTAGATAAATAAATAAATAAAGAATAATTAGTGACTTACTTTCCACCTTCCTGGGCCTTCCACCTTCCAGACAGGGGGACCTGTCTGGGTGACTGGCTGACCTTCCCAGACACTGTTCTGCCTTGCCATATAACTTCATAGCTATTAGCTTTCCTTAAATTCTTTGTACTCTCTTCTCTGATATTCTCTCCTCCTGGAGAGAGGGATTTTCAATTCTTTTAAGCATGTTCAAACCAAATTCTTCCACGATCTTGGCTTTCTGAGTCCTTAACACATAAATATTCTCTGGATGGCAACAGGCAAAGCCCAGCTCTCACCCCTGGGTGTGCAGAGTGGTCTCCTGTGAGGCTCTTTCCAAGCAAGAATTTCTTTGACAACCCCCTCCTGACTGCCTCACTTACCCCACCTGGTTTATAGCATAACAGTTTATCTCCTTGTTGAGGTTCACTGTTAAACCTTCATAATCTTAAATTATATTTTTCTGATTGTAACAATAGCACATGCTCATTACAGAGCATTTAGAAAACACAGAATAGTTATAAGAATAAAAAGCTGAAATTAGCTCTAATAACCATAGCTAGACATCTTGCTTTAATTCCAGCTGGACACATTGATATTAATATAAATTATTAACATTATATATTTATTTTGTTTCTTATATTCTCAATAAGAACTTCATGAGCCTTATCTTCATCATGAAATATTCTTCAGGATCACAGCTTTCCACTTTGTCATTCTGCTCAGAGAACATTCATGTGCTAAGAACTCAAAAGCCAAAATATTAATCCTGTGCATGAGCATACAATCCTACATTTATGTAGTTGAGCTGCTAATACTGAATATTGAGGTTTCTTCTAATTTTTCATTGTTACAAATACTTTGATGAATATCTTTATGTATGAATCTCTGTCCACATTCTTTACAAATGTTTCCTGGAAGTAATATTATTAGTTTAACAAGCAAGCAGTTTTTAATGCTCTGTGTCAATATTACAAAATTGTTTTAAAGACATTACATTCCTTCCATAGAATGGACCTGATTCTCCAACCTTCACCAATACTAAACACTATAACTTTAAAATTTTATTATTAGGAAGCTTTTTTAAAAAGTGACATCTAAAAAAAAAAAAATAAAAATAAAAAAATAAAAATAAAAAGTGACATCTAATTTTTTAAAAATGCATTTTTTATTGCTTGTCAAGTTTGGGAATTTCTTCAAAGAAATTTCTTTAGGAATCCAAGTACTCTCCCTATCCTATGTTTAAAAACATAATTAAATGAAGCATAATATCTTAAAAAGTGTCATTTTTCTCACATAACATATTTACCATAGACAGTAACAGTATGTGCTCAGTCATGTCTGACTCTTTGCGACCCCACAGACTGTAGCCCGCCAGGCTCCCCTGTCCACGGGGTTTCCCAGGCAAGAAGACAGGAGTGGGTTGCCATTTCCTCCTCCAGGGGATCTTCCCAATCCAGGGATTGAACCCACGTGTCTTGCATCTCCTGCACTGGTAGGCAGATTCTTTATCACTGTGCCACCTGGGAAGTTACCCAATTTACTATAGGACCCCCATAAATATGAACAAGAAAAGAAACAAGTCTGATACTGAGATAATATTTTATATCAAAACTGTGATGGAAAAGCCAGGATATGCAGTTGCCATATTTATATTCCATGTTGAATTCAGAATTATTGGTGGGGGAAGAAATTGCCAGGTCGTAATTTCAAGGGATGAGGATTTAGAAAAAGATTTCTATAAATTTTGCTTATTTATTATGTGCTACTGGGTTGAGCCATGACTAAGATTAGAGACATGAGGGAAGAGAAGGAAGTGTATTCCAGACAGAAATACATCTCTGCCAAAGGTTCAAAATACCCAGACATTTCCCTAGTGGTGTTTTGCGATTTTTCATATTTGCATTTTTCTCATTACAAAGACCATAGCCTGCAGCCAGAGCTGTTTTACCCCCTTGAAAGTCTCTGAACAAAACTGCCTGAATCCAGATTTCTATTTTTAACCCCTTTGAAACTCTTTTTGAATAAATCACTTGATCTGAGTGTGTGGAATACGCTCTGAATAGCTTCAATTATGTTACATTCTATTCAGGTAAATTCAATCCAATAAACACTCATTGAGAACCCACCAGGAGAAAGAAACAAACAAAAAAGAGGTGGCATAGGAAGAACACACATCAACATATAACCACAATACACCATGACTCTCTATGTGATACAGATGGAAATAAAGGACCACAGAAATACAGGTAAGGAGCAGGAAGAAAAACTCCTCTTACCTCTTATTTTGTTGAATGGGTGGTTCAAAGATTTTCCAGGAAGTAAAGGAGAGAGAAAAGAAAGAAGATGGGATGAAAAAGAAGAAAACAAAGTTAGTTTCTTTCCCATACCCACAAACCCACCCCTCTCGCAATTTAAGCCCTAGTTAGGCTTCCAAGATTGATCTAGAATTGACATAAGTAGCCAAAGCTTTGGGACAAATGGCTGAGGATTTATTGGGCAACATGAATGGGCCACAGGAGTGACCGGCTATGTGGAAAACTAGATCAGATGTTATATGCATATGGCTATGTTTCTAATTTTTTTCCATTTTGTTGAGATATGATCGACATATAAAAAGCTGTACATATTTAATGTACACAGCTTGATATGTTTGGGTTAAGTATATACTTGTGAAACCATCACCATCAAAGCCATAAATGTATCCCAAAGTTTCCTCTCACCGCCTTCATTAGTGTTATTTGTGTGTGTATGTGACAAGAACACTTGAGTTACTCAGCAAATTTTAAAAGTAAACAATAGCTACCTATAGGTACTATTCTGAATAGAAGATCTTCAGAACTTAATTATATTGCATAATTGAAACTTCAACCTCATACCCCCTCTCCCAGCCCCTGGAAATCATTTCTACTCTCTGCTTCTTTTTTTTTTTTTTCCCCCTCTACTCTCTGCTTCTATGAGTTTGACTATTTTCTTAAATTTTTTTATATATTTATTTTCGGCTGGGCAGGGTCTTTGCTGCTGCATGAGCGTTTCTCTAGTTGCGGCAAGTGGGGGCTTCTCTCTAGCTGCTGTACACGGGCTTCTCATTATGGTGGTTTCTCTTGTTGTGGCTGGAGAAAGCAATGGCAACCCACTCCAGTACTCTTGCCTGGAAAATCCCATGGATGGAGGAGCCTGGTAGGCTGCAGTCCATGGGGTCACTAAGAGTCAGACACGACTGAGTGACTTCACTTTCACTTTTCACTTTCAGGCATTGGAGAAGGAAATGGCAACCCACTCCAGTATTCTTACCTGGAGAATCCCAGGGATGGGAGAGCCTGGTGGGCTGCCGTCTATGGGGTCGCACAGAGTCGGACACGACTGAAGCGACTTAGCAGCAGCTTGTTGCAGAGCACGGGCTCTAGGGCAAGAGGGTTTCAATAGTTGTGACATGAGGACTCAGCAGTTGTGGCTCCCAGGTTCTAGAGCACAGGCTCAATAGTTGTGGCCCACAGGTTTAGTTGCTCTGCTGCATGTGAGATCTTCCTGGATTAGGGATTGAACCTGCATCTCCTGCATTGGCAGGTGGATTCTTTACCACTGAGCCACCAGGGAAGCCCTGAATTTGACTATTTTAGATTCCACATATAAGTCAGATCAGACCTGAATAGACCTTTACAGGTTACAAAGTCTTCCTTCCTGCCTATGTAATCTCAATTGTCCCTATAACAACTTGGTAAATGAGGAATTATTCTCCAATTTTACAGATGAGAAAACTGAACATCAGACAAGTTAGATGACTTGCCCAAGACCACCCAGAAAGTGACACAGCCAGGCATGAAACCTACGTCTTCTGACTGCAAGTTGAGTGCTCCTTCCAGTAGAGGAAAGCCAAAATACAATAGCAGGCATTCTGGTATTATCCATGCGAGCAATGACTCCAGCTTCTATCATTTTAAAGTGTCCAGTAAAACCTGTTTAGAAGCTAGACTTCAGAAGGGAGGAAGTGAGGAGGAAGTTTTTAGTTATACCACTGATTTAGACAAAAGATGCAAGGAAAACATAACGCTCTAAAATTTTCAGTTGTCTCATAAAAGGAGAGGTAAAGCTAAAGAAGATAGCTAGCCCACCAATACCCATGTCTGTGGAATTCTTCAGTCAAGAATACTGGAGTGGGTTGCCATGCCCTTCTCCAGAGGGTCTTCCTGACCCAGCGATTGAACCTGGGTCTCTGCAATGCAGATTCTTTACCATCTGAGCCACCAGGGAAGCCATAAAGAAGAGAGCTAGACAACATCAACTACAAGAGTATTATCACATGTCATTCTATTTTCATGATGTAATATACTTATTTTTAAGTAGTAATACTAATACTCAAGTAATACTTATTATTAAGATACTTAAAAAGTGCTTATGATATTCCAGGTACCATTTAAGTATTTTAGATGTATAAATTCATTGGTTCCTCACTATAACTCTAAGAGGCAGATATAATTATGATTCCCATTTTGTAGATGAAGAACCTGAGGTACAGAGAGGTTAAGTAAGTTGCTTAAGTTCACATGAGCAGTAGTGATGGAGCTATGATGCAAACCCAGAAAGCTGGGCTTCTCAGAGTCACTTAACCACTAGTCTCTAATGCCCCTTCTGGTGCCCGAAAAGTTCCTCCCAAGAAAAGCCAGACTTCCCTTTGATATGGGCTAGGGATGTCCCTCCATACTGTGTTCCCGTAATGCCTTCTACATCCTCTATCAAAATGCTCCTCACATTTTCTGTTATCACAAGTTTGTGTCTTTCTCCATCATCTCAAAGTCAAGGAGGCAGATTCTGTGACTCATTCACTGCTGTAACCCAAGCATCAGGCTCAGTGCTTGGACCACACAGTTGCTCGATGCATATTTGTTAAACTAATGTATAAGTTAATCTAACTAGCACTTCTATGTTTACTATGGGTCAGGCACTGTTCAAAGAACAAATACTAAACACCCTATAAAGCAATATGTACTATTTTACAGATAAGGAAACTGAGGCACAGAGAAGCTGAATGACTGGAATCACACACTAGTAATGTTACCAAGTTACAAAGATTAAAACCCAGGCAGTCTGATTTCAGAGTCCACATTACTACTAAACTGAATAAATACATGAATGAATGAATGAAACCTTTGTCTGTATGCACTGTATAATCTAGGACTGCTGCTCCTTAGGCTTTTGTGGTCAGTTAGTTTTCCAAGTGGCTTCTTGATGGCTTCCTTTATGACTCCGGCTTATTTTTCACTGATCTCCCCAGTAGAAAGATGATGAACATTACAATTGCAACTTGGCTGAGTGAAGTACCAGACATTTCTGTCTCAGTTACTCTGATTTTTATTTAGTCTCTAACAAATGTCTCAAGGTGGAAATAGTTGTCTAAATCTTTGGAAAAGAACTAAAGAACTGGATTTTCACAGCATTGCTAGACGTCAGTAAAGTGCCAAATGGGAAAAAATGGCTAAAAGAATGATTTTATTTCCAAACATGCAGCATTATTTTGCTGCAATCTCTCTGGTCCCAAGTACATTTTGTGAAAAAAATATTGAAACAAAATTAAAAATGCATATTTAAAATATTCTAACAGAAACTTCTATGAAATTTTCTGCAGTTTATTACTTACTTAATTGTTCTACAAAATCTTGTGCCGTGAAAATTGAATCCTGCTTTCTTGAAAACTATTTGACACCTACTACTGGACTACTGATAGGAAAAAAAAGGCATAGTTTGGAAGTAAATGTGCCTGAACATTAAAAAAATTTTTTTAAATTCTTGAGTCTCTTTACTGGTATTTCAAGGACTTGGAACAAGAAAGTCCCACAGAACTGTGCCCTCAGTGATGGAGCAAGAGTTATCATGGTCAAGTTTATATTTTTTCCCACTTGATTCTCATCAGCTTATGAAACCTGTTTGCAGCATATGGGCCACTTCAGTGTGTAGCACTGGGCCTGGTTCCAACAGGTGTTCAATAAATACTTGTTGAAGAGGGAGTTACATTGAAGATTAGACCGACTGATCTAGAATGACTTTCCCAAAATGCAGATCAGCCTCTCCAAAGAGATAATGTGAAACCTCAAATCCTGTTTTCCCCAAGTTTTTTGTTGCAATCAAACCCAGGCAAGAAATCAGAAAATATTTAAACCATGAACCCAAAGTTATTAAATGGAGTTGTTTCTCAAGGTCTTTCAAATGAATCATAAATTATTACAGTTTTGGTCTTTGTGTCTGGATTTTCTCCTCAGTAGAAATAATTTGTTTTATTTTGGTACCATATTGAGCATGCAGTGAAAACAGTCTCTCCCTCTCACCTCATCCTCCAGCCCACAGATTCCATCTCTAGAGGGACTCACCAGTACTAGTTTCTCATATATCCTTCTGAAGACATTCTTTGCATACACACACATTTTTTTCACAAATAATAATATACCATACACACACTTTTGGTCTCTCTCTTTTTTTTTTAACACACCAGGACATGATGGACATGGCTCCACACCAGTATATATGGATCTGTATCATTACTTAATATGACTATACAGAATCCCACCATATGAATATACTATAATTTCTTTAGCCTGTCTACCATCATTGGACAATTAAAACTTTTATAAACAATTACAGGTTATTATAAACAATGCTGAGAAGAAAATATCTAACATACAGACAACTAGTATGTCAGAGGGAGGTAGTATTGGGTAAACACTGAGAAAGAAAGCACTTTGAAACCCTTTTGCTCTGCTATTTGCTTAGACGCTCAGTCATGTCCAACTCTTTACAACCCCATGGACTGTAGCCCACCAGGCACCTCTGTCCATGGGGATTCTCCAGGCAAGAATACTGGAGTGGGCTGCCATCCCTCTTCTAGGGGATCTTCCCAACCTAAGGATCAAACCCAGGTCTCCCACATTGCAAGTGGATTCTTTACTGTCTGAGCCACTGGAAAAGTCCTTGAAACCCTTTTAGGGGTACTCATTTTGAAAATTTAAAAAAGGAAAATATTTTAAATCTCTAATAATGTATAAAGACAGTGAGTATAATAAGAATTAGAGACTTGTAACATGCAAAAGAAAACTGGAGTTTTGGGAATGAACATTCTCTTTTGGAGTACGTTGGTTTAAGAGTTAAGTTGTTTGGGTAGCAGCACAAGATGGTTGAAGAGAAATAACTTTAGCTACATGTGCACAGATTTTCCCACTGTACAAAAGCCTTCTTTTACATAAAGACAGAACTTTCATTTTTTATTACTATTATTGGCTGTGCTGGGTATTCACTGTGGCACAGGGGCTTCTCTAGCTGCAGTTTACAAAAGTCTTAAAGCTGGAAAAGGTATAGAACATGGGACTTACAAGTTTGAAATGATTAAAGCTGAGAGAAGAGTCCTAGTCACAAAAACAGAGCAGAATAAACAGGTTCAAACAGTGTTGCAGATAAACATGGCAAAGAAAAAGACAGAGAACAAGGGCAAGGGGGTTAAAATGGAACTACAGGCTAGTCTCAAGTTGAAAAGAAAGGATAATATCCAAAGGATGGCTCTGCAATGATCAGCCCAAGCAGGGTCAGCACGAAATCCATGGAAGCCTCCTGGCTAACAGGATTTTACATCTCCACAACCAATCCTGATCCTTTCAACTTGGAAGAGTATCAGCTAGGGGAAACCAGGGAAACAAAGCAAAAATGCCAAATAGTATGCCAACGAGTTTTGCCTGAGTATCTGGACAGCTAGAGACCATGCATGCGACCTAGGCTCTGCAGTTAGATGCTCTTTCTGGGACTCTGAGTGATGCAAGGAGGCAGACCGAGTCGGACTGACCTGTGGCAGTATGCAAAGAGGCAACAGGGCCATTTAAGCCACGCAGAACAGTGGTGATGGGTGTGGTGGCCTTGACACTTATGCTGTTAACCAGATTGCTGCAGCTGCCAGCCCCCTGGTTCCTGTCTGTTTTCCAAGCCTGGTTCTCCATTTCTCAGCCAACTGAGTGAGTCATCCAAAGTCCCTCTAATACATTTATTCCCCACTTTTGTTAGCCAGGCCCCATCGCTGTTCTTTGTCTTCAAGAACCCCGACTGATACAGTGAACATACAGTGATTGGGGCCAGCCTCCAGCAGAAAAAAGGGTAAGAGCAGAGATCCCGAGAGCTGGGTCCAAAATGGGAAAAGCTCTAATACTGACCTACAGTATAGACTTGGTCTCATCATGTGAGGCCAGAAAAGTAAAAGGCAGGGCAAGGTACATAAAGGCTGCACTGGTGTCTGGGGATTAGATAACCCTCCTTTCTTCCAGTGGGGCTTCCCTTGTGGCTCAGCTGGTAAAGAATATGCCTGCCATGTGGGAGACCAGGGTTCAATTCCTGGGTTGGGAAGATCCCCTGGAGAAGAGAAAGGCTAACTATGGAGAACAGTGTGGAGATTCCTTAAAAAACTGGAAATAGAATGCCATATGAGCCAGCAATCCCACTCCTGGGCATACACACCAAGGAAACCAGATGTGAAAGAGACACGTATACCCCAATGTTCATCGCAGCACTGTTTATAATAGCCAGGACATGGAAACAACCTAGATGCCCATCAGCAGACGAATGGATAAGGAAGCTGTATCCATGGAATATTACTCAGCCATTAAAAAGAATTCATTTGAATCAGTTCTAATGAGATGGATGAAACTGGAGCCTATTATACAGAGTGAAGTAAGCCAGAAAGATAAAGACCAATACAGTATACTAACGCATATATATGGAATTTAAAAAGATGGTAACGATAACCCTATATGCAAAACAGAAAAAGAGACACATATGTACAGAACAGACTTTTAGACTCTGTGGGAGAAGGCGAGGGTGGGATGTTCAGAGAGAACAGCATTGAAACAAGTATACTATCAAGGGTGAAACAGATCACCAGCCCAGGTTGGATGCATGAGACGGGTGCTCAGGGCTGGTGCACTGGGAAGACCCAGAGGGATGGGATGGGGAGGGAGGCGGGAGGGGGGATCGGGATGGGGAACACATGTAAATCCATGACTGATTCATGTCAATGTATGGTAAAAACCACTACAATATTGTGAAGTAATTAGCCTCCAATGAATAAAAATAAATGGAAAAAATATATTAAAAAAAATAGAAGGAAAAAAAAGAAAAAACAAAGAGAGAAGAGAAAGGCTACCCACTCCAGGATTCTGGTCTGGAGAATCCATGTGTAGTCCATGGGGAAGCAAAGAGTCAGACACTACTAAGCTATTTTCACTTCACTTCACTTCTCTTCCAATGGGATTATCAGGATCATTGGAGGAGAAATGTCTGAATGCTTTTCTCCCCAGCAAGTAGGAACTGGTTGCATGTAGGAAAGGGGAAGGACAGAGAATCAAGAGAAAACTGATGAAGATATCCAGGGCAAAACTGCAGATTTCAAATTCAGTTGTTCAAAGGGAGCTTGGTGGAAAGAGGCAAAGGCTCTATAACTTGGGAACAGTAAGACAGCATGAGCAGGTTGCGTGATTCTTTGTGATGCTAGCACAGAGGGAGTTGAGCCCTTGAGCTCATTTGCTTTGCTCACTCAAAGGTGCCTGGCACGTTGTAGGTTCTCAATAAGTATGTGTTGAATGAATGAAAGAATCGTTAAAATCAGACACCTGCTAGTGACAGATTTAATCTTCTTGAACTCCAAAATCACTGCAGATGGTGGCTCCACCCATGAAATTAAAAGATACTTGCTCATTGGAAGAAAAGCTATGACAAACCTAGACAGCATATTAAAAATCAGAGACATCACTTTGCCAACAGAGGTCTGTATAGTCAAAACTATGGTTTTTCCAGTAGTCATGTATGGATGTGAGTTGGATCATAAAGAAGACTAAGTGCCAAAGAATTGATGCTTTTGAATTGTGATGCTGGAGAAGACTTTCGAGAGTCCCTTGGACTGCAAGGAAATCAAAGCCATCAATCCTAAAGGAAATAAACTCTGAATATTCATTGGAAGGACTGATGCTGCACCTGAAGCTCCAATACTTTGGTCACCTGATGTGAAGAGTCGACTCATTTGAAAAGACCATGATGCTGGGAAAGATTGAGGGCAAGAAAAGAGGTGGGCGTCAGAGGATGAGATGGCTGGATGGCATTGTTGAGTCAATGGACGTGAGTTTGAGCAAGTTCTGGGAGATAGTGGACAGGGAAGCCTGGTGTGCTGCAGTTCATAGGGTTGCAAAGAGTCACATACAACTTAGTGACTGAACAATAACAGTGCCACCATTAGTTGGTACTTCATTGGGGCACCTCAGGTAGGTAGGATGGGATCATATATGGAGTTTCAATCTAGACCTGACTCCAAGGTTCAGATTCTTAGTCATTGGGATATACTGTTTACTTCTTGGACTCCAGTAGCATAATTGCTTGGGGTTCTGCCTCCTGTCAAGTCACGTGAAGGCACCCATCATGACTGCTGGTGCTCACTAATCTGTCACTTGTCCTAGGCACCGTCGCCTCCCTCCCTGTGCATCGTCATGGAAGATATGCTGGGTTTTTCAAGGTGCCAAAGCTCCTCTAAGTTCTGGGCAAATGTGCTTTGGATGTCATGCTTATGAATGAGTATCAACGACGTGAAGCTTGTATATCAATGTCACACAGAGACTGTAAGGACATTGCTCTTTCTGAGTTGACTCATAGCTCATGTTTCCTTTTCTCCCCAGTACATACACCTGCATTACTCAGATATGAGTTTATGGAGAGGGCTGAATTGGGATGCAGATCTGAGTAACACACATGAGTCAGTATCATCTCCTGGCCCTCCAATGACTAAGGCTTTCTTACAGTCCTTTATGCCAGGTTCTTCCCTGGAGACTCATGTCTCTCAGGAGATTCTTTGGGATCTTCTACAGATAGAATTCTGGTGGCCATCCCTCAGCCTTCCAGAGATAACAGACATATATAAATCCTATAATAGCAGTAGATACAAATGAGATTCTTCCTGGGGTCCTTCCTGGACAAGGTTAGCAGTTTCAATCACACATAATAAATTCTCTTTAAACTGCCATTCAATAAAATCAACAAGGTGAAAGAAATTTTAAATCCTTTCCATGTTATGTAAAAGCAAAATGATAATGATAGAAAGCAGATCTGCAGATGCTTGAGAATTGGGTAGGGGGAGAGGACTGATGGCAAAGGGGTACAAGGAAACTTACTAGGATGCAGGCGCTGCCCCGTATCATTTATTCATTTAGCGGCATACTAGATCTTCATTGTAGCCTGTGGGACCTTGAGTTGCAGTGCATAGTATCTTTTTCTTTCTATAGTCTGGCATGCAGGATCCCTTTTTATAGTCCAGGGAATGAACCCAGGCCCCCTGCATTGGCAGTGTGGAGTCTTAACCACTGGACCACCAGGGAAGTCCCTGTCCTCTATCTTGATTCTGTGATTGTCCCACCTGTTGGGTGAGCGTAGAGTCCTTCAGAAGCAAACCCAGAGGTAAGAGCTTGGGTAAAAGAAGTTATGTGGGAGATGATTCCAAGAAATGCAGAAGTACAGAGGAAGCATGGAAAGTAAGACAGGGAAGAGAGAAAAAGGACACATTAATGATGGGAATACCAGACCACCTGACTTGCCTCTTGAGAAACCTGTATGCAGGTCAGGAAGCAATAGTTAGAATTGGACATGGAACAACAGACTGGTTCCAAATAGGAAAAGGAGTACATCAAGGCTCTATATTGTCACCCTGCTTATTTAACTTATATGCAGAGTGCATCATGCGAAATGCTGAGCTGGATGAAGCACAATCTGGAATCAAGATTGCCAGGAGAAATATCAATAACCTCAGATATGCAGATGACACCACCCTTATGGCAGAAAGCGAGGAAGAACTAAATAGTCTCTTGATGAAAATGAAAGAGGATAGTGAAAAAGTTGGCTTAAAGCTCAAATTCAGAAAACTAACATTATGGCATCCGGTCCCATCGCTTCATGGCAAATAGATGGGGAAACAGTGGAGACAGTGGCTGACTATTTTTCTGGGCTCCAAAATCACTGCAGATGGTGATGACAGCCATGAAATTAAAAGACACTTACTCCTTGGAAGCAAAGTTATGACCAACCTAACATATTATGACTAACCTAGCATATTAAAAAGCAGAGACATTACTTTGCCAACAAAGGTCCACCTAGTCAAGGCTATGGTTTTTCCAGTAGTCATGTATGGATGTGAGAGTTGGACTATAGAGAAAGCCGAATGCCAAAGAATTGATGCTTTTGAACTGTGGTGTTGGAGAAGACTCTCGAGAGTCGCTTGGACTACAAAGAGATCCAACCAATCCATCCTAAAGGAAATCATTCCTGAATATGCATTGGAAGGACTGATGCTGAAGCTCAAACTCCAATACTTTGGCCACCTGATGCGAAGAGCTGACTCATTGGAAAAGACCCTGATGCTGGGAAAGATTGAGAGCAGGAGGAGAAGGAGACAACAGAGGATGAGATGGTTGGATGGCATCACTGACTCAATGGACTTGAGTTTGGGTAAACTCCAGGAGTTGGTGATGGACAGGGAGGCCTGGCATGCTGTGGTTCATGGGGTCGCAAAGAGTTGGACACGACTGAACAACTGAACTGAACTGAATGATGCATGTACTGTAGTGGGCAACTGGTGTTCAATCCTGCCTTGTTTTGACTTGAGGTGTATTCCATAATCTCTCACTGTTTCTTAGACATTTTATTTTAAATATTATCTTTAGGATTAACTTAAAAGCTAAGATAATGTAAATTTCCTCCAGCAAATTTTTGTTTTCTTCAACCAAGGACCTGATGGTTCATGCAGTCAAAGGCAAGACTGGGTTACTGAGATGACCCACTGGACGGTACCTACCCTTACTTTTTGAAATAGGGGTTTTCTGGGTCCCAGCACAAGGGCAGATCTCCACCTTCGGATGTGTTGAATCCCAACCCCTGTTTCTTAAACCTCAGGTGTCCATGAAGTTACTCCATTTTTAAGCTATTCCCCTCAGATTAACAAATGCCTCCAGAGTAAAAGCAGTAGCTCATTAGCATATTTAACAGGAGGGGGATCTTTACCTTTGGCACCTTTGTCTCTCAGATGCCCCTCACCCCCTTTATTTGGTATAAGCAAATGCCCCTTGGACAGAAATGTCTTCAGTTAATCTCAAGTTCCAATTCTTTCCCAGGTTTAAGGCCTGCCACATTGATGCTTTTTAGTAAATGCTTCTTGGTATTTATCCAACTTCTTCTCAGTTGTCTTTAGTGAAGTTTTGGATAAAGCGTCTCATCTAATGAGACCCCAAAAGCCAGGAAGTGAAAAGAGACAAATCTACATGATCCTAGAGATTCACTCCTGTCCCTTTTGTAGTATTGTGGTGGATTAGATTATTGTTCAGCAAATTATTCATTTTACCTAACCCAACTGGCATAGCAGTAAAGAATCTACCTGCCAATGCAGGAGATGCAAGAGATGTGGGTTTGATCCCTGGGTTGGGAAAATCTCCTGGAATAGGAAATGGCAACCCACTCCAGTATTCTTGCCTGGAGAATCAGTCCCATGGACAGAGGAGCCTGGTGGGCTACAGTCCATGGGGTCACAGAGCAGACACGACTAAGCACAGCACAGCACAGCAACCTTCCTAAGAAGAGTCTACTTTCCAGTTCTTTTGATGTTGAAGCTGGCTGGGTGACTTGCTATGACTACTGAGCTGTTGCCCAACATATGTGCATATTTGGACTTGCCCTCCTGCATCTATCTCCCTCATTGCCATGAGAACTTTCCTCAAGAAGCTGCTGCCCCTTCAGCCTGGGCCCCAGAATAAACTCACATGAAAGTGGTCTTGAGCCCAACCTGCAACAGCCAACTCCAACTGGACTTGGAGATAGAAGCAGAGGCACCCAGGTGAGCCCAGTTTAGGTACATTGACCCCCCCCCCGCTAACCTACAGTTGCATGAGAGACAGCAAATGATAATTCTTTTTAAGTCACTGCATTTAGGGGATAGTTACATAGTACTTTTGCTGTAATAACTACTCATACAGGTATGTGAGTTATCACAACAGAAAAAAAGGCTATTATCAGAATCTGAGCTCCAGAAGCTTCTCTCTTCTAACAGGTCATTCCCCAACCAGGAGATTCTTATTTTCACACAATTGCCTAGATGCTCTCTGTTTTCCATTCTGTGTAAGTGTCAACAGTATCTCGGGAGTTTGGTTTATCACTTGGAAAACTCCCTTACAGGTAGTGTTCCCCGTATATTTATACCAGGCTTAAGCATGTGTCTCTGGGATAAATGAGGAATAATATCTGTGCTGCATCTCCAGCATGTTTTCCTCACTAAATCTTATTTGCATTTATACTATGCAGCATGAGCAGTGTGTGTGGGCTTCTGTTCCTTTTGCAACAATAGTGGAAAGGTTGATCAAAATCATTTTGCATGCTATTACCAAAAAAGAAATCCTAATCTCTCAGTTGAACACCCATCACCCAAACTTTACAAATCGATTTTGTCATGTGCATTTTTTGCAGTTTCATACTGATTGCTGACATATAGGAATGCTCTTGATTCCTGTCTACTGATATGTTCAATGACCTTGCTGAATCCTCTTTAGTTTTCATTATTTGTTCATATATCCTCTTTTGAATTTTCTATGCTGACAATCATATTTGTATATAATGAGTACGTCATTTTTCTTCCTAGTTTTCTTATATCTCTTGTTTCTTTTTTATGTCTTTTTGCATTGGCTAGGCCCTCTGGTATGATACGTGATAGTAACAAAGATAGCACAACATCCTTGCCACATTTTAAAGAAAATGCTTTTAAAATTCCACTATTATGTGTAATGTTTGCTATAAGTTTTTAGTGGATTAAGGAAGTTCCTTTTTATTTCTGTTTTGCTAAAATATATATTTTAATAACTGACCATTGTCTTTTATTGAAGGCTTTTTGTGCATCTATTAGAATGACTACATGTATTTTCTATTTTAATCTGCTGATGTGGTCAATTATGCTGCATTTATCTCCATAAGTGAAGAAGTTGAATAAGAGAGGCATTATTGATTTCTTTGAATGATTGGTAAAACGAGCCTGCAAAAATATTCAGACATGCTGTCTTTCAGCTGGGGAAACCTGGTTAGTAATTCAATTTTTTCCTGAGTATATCCCTGAATAATATAATTGTTTTCACCATGAAGCAAGTCACACAAAGGAGAGTACAAAATGCATTTGCATCTCTTAAAGATAATAGTAACCTGAACACCTGTAGGTCTACAAGATAAAGAAATAGCATCAGTTCTTCAGAAGTTCCCTGTGTAACCCTCCAAGGTCATATCTCTTTCTCCCCCATGTAAGGATAACCATGTCCTGAATTTTGTATAAAACATGTCCTTATTTTTCTTTGTAGTTTTAACTCTACCTATGTATCCCTGGGCAATATTATTTAATTCTGCCTATTTTTGAACTCCATATAAAATGTATCATACTGTTATATATTTATGTATGATTTTCTTCTTTTGCCCTGTATTTTGTTTTTGGAATTCATCCTTTGAAATTGAAATGTGTACCTGAAGTTAATCCCTTTTTTTTTTTAAATTTTTGCTGTATAGTAATATATTGTATTAAATTACTCAATTTATCCATTTTACTATTGAGTGACATTTGAGTTATTTCCAGTGCTTTTGCTATTACAACTAATGCTGCCATTAAGTCTCCTGGCATGCACATATACATACACACATACACTCACCCAGGAGTGGAACTGTTTGGTTAGAGTATATAAATTAATGGGGCACTTGTATTTTCTTTTATATAAATGATTAAGAAAAATATCAAACCAGAAAAGTACCCAAGTGCCAGCTACTTATCTTAGCTTTTAAAAAAACCCAAAACTTTTATTGGAACCAGGGTTAGAATTAGTGGGAGGAAAGTGAGGCAAAGTTGTGTAAACTTGGGGGTCAGATTTTGTCTTTATTTTATATTTTAAAGTTTTTTCACCATGGATTTTTTGCATTAATGTTGCTTTTTATTTATTTATTTATTTATTTAATGTTGCTTTTTAAACGTATACTATCAAAATGTTATTTACCTTGATGACTGCATCTTTGAGAGCTTGCTTAAATTCTGTGCCCAAGGCAAGAGCCTGCCTCACTTCATCCTAGTTGCAGCCCTGCCATAGTCTAAACTAATTATCTCCAGGTTGCACTTTTGCAATAGCTTCCTAACTGGTCTCTCCACTTCTATATACTCTTGCCAGCCATCTTTGATCACTCTTCACATCACTGCCCCACTGATCTTTTGAAAAGACAAATTGATTATTTTACTTCTCTTTTTCAAACCATTCAATTGCCTCAATCTACTTGGAACAAAATCCAAATTCCATGTAAAACCCTTTATAGACTAGATTTTCCCTAACTCCATCTTCTACCACTCTGCCTTTGAATGCCCTGACTTCACTGGTAAACTTTCCATTCCTGGAATATGCTAAATTCATCCCCACACTGGGATCTTAACACAAGTCATTCTTTAAATGAGTAGTAGTGTTAATTGCTCAGTCATGTACTTTTTGGACCCCACGGACTATAGCCTGCCAGGTTCCTTGATCCAGGAAAGAATACTGGAGTGGGTTGCCATTTCCTTCTCCTTCTCTTTTCTTTAAATGGGTGATTCCTTCCAATCCTTTAAATTTCAGATTAAGTCATCTCTTTAGAGAGGCTGTCCAATTTAAAGTAAATCCTCTTCTAATGTATATATTTCTCTGTTCTTTTTCCTTCTTAATACTTTAACAACAAATAAGTGGAGTTTTACTTGCTTTTTAACTTATTTTCTGTCTTTCCTTTTAAACTCTAAGATCTTTGAGGGAGCTTAGTGCTTTGCTCACTTCCACATAGTCAATATTTAGCACTCAAATATAAATAATTAAAACTAGAAAAGATAAATAAGAACAATAAAACTCCAAGCAAATGGATTTTTGGGAAAAAAAAAGCCTCCATGTAAAATGGCATTAATGTTCACTAGTACTAAAGCAATCTGGCCATAACAAGGGTCATAAAGCTGATCATTTCCTTTGGCCCTGTAGATCTATATTTGAGACTATAGTCTAAGAATATAACTTGAAATTTTTATTTATTTATTTAAAATATCCATATATTAATTATTTGTTAAGGTTAAAAAAAAAAGGGAAATAACCCATAATGTTTCCTATTTTCATTCTCCTTCTCCAGCCTAGATAAACCCAACTGTATGTTGTTTCTTTGACAGAACCCAAGCAGATAAGCATTATTAGAGATAAACCACTAAGTTGGGCAAAATACAATCAGCAGGACTTTTAAGATCACCCAGCTCAGATGGGCAATCATTTCCCTGAAATGCTGTTGTTTTGGATGAAGCTGTTCTTCTCCCTACAGATGCTATTTCAATATTCACCATTCTCCCGGGATCAAAGGAGCCACCATCTACAAAGCCAAATAAATCAGAAAACCTGAGAGTTACTCATGGGACTGCCTCCTGATCCATTATATCACTAAGTCCTATTGTTTCCACCTCAGGAAATAGATCTTGAACTCATCACCACTATGCTATCTTCACTGCGACCACTATCAGAACCACCATATGGATAACTGAAATATCCTCTTAGTTAGTTGCTCCATTTTCATTCTATAGCTTTTCTCCTATCCACTGTCCACACAGCAGATTGATCTGTTTTTTTAAAATGTATAAGACTAATTCATACACATAATAGATCCATATAGCAATTTATAAAGACAGAGTTGTATACTCCCTCTACTCCTTTCCAACTGAAACCCCCCAAAGTAACCATCTGCCCATTCTTTTCTCTGTGCTCTGCATAAATATAGATTGATTCTTTCTTATTTCTAAAAAATGGGTAACATTATACACAATATATCATGTTATAATTCACTTATTTATTTTTTACATAATAACATGTCATGGACATTCTTTCAGGTTGATATACAGTTCTTTCCCTTTCTCTTTTTTATATAGCTGTATATTATTCCAGAGAATGGAAGTACAGAAATTAAATTGGTAACTTCCTCAGTGACAAACACTCCATAGCATGGCCTTTTAAAAATGTAAGTGAGATCATGCCTCTTTCCTTCCAAACTTTCCTTTTCCTGTGGAATAAGATCCACATTACCTACCATGGCCTGCAAGGCTCAGGTATGATACGGCCCTTGCTTCTCTTTAATTCACCTTACACCCCCACCTTGCCTTGCTCACCATAATCCATACTGGCCTTCTAATAAGGTCCCCCCCCCCCCCCCACTCATAATTCTTGTATATTTTTAACTCTTAACCTGTAAAGATTTCCCCTGACTATCGTCCTCTTGCTCAGGCATGGCAACCCACTCCAGTAGTCTTGTCTGGAGAATCCCATGGACAGAGAAGCTTGGTGGGCTACAGTCCATGGGGTGGCAAAGAGTCAGACACGACTGAAGTGACTGAGCACACACACATGCACACATCCTCCTCTTGCTCACTCATTTAAATTAGGTTTTCCTCAAAATAATTGCATTTGCAGCAACACGGTTGCAACTTAGAAATGATACTAAGTGAAATAATTCAGAAAGAGAGGGACAAATACCATTTGATATCATTTACGTATGGAATCTAGAATATGGCATGAAGGAATCTATCTACAGAGATAGACTCACAGACATAGAGACCTATGCTTGTGGTTGGCAGTGAGGAGGGAGAGAGATGGATCGGAAGTTTGGGGCCGGTAGATACAAACTATAAAAAACAGAGAAAAAAAAGAGATTCCCCTCTTAAACACTCTCATAACATCTTATAAACACCTTCATGGTACTCATCACCAGTTATAATAATCTATAAGAAATTATATTTATATATTGTATATATTTAAATGTATATATATATATATATATATATTTAAATGTCTGATTATTTCATCTCTTTCTCCTCTAGGTACCATGTTCTATGAGGACAGAGACAATGTTTTGCTCTACTGTACCACCAACACCTCCTAGCACAATACTCAAAGGCAAAAAACATTTATTGAGTCAATAGATTGCATATGCTACACCAAGGAATCAATCATTGTGTGTGCTTAGTCATTCAGTTGTGTCTGGCTCTTTGACCCGATGGACTGTAGCCTGCCAGGCTCCTCTGTCCACGGAATTTTCCAGGCAAGAGTACCAGAGTAGGTTGCCATTTCCTCCTTCAGGGGATCTTCCCAATCCAGGAATTGAACCCACATCTCTTAGGTGTCCTGCATTAGCAGGAGGATTCTTTACCACTGAGATACCTAGGAAGTCCTAAGGAATCACTGGGCAGTGAGGTAATAGAATTTAATGTTAATTAATTTTTTAAATGATATGAAAAAAATATGTTGGATGTCTATATGAAATTATACATACAACACATACACATATACATATATGAAAAACTGGCAAAATACTGTAAAAGGAGCATTGGCCTGGGAGGGTTGTGACTATGTCACTAATTAGTTGGTGAACTAGGAAATGTCACTGTACTGTTAATCTCCAGGAATAAATGACTGTCAGTAGGTATGGTATTGCCCCCTAGTGTTGAATACTCCTGGAGGTACTACTGACCTTTAGAGGCTGGGGGCCAGGTAAACTAGTGAATGAGTGAAAGTCACTCAGTCGCATTCAACTGTTCAAGACCCCATAGACTATACAAATCCATGGAATTCTCCAGGACAGAATACTGGAGTCGGTAGCCATTCCCCTCTCCAAGGGATCTTCCCAATCCAGTGATCGAACCCAGGTCTCCCACATTGCAGGCGGATTCTTTACCAGCTGAGCCACCAGGGAAGCCCAAGACTTCCTGTGAAACATGGGAACCTTTCTCACATGAAAATTTTTTGTGTGTCCTTCATATCTTTTAAATGTCCTCAGTATAGGTGAAAAACCTGTACATATATATATATATATGATCAGTATATATATGAACAACTATTTTGCATATGAACACAAAGGGGTTTTTTTTTTGCTTTTTTAAAAATTTAATTTTTAAATGGAGGAAAATTACAATGTTGCATTGGTTTCTGCCATACAACAATGCAAATCAGCCATAATTATACATATATCACCTTCCTCTTGAGTCTCCCTCCCCTTCCCATAGCCCATCCTTCTAGTTCCTCACAGAGCACCAGATTGGGCTACCTGTGTTATTGAGCAACTTCTCACCAACACTGTTTCTAATTATTACACAATTCTAACAGTGAGTGCTTTGGGAATGCATCTACAGTGGACACTGAGGACAGATTAGCGTTGTGGCTAGAGGTGGCCAAATCACCATACTTGTGTCAGTTGGTATTTGGAGTTTTCACATTTGTGGAGATTTACAGGAGCCAACAAATGATGATTTGATTATATTTTCTAGACTAGTTATGTCTGAGCATTTACATACTGAACTACAAATCACTGTATTATTACTTTTTGTACTTTTTATATCATATATAGGACATTATTTTGATTTAAAACAAAGTCACATATGTAAATGAAATTTATAAATTATCCCTGAATTTCATTTTAGGCTAATATAAGAGACACTGTGAAGACACTGTTCTTAAAAAAAAAAGGTGTGTAGGATAAGATGATGGATTAAATGATGATTAAGATATTTTCTAAAAGACTTAGTGTGGTGGTTCTAATCTTTAATAAGGTTAAGGATACTTTTTATTTTGGTCTTTGCATTACTTGGCTTATATTTCACCATATAATTGGTAATTAAAAAAACAAACACACATTAAAAAAAAACACATCTCCTATACTGAAGGTTTAGACAGTTACCTAAGGTGGTGAAGCCAAATGATTTTCCCAATTTTGCTTGCTAGATAATACTCTCATGATTCTACAATTTCAAATTTTGGGGAAATTGTGAGTTTATTACATATTTTATGTATTCACCAAATAATTTGTCTAGGCTTGACAGTGAAGAAACTGAAACACAAATAACTAACGTATTTTTTAAAAATGAAAAAGCTGCTCACTATGGGATTAGGTTCACAGATTTAAAACTGCTGCCGCTACTGCTAAGTCACTTCAGCAACCTCTCCCTATTCCCCTTGGTTTTTTTTTTTCATCAGTTACAATGCACTATGCATTTTAATCATATATTGCTTCCTCTCCCTTTTCTCTCACCCCAACACACACACTGGAATAGATACAGGAATTCCTAGAATAGAAACGGAGAATGCTATCTCTTTTGCTCACCGTCGCCTCCCCATGTATAGAACAGTGCCGGGCACACAAGAGGAGCTCCATGAATATCTGTTGTATGAATGGGTGAGGAATACACGCAATAAGTAAAAACGACTGCGTGGAGCGCCACTTCCACCAGAATTCTAGGAGGGCTGTGGGCGGGACCAGTAAATTGACTGATTTTTGAGATTGAGGATTCCTCAGCGCTCGTAGAAATTGCGAGTGCATTCTTATGTTCGTTGGCATGTATTGATGTGTGAAGGGTTTGTGAACTCCGCGCGCAGAGCTGTGCAGACTGGAAACCGAACTAATATGCAAAGTCCGCATAATGTTCTCATATTGACCTCATCAGAAACACATTTTTGTAAGTGCGTGGGTGTTCCGATCTCTTGTACTTCTGTACAGGACAATTTAGGATTACCTCTTCACTGGAGATTAATGGTGAGGATGGGAAGAAGGGTGGTGGCTCCAAAAAGCGCAAACAGGGGAAACGAGATAACACTCACTTTTCAAAAAACAAACGCTAATTCAGAATCTAATTCCCACCCTATATCAAATCCCGCGCTCCTCTTACCCCCGCATCTGCCTCTACCCCGCCCTCTCTGATACCTATGGTGGGCGGAGCAGAGAAAAAACGCTCTCGGCTCCCCCAAATTGGTTACGCCCGCCCCGAGTTTTGGTTTCCCATATTTGAGCAAACACTGAGGAAACGGAACCGCTAACGTAGGCCGCCGACCAAATGACAGCGGAGCAGCACACACGAGGGCCAAGAAGGAAGCAAAACACGAAAAAAGGCAATAGTGTAGCAGCCACGTGAGGCAGGCGATGCCAGCCGCCCTCCGAGTGAGAACTTCAACTCCCGGCTTGCAGCTGGGCGGTTACCATCCCAGGACTACAACTCCCAGGGTGCTGCGGGAGCGACCACCCGCCACTCCTCCCGCCCCTCCCCCGCCCCTCCCGACCGGATCGGCGTGCGCCTGCGCACGGGAGGCCGGAGGAGTCTTACCCTAATGTAAGATGGTGGCCCGTCTGGCTGTGGAACCCACCGAAAGCTGAGAGTCTCTCTCTCAGCCGTAAAGGTCGGACTCGCTGAAGCAATCAGACCCGGTTCTGAAGAGTTTTTTTCCCCGACACTCGTTCAGTGGTCTCTTGTGAGGACGCGGCAGCGCGTGGAGTCGGCTAAGGGAAAAGCGAGGCAAGGCAGGCGGGTGAGTCTATGCGGGGCTGGGCTTTAGGGGAAACCCAGGGCTGACCGGCTACGAGAGAGCGGAGGCTTCGCTGGGACTGTGCAGGCCGCACCCCCCTTTCTCCCCACCCCCCCGCCTCATCTTCACCCTCCTCCTTCTCGATCTTCCTCCTCCTCCTCCTCCTCCCTCTCCCCTCTACGCCACAGCAGTTACCACCAGGAAAAGGGAGCGGGGCAGAAGGCAGCACGGCGGCGAGCGCCGGCTGCTTCGAAAATCTCTTCAATTGGGCAGCTGAGGCGGCTGCTCGTCTTCAGCGCTTTCCTCTACATTTTTGTAGGAGCAGCAATCTCAGGTCTCAGGACTCCTTGTTTTCCCAGCCCCCTTGCCCCTCTCTGACGTCCTTTCCCAGTGGACCCCGTCTCGCAGGACCAAAGCCATCACTCCCACTCTGACCCGTGCCGCTGCTGCTGCTCATTAATCCTACTGCTCGTTGCCCACTCGTCCTGCTGCTGTTTCTTTTTTTTTGCTCGGCTGCTACCACTCTGGAGTTAGCCTTTGCCCCCTTCTGTTGCTTGCAGCCCCTCAGCCTGTCTTGCTACCCTGGAGCTTCTTCCGATTTGCTGTCTTTCGTTTAACCACATCTGTCATTTTTAAAGCTGCCCCTTAACTATCTCGATTGTGCCGCTGCTCGTTCTAACCCACCTGTTTCATAGCTTTCTTGGGTATTGTCCTTCCCGTCCCTCTTTCCTAACTGATTCTTTCAGCATACTCTTCCAGAAAAAAAAAAAAAAGAAAGGGACGCCCCGTGTTGGCCCCTGAAAAGTCAAGGAAGTTGGGAAGTGAATGAAGTGAGGTAGGATACTATTAAACATTTTGAGTGAAGATCGTTTATTCGGGCTACTCCGGAGAGGAGCGTCTTGACCATTTTGCTCCCAGTGATCAATTTGTGGATTATTCGCTCTGTTGAGACGTGGTTTTGTTTTGTTTTGTTTTTCTTTTTTCATTTTGGACTGGTTTCTCCATGCTACCAAACGTTCTTCTGAATTGTATCTCCCCAGGACACTTAGTATGGGCTCTGATTATACCAACAAATATTAGCCTAGGCGTTTAAAAAATAAGATAAATCTGGCACACAATCAAATTCATCTGTGAGCTTCACGAGCAAATATAAGTGGTATTTTGATTATATGCAGGTTATATGTGGTTTACGGATTCCTTCCAAATTGAGAATTGATTATTGACTCAGTTTTATTGATGTTCAGCTTAATTGATGACATTTTATTTATAGTTTGAGTGGAAATTTCCTCTCTGGCTAATACCAGACTGACTTAATATTTTTGGATTTGGTAAGTTCTTTCTTTTAACATTTCTAGAATGGTAGGTATCAGAATACATTATCTTCTTTTGAAAACCATTAGGTATATAAGCAAAAGAAAAATCGATTTTTTTCTAGAACGAAATCCCTCGTTTTATTCATAGGAAAGAAGGGGGCTGGGAAAAGAAATGACAAAGCTGTGCACATAAATGCATTTGGTAACACTCACTGTCATTATTGTTTACATTAAGAAACAGAAAGCTAGAAGCCAAGGGTGGCTTATGATGTCTGTTTTGGTGAAAGCGAAATTAAAATGTCCTGAGTAATGGCATAAAGTGAAGAAGGAGCTTTTGCTATAGTCAGACTACTGTGAAGTAAAGAATTACCAGAAAAACAAACAGGATTACATAGATCAGATACATACATCTCAAATTTAAACATGAATAAGACATTGTATTCATGAGATATATATAAAAATGTTAAAAGTCATGGTAGCAATCTCATGCAGCAATATACCTCTTATTTGCAAAAGTAATAATACCTCAAGTGTAAATATAAATACATACAGCTGCCCTTTAAATCACTTTTGGAGATTACTGCATTAATTGTGATTTTTACAGATTTTACCTGTAATACTTGAGGAATCTTACCTTTGACATTACATTCACTTGATTGTGATAAATGGTCTGTTTCATCAAATGTAAACCAAGGTTAGGAAAAGATGTTTATAAAGCTTCATTTTTCCTTTCAACCACTTAAGCCACAATTTGGGGAAACTGAATTAATCCCTACTCTTCTGAGATTTAGAAGCAATTTATGTAGCAAACCTTGTGTTGAGTTATAACCTGAGCTTTTTTTTTTTAAGTATTACTTTTAGTTTATATTAGTAGGAAAATATTTAATACAATTGATCTTCAACTCTAAGCAAAAAATACATTTCATTTTTCTTTGTAATACACTGGCGGAGAAGCTTTCTACTATGAAAAATCCGAATGGGTTTAGAAACCTTTGGCAGTCATGCTTTGCTGAATTGTAAGCAATGTATTCTAGGAGAGGACTGTCTGGCAGAAGAAGGTAAATGATTTTAATATAGCTTTTCTTTTGTAAAGCTATTTTGCTTCAGTAAAAAAATGTTCTCAAGTAGTTTTCTCCACTCTATACTTTTTTTACCTGCAGTCATCAAATTCTTATTTTCAGCACTGTGAAGTCAAAATGAATTCACTATGGGATCTTTAACACATCTGAAGAAAATAATTTAAAAGTGCTTTGATATTTTGATAGGAAATAGAGAGCTGAGATTTAATATTGCAGCTTCCTAATTTTATGGGTTTTTTTGGGGGGGAGTGGGGGGTGGTTTGAAATACTTTCTGCTGGGTTCAGTAGTTGAATTCTTCAATTGAATAGATTATTTCTAATGGAGAGTTTTTGAATGTGAGTTACTTAAGGTTACCTTATTATAAAATTTATTTATATGAAGTTCTGTAGACAGACCTTTTACGAGGGATGAGACAATTATAATCAAATGGCAAAGTGCAGAAAAATTGTTTTGTAATGCCCTTCAACTTCAGTCTGAATGGAGCACTAGCGATAACTTGCAGTTTATTACTTTGTAAAAGAAAGAGGGCATTGCTTAAGGGTGAACATCTTGTGTTAGGGGAGTTTTATTTTTAAGATGATGTTTTATATATATATATATATATATTTATATATATATATATATATAGTTAATGAAAAAATACCTTCTCAGTTTAAGCACTATGATTTTAGAGATCTTCCCTTTCTCTCCTTCACTACTTCTGTCTTAAGGTTAAGCCACACTGTTGATTAAAACTTTTTTTTTTCTTTTTGGTGCCTGCAAATAGCACTTGATGAATCCGTTTCAACTCAGTGTTACTATTTCTATAGACCACTCAAGTGAAGTACAAAGTTTTAATTTGTGAAAACTTAAGCATTTGCTGAAAACTCAGTTAGTTTTTTGTCATTAAATTTACTACTGTCTTGACTTTTTGTGAAGGAAGTTACATTCATCTCAGCTGGTTCTAAAGAAAAACAGTAGGGAAATAGGTTATAGAGATCTTTAGTGCTCTAGAAATAGTATAACTAGAATGTACTACATACTTTTCTCAAAGGATTTCTTAATCTAAGTGGAACTTGTAAATGGTTTTCATCCCACTGGAGTAGCATGTATTGGATAAAATTTGTTAACACATTTTGAGATTTAAAAAAATTTGTGTTTAACTCAGAGATATTAGGAAAAATGTGCAAATGGCCCATTCTTTGTGGTAATACCCTTGATATTTTAAAAAGTAATATTTTTTCTCAAAAGTCAAGAGTATACAAATAATAAAGATGGGCATTATTTACTCACTTAGTGATGTGATGAAAGAAGATAATCTTATAGTTAGTGGTTTTCTGAAAATACTTTTTGATATTTATGTGGTCTTCTTTATTAGAAAAGATTGTATGGTAAATATCAAATTTTTTCAGATGTAATATTAATCCAATAGGTTTTGTCTCATTTCTTTTTCATAGCATGATTCTTAAAGTAGTTTATAGAAGAGAAAATTTCAACACTATTTTGGCCCCTTAGATTAGCTTTCCTATAGCAGTTTTTCTTTGGCCCCTTAGATTAGCTTTCCTATAGCAGTTTTTCTTTTACTGGAAGAGGGAAATTACATGCTACTAAAAAGAAGATCATTACCTTTACTCGCTAGGAAAATGAAACTTTAAAGATAGGGCAAGTACAAGGCAATTTGAGTATGTTTATTTTTCTTCTAAGAAGTTTATTTGTGAGTGTGGTTTCATTCTTTCTAAACTCTGTTTATACAAGAAAGTTGTCCTGTTTTAAACTTTAATTGTATTGGGTGATGGACAGATGATGTATTGCTATGAGGATAAAGCTTGCTATTTATTTGTTATTCAGTCGCTCAGTCGTGTCCGACTCTGCAACCCCATGGACTGCAGCACACCAGGTTTCCCTGTCCTTCACCATCTCCTGGAGTTTGCTTAAACTCATATCCATTGAGTCAGTGATGCCATCCAACCATCTCATCCTCTGTCCCCCCCCCCCCCTTCTGCCCTAAATCTTTCCCAGCATCAGGGTGTGTGAAATATCTCTTCGCAATCAGCTGGGTTTTTAGTTATGGTATCTAAAACCTCCCCTCTTGAATATTTAGAGAAATTGTGGAGAAGGGGAAATCAAAATAATCAGATTAGTGTGTGTATATGCCTAAAACTAGTTTGGGAGAAAAAAAGTCAAGGTAAAGAAGCAATGTCATTAGAATAAAACGCCAACATTTAAAGATAGTAGGTGTTTGTATTACTGCTTTTAAAAAGAATTAATGATGATGTAGAGAAATGGTGGTTGAATTTTGATAAGTAGCTGTAGCCTGAACTACCAAAGCGGTGGAGCATTCCTTAGTAGCAGCAAACAGATACATTGTCATTAAGACAAATATCTGAAATTTCTTAAACATAATTTTCAGTTCTCAGAATAGAGGAAGTGCTTATTTTTCTGATTATTTAATACTCTACTAAGTCAGTCTTTGTTAAGAGCAATAGGTGTCTTCAGATTGTGTATTTCTTGAAGTAGCGTTGACTGATTTGGCTTATTGAACGTTGATTGTAGCAGTCTTTTTTTTTTTTTGCCTTTCATATTTTGCTTTTTTTAAAAAAAAAACAACAGCTGATTTTCAGCTGTTGTTTGGGTGGGTCCTTTTGTGAATGCTGTAATTGAATGAGAATTTGAGATATAAACAGTATTGCTTTTGGTAGTAGATTAATTTTTCTTTTGATGGTGATCCCTTCCATTTAGATTGGTTTTTTCTTTTTTTGTTGTTTTTTGTTTTTTTTTCTTTAATTTTTAAGTTAATTCTTAGTTGAGAATTAGAATCATACAAGTTCCCTGCCAAGTTAGATCATTCCAGAATTTTTTTCTTACTTTAAAATAGGGACCTGGGTATTTGTTGGGTAAAGAAAAGTGGTATTCTATGCCTTGGTTTTGTCATTTAAAATAAACTATAGACTTATTAGTGTTAAAAAAGAAAACATTGTGGAAAATTTTAAACAAAAGTGGACAAAAATCGCTGTCTACTGTGTCAAAAATCTCTGACACAGACAGAAGTGTCTGTGTCACTTCAAAGGTCAACTCATAATCAGTCTGGGTTCACCTGTGCCTTCACTTAGTTTACTCCGTGTCCCCCTGCTCTTTGACCTGGATTATTCTGAAGCAAATCCTCATCTTCACAACTATTTCATATGAGCTAGAAATCTTTTGACATAAAAATCCTTGATTTTTTTCTTTTTGAAGCATGATTATTCAGTCTGTCAGATGGTCTTTAAGTATTTACTATAGATGTGCTTCTTGGGAAACGGTTCAACCTCTTCTAAGAGTTCATTATCTTGTTGGGTGTACTTCCATAATTATTAACTAGCGCTAACCAAAACATAATACATCTAATGCTTTGATTCATAGGTCTGAGTCCAGTATGTTAGAGTAGGGATATTTAGAAGTAGGGCTTCTTGAGAAAGTAGGACTTGAATAAAGAATATGTACTGTCTGTATAGGCAGAGCGTCTTCAGAAGGAGAACATTCCATACATTCCATGTGGAGTGTGGAAGCAGGAGCAGACACGTTGATGGGGACCAGCATGATGTGAGAGAGAGATGAGTCTGATCTCAGTGGAATAAGGTGCTAATTTCTGAGAATGGTGTCAGAGAAATTAGTATACTAGATTTGGGCTAGATTGTGAGGTGTATTCAGTGTCAGGTTGAATCTGATCTGCTAAGTAGTAAGGAGCCAGTAGGTTGGTTGGGGCAGGAGATGACATAGTGAAAGTACTCTCTAGAAAGATCCCACCTTCAGTAGTGTGCAGTGTATTTTGGGGAGGACAGTTGAGTGAGAAAAATTAATCAGATGTTGGCGTGACGTCTCTTAGATTCCATCTTCGCTTCAGTCCTTTACATCCAGAAATGACAACAAGGTTTTGGAGAGCAGAGAACTGAAGAAACGTAGTCTCTTTGTCTTTGATAGTAAACTGCAGTTTGTTACCCAAGCCCAGCTTTTGGAAAGGAAGTGATGCGTGATTTCTCAAAATAACAATCTCAAAAAATTTCAGCAGAAAATAACCACCAGTGTTTTCAAATAATTTTAGTTGTGTGTTCACTGAGAAATAAGAGTTTAGAAAATAAAATCTTTTATTACATGATGATGAGATGGAACATATTTCATCTGTAAAAGAGAAGTTGATGCCTCATCTGCTTAAGTGTGTATGAGTTCAGGATTATTAGGAAATGTATGTTTGAACAGCTTGTAACCAGTATATATTATTGGGTGTCTTTAAAGTTTAATAGTGACCTGATGAAAGCAGAAGGAATGGCATAAAATTCTGATGAATAAAATACTAACATTGTCAACCCCAAGCTCCCGTAAGGATGAATAAGGATAGGTCAGCAGGGGAAAGAATGTAGGGCCATTATTAAGTGAAAGTTTATTCTTTGATTTATTTTGATTATACTTTGTTTTGCAGAGGTATTCTAAACAGATCTGGTTAAACAACAGGCTTGCTTATTCTATTTGGAATTTTTTTTTTAAGTTCTGAGACCCTTGAAATTATTCTTTTCTTTGTTTTGGTTTGTTTACTCTTCATTAAACCAACTTTCTTCATCTATTGTGTATTTCTGGATAGCATGCTTTCTTTGTTTTGTGAAGGAAAATTTCATTTTGTATCTTAAAGCAACGGGGAAAAAGTAGATTTCTTGTTTTGGCTTTGTAAATAGTAGATGAGTAATAATACTTTATTTGCATTTCTTCTCTTTTTGCTTCCCTCAATATGACACGTAGTCCCTTTTTACAACATTTAGCATGTAGATCTCAAGAATTATCACAATTGAGTCTGAAAATATATCAAGCTTGGGGTGCTTACAGCTTCAAAATGACTTATCAATCATTTTCTTTCCTATTATTAATATAAAAGATTTACAATAATGCCATGAATATTTTGGGAAATTATAATAAGAATAAAGATAATAATGTAATATGGTGCTTTGTTGGGAAATATGTGTTTTTCATTGACATTCCCTCCATCCTGAACCTCCTTGATCCTGGTAATGTGACAGAGCTATTTCTGACATTTTTCCCCTTCTTTCTTTAGCGGGTTATGTGTGCTGTCTAATATGGTCACTAGAATAGAAAGCTGTTGCTTTCTCCTTTGCTATATTTTAACAGAGCCTTTCATATTTTAATTTTGGATTTAAGATTGAATTGAGATCGCCTTTGCGCAGAAGAATCTTGTGGAGGATTATGCTTCTTTCTCATTCCCAGTGTACGTGGAAAGGAAGTAAATTATCAAATATGCAGTATAGGAGAGCCTTAGTATTTGAGAATATTTTCATTGGTAGCTCCCAATCTATTCTTTTCCCCCAGCAACTTTTAATTTAATGCCTTGAGTATGGAGCCATGATGAAGGGGTGGTAGTGAACTGAAAGACACTCAGTTGTGTCCAACTCTTTGTGACCCATGGGCTATACAGTCCATGGAATTCTCCAGGCCAGAATGCTGGAGTGGGTAGTTGTTCCCTTCTCCAGGGGATCTTTTGAACCCAGGTCTTCCATGCTGCAGGTAGATTCTTTACCAGCTGAGCCACCAGGGAAAGGAATACTCGAGTTGGTAGCCTATCCCTTCTCCAGGTGATCTTCCCGACCCAGAAATCAAAACGGGGTCTCCTGCCTTGCAGGCGGATTCTTTACCAGCTGTTACCAGGGAAGCCCTGAGGGGTTGGTAGGGAGGGGAGCAAATGGTTCCATGCTCCAAGAGGCTCTCCCAGATTTTAACAACTTGAATTAATGTCAGATTATTAGTATTTTGCATGGCTTTATTCATATAAACCTTGGGAAAGGGCCCTTTTTGTGTGAGTGGCTTTGGGAGTGTCTTGAGTTGCTAGGAGGGCAGGTGCATTGCAAACCTAGGAAAAGGGAAGACAGGCAGAAAATACAATGAAAGTCTTCAAATTCTAATAACGGCCACAGTGCATTTTTGCCTCAGGCGTTGATGGTACGGCCTCCTTTGCTGCCTTTGGCTACACACTTTAGGTTTTTCTTTTCTAAGTTAGGCTACTAGTTGGGAAGGCTACAAACTTTAGCCTTTTCTAAGTCAGACTAGCTTCCTTCTCCAGGCTTCGGTATTTTAATCTCTCTAGCTCAGAACCTGATAATTGTGTCTTTAATCTGCCAGGAAGAAGGGAGAAATGGGAAAGAGAAAAAAATATGTATGATACTCCTCGTCTCTTCATAAATTGGCATATGATTATTCTAAGATTATTTTATACAAGAACCTCTTCCTTTGATTTTTAATTGTATATAATCAGTTCTAAAATAGCTTCATAAATTTCCTAAATGAATCCTTAGAAATCTTGTAAAATGTGCTTTAGCCATAGAGTTGGTGGTAGGTTGCAGGGTATGGATATAAGTTAGGTGCTTAGTGGTACATCTTTGGGAATGTCTTGCTTCTATTAAAATCTCTTCTGTTATACTCGCCCTAGTACAGATGTGAATGTTGCTTCTAGAAAGTAGAGCTCGTAGTCTTTGTTTAAGGTAGTTACCTTCCCTGCACTGTATTCTAATCTGTTTGATACTAATGAAAACAAGTATGACAATAAAATACTTTAATAGCCATGCTAATAAAAGAACATTTATTAGCTATATGTATATATAAATATATAAAAATATATTTTGTCATGCCTAGCAAATATTTTCAGCAGCTTTGAAGAACTTTGAATAACATATGATGTGTTTGTGTTTACAGATTGTGCATTTTATGATGTACTACTAAATTCTACAGTCTTCAAAACTTGGCATTATATTAAAAGAAATATTGCTCTTAGAGTAAAGGAGTTAACTTAAATGATTTTTTTTTAATACAGTTGAACATAGTTTTCATTGGCCTCTGGATTTTCTTGCCAGCCTTTTGAATTCCTATTTTTGTTTATTGCTTCTGCTGCGAATATTATGCAGTTTAGTATGGAACCAGGCTGCCTGAGCATGAATCTTGACTTTACCACATACTCCTTGTCAGACCTAGGGCAAGTTACTTTATCCTATCAGGGCCTCAGCTTCCTCATTTGTAGGATGCAGCCATTAAGATTGTCGTGTGGTATAAATGAGTTAATGTCTATAAAATGCATGGAGTAGTGTTTGGCATATAGTCTTGTTTTGTATGTGTGCTGAGTTGTGTCTGACTTTTTGCAGCCGCATGGACTGTAGACCTCGAGGCTCCTCTGTCCAAGAGATTTCCTAGGCAAGAATACTGGAGTGGGTTGCCATTTCCTCCTCCAGGGGGTCTTCCCAACCCAGGGATTAAACCTGTGTCTCTTGTGTCTCCTGCATTGGCAGCAGGATTCTTTACCGTTAGCGCCACCTGGGAAACCCTTGGCATATAGTAAGCCCTGTAGAAGTGTTTGCTGTTTTTACACATTTGAAAGGATTTTAAAAAAATCTGTTTCAGTAGAGTTTTTATTCAGTATACTTTTTTCTGTCTAGGTAGTGGACATAGGTTTTCAGTAGTTATTTGACCAACTAGAAACACAAGTAGAGTGTTTTATGGGATAATCCAAGTACTGACCTATCTAGGATTCTTTTGAATCAGGGAATACTAGAAAATGAATCTGGACAGGTATGATAGAAAATAATTATGAGTGTTTTGAACGAAGACAGAGAAATTTAGATGTGATTGATAAGAGGGGAATCATTGCAGTCACTTCAAATTCATTTTTTTAAGTTGGGGAGAGATGTGTTTAAAATAGTGTTTCAGTTCAGTTGCTCAGTCGTGTCCGACTCTTTGTGACCCATGGACTGCAGCACGCCAGGCCTCCCTGTCCATCACCAACTCCTGGAGCTTGCTCAAACTCATGTCCTTCGAGTCAGTGATGCCATCCAACCATCTCATCCTCTGTCGTCCCCTTCTCCGCCTGCCCTCAATCTTTCCTAGCATCAGGGTTTTTTCAAATGAGTCAGCTCTTCGCATCAGGTGACCAGAGTATTGGAGCTTCAGCTTCAGTATCAGCCCTTCCAGTGAATATTCAGGATTGATTTCCTTTAGGATGGACCAGTTTGATCTCTTTTCTTTCCAAGGGACTCTCAAGAGTCTTCTCCAACACCACAGTTCAAAAGCATCAATTCTTTGGCGTTCAGCTTTCTTTATGGTCCATCTCTCACATCCATACATGACTACTGGAAGAACCATAGTATTTAGGGGAAGATGGTTTTGAGTGTCTGTGGTAGCACAGATACTTGATTTTATGTGGATAAGATGTTTTTTGTCTATTCTGTTCATTGATGTATCCAGAGTGACTCCAACAGTGCCTGGTAGGTAAAAAGACGCTTGACAAATATTTATTGGATGAATGAACCTTGAGGGGGACTGAGATAACAGACAAGTATAAAGGAAAGTAAGTTTTTGGGATCCCTCCTTTTAAAGGGGTAGAAGTTAAAAAAGGTATTATTAACGGAACAACTGGAGAAGTAAAAAGAAGGTGGAAAACTATGTCTCAGAAAACGAAGAATTTCCTAGGGCAGAAGTCACAGGGATGGTAAGATCCAGTATGATATCACTTCCAGTATGACTTCAGGAGGAAAGAAGGAAATGACACAATTCAATGCAACATTCGGGAGAAGGCTATGGCACCCCACTCCAGTACTGTTGCCTGGAAAATCCCATGGATGGAGGAGCCTACTCCACGGATGGAGTAGGCTGCGGTCCATGGGGTCGCTAAAAGTCGGATACGACTGAGCGACTTCACTTTCACGCATTGGAGAAGGAAATGGCACCCCACTCCAGTGTTCTTGCCTGGAGAATCCCAGGGACGGGGGAGCCTGGTGGGCTGCCGTCTGTGGGGTCGCACAGAGTCGGACACGACTGAAGTGACTTAGCAGCAGCAATGCAACATTCCAGGAGAAGGAGACTTGAGAAGGCCCTTTGGCTTGTGGTGGGATGGTCACTAATCACATTAGAGCAATGTCATTAGACTGGGAATATGAATCAGATTGGGGGGAGTTAAGGGAAGTGGTAAGTAGAGATTGTAGGTAAAGACTGTTCAGTAGTAGATAATGACTGTAAAAATGTCAGTAAAACAGATTATAATAGCAGCTTTCATAGTTATTGAATGTGTAATATGAGAGATTCTGTTTATTAGAAATGAGAAAACTTGAGGCAGTCTTCGTGCTGAATGTTCTTAAATTTCACAGTATAGAAGACTTATTACACATGCTGCTTCAGGGCTCTGCCACTTGCTAAATAACTCTGTAATCTTGAGGAAAGTTGCTTAATCTTCTCATGCATTGGTTTTTTCCTTGTAAATGTTGGAGATCTAGTTCATAGATCTGTTATGTTCATAGATCTATGTTATTTCTTAGACCTGTTAAATTAATCTTTTTAAAATGCTTAGAAAATGCTTAGTATGTAGTAAATATTTGATAAATATTAGCTGTTATTATCATCCACTGCTGAAGTGAGGGTAAGGAGTAGGATTGGACAATAGAAGAGAATAGGAAAAAAATTAATAAAATCATTGCCAAGTAGTGGTAAGAACTGAATAGAAAAGCCTTAGAACCTTTGCTCTGACTGTCCCTCTGCTTGGAGAACAGTTTTCCAATTACTGTATAGCTATCTCAACTCCCTCAGACCTTTGTTCACATAATGTCCTTTTCAATAGGCCTGCCCTATTTATTTACAGTTAGCATTCAAGCCTCTCTCTCCTAATATTTGCATTGTTTTACTTAAAAAAAAAATACAGTGTGCTAAGTCACTTCAGTTGTGTCTGACTCTTTGTGAACCTGTGAATTGTAGCCTGCCAGGCTCCTCTGTCCATGGGGTTCTCTAAGCAAGGACACTGGAGTGGGCTGCCATGCCCTGCTCCAGGTGATCATCCCAACCCAGGGATTGAACCCATTTCTCTTAAATCTCTTGCATTGGTAGGCAGTTCTTTACCACTAGCACTATTTGGGAAGCCCTTAAAATACAATACTTCAAACATATCATATAATCCACTTACTTATTATATATTCCTTTTGTTGTCAATCTCCATCTACTAGGCTGGGGATGTTTGTTCCTTGATAGACCCAGGTTCTGGGAATAACATTTAGTACATAATAGGTGCTCAGTATATGCTCTTTGAATGAGTAAATTATTTCTCCATTGAAGTGAGGTGGATGGGGAAATCAGTTTAAGTGGTGCTGGGGATACAATTTTGGAGGAAAAGCCAATTTTCTGAGATTGATGGATACTATATAGAAGTTGATCTTCTCAGATCAACTTCCTCTTCTCAAGTGGGTTTTCTGAGTCCATTTTGGTACTGGTTTCCCTGGAAATCACTTGGGAAACCCATTAAACTGAGGAAAGAAAAATGTTAAGACACCTCTCTTTTTCTATAATAATTATATTTTACTTTTGATTAGCTGGTAAAAGCTTAAATTTTTGTGTTTATTAGAATTTAGGAACTGTTCTAAAGATTTATATTATTAATTTTTAAAAACTCTACAGCCTCACAGGTACATTGCAGTTTCCTTGTATGCCATCGTTAGGGTGAAGGAAGCGCCCTTTGCGCTGAGACGAAGGGCAGGGCTCCCCAGACCCCTGTGCTCTGTCCACAGGGAGCTCCTCACGCCTCCTCTCTCCCTCTGGCACTCACAGGCTTGACACCACTGCGTGCCTGAAGTCCAGATCTCATTATATCTTTTATCCCTTTTTATGTCAGTTACTACCATTCTCCCAAGTGACAGTTCATGTCTCACGCTTGAATCCTCACAAAGTTCTGAATGTTTCTTACCTGATTTTCAGTCCTTTCCATCATCAGCAAAATTTCTCATATCACTGTTTTTTTTTTTTTTCCCCTAAACACTTCCTCCACTTCCTACTGTTATGAAGACAGTTTCCCCTGTCATCCTTGCAAGTTTTGGCTATCATATTTTTCCTTTAATTTTTATATGCTGTCATCAAGGGTCAGTGGTGAGTTTCATGTACTGAGATTTAAGATTGCATTTCTCATTATGGCCACTTCTACTGACTAGGAGTCAAAAAGGGAGCCTGGTTTATATTGTCCAAAAACCCTTAGGTTTGCTGGCATTTCTTGCATTCTGAGCTACTCATCTTTTAGCTCATAGTATACTGTCGTTTTTGCTAATAACACTATCCGTTTAAAAATTCTTGACAGTTGCAGTGTGTACCATTTGTGTTGTTTCTATTACTTTGACCTCTTAAGTTCTAAAATTCTTTAATGATTTTGCTCTCCACCCAATCTCAGCCACTACTTCATGGTTGTATGTTTTCCCCCCCGCCCCAGCTGTGCTGCTTGGCATGCCGGATCCCAGTTCCCTAGCGAGGGATTGAACCTGTGCCCCCTTTAATGGTAGTGAGGAGTCCTGACCACTGGACCGCCAGGGAAGTCCCCATAGTCGTATCTTATGCCTTGTTATTACCAATGACGTGAGCCCTGCCTCCCATGATTTTCAGTTCATGCAACCCCTCTCTGACCACCATATGTCTTTTCACTCCTTCCAGGCACTTCCCGACTCAACAATCTTATTGTAGTTAGGAGCTCTGATCCAAAGATTCTATTTTCCTTTGCACTGTCCGCCCCACCCCCACCTTGATTTTGTTTCTTCCCTTCTTACCTAGTGTACATTCATTACCTGGGTATCAATCATTCTATTCATGAGTTGATGAGAGATTATTCTAGTCTATCTTATCTTAACTAAACCTTGAAGGCATATTTAACGTAGACTTTGATTATACCAATGTTTGTGGGTGGGGAAGTTGTCTGCTTTTCACCTCATTCACCCTCCTCTCCTCCATCCTACACCCAAACGACCTGACGACCTATATACCAAAGGAAATTGGGAAGAGAGGTTATGAGTTGGTTACTATTACAGAAAGTTACTTTGAATGGAAGACTGGACCACCCTTTTAAATAAGAGATCCATTGGGACTTCCCTGGTGGCCCTGTGGTTACAAATCCATGCTCCCAATGTGGAGGACACGGGTTTGATCCCTTGTCAGGGATCTAAATCCCACATGCCACACAGTGTGGCAAATAAAAGAGTGATCTGTTGTTGCTTCACCACTGCCTCTAACCTCCTCTAGCAACACTTGCTTTCTCCCCGACTCCTGCCAAACTTGGTGTCCTTCTCTACCCCTGCCCTTTCTCTGTTTTTCCCTACTTCCACATGGATGTATTGTATTTCTTAAGACCTTTGGCTCTATTTGAATCAGTATTTTATACTTTAAACTCTTCTTTCAGATATCTTGATAGTGCATTCTGCCATCTCTGATGTGAGTTGGTTTTACTTTTGTTAATAAAGTTTCCAACAGAATGATACTGAACATGACAACAAAAGGGTTAATTGATACAAATAGGGAAATCATGTGTAAAATTGTGGGGAAATGAAAGATATGTTTTTTGGGTACTCTGAATGTGCTTGTCATAATGCTCATGATTTCTAGAAGAGTTACACTGTATTGCAACATGTAGAGAAGCTTGGAGATTAGTTGAAAAAACAACTTCATAGTTCTTTTCTTTTATCTTTTCACTTCTGTTCTCTGAAGCAGATGTTCTTTAATGTTTTCTTTTGATTCCCTTTCAGAATGTTCTCTTATACTGGGATCAGCAATCATATTACAAGTTGGGATATTGTGTGTATGTTACTACTGATATCAGATCTTTTCATATTTTAGTAGTTAGGACCCTAGATTGGTACCAAGAGATTGGTCTGAAGATAGATATATATATATATGCCTGTTTTCTCAAGCTGTTTCAGAGTTGTATTGTTTACTATGTTACCCATGAGCTATGTGTTGGCTTTTGAGCACTTGAGATGTGGCTAGTCTGAATTAAGTTGTGCGCTAAGTATAAATTAATGATTACATGTTGAGTTGGTAATATTTTGGATATATTGGGTTAGATAAATTACCTGTTCTTTTTCTCGATGTGTCTAGTAGAAAATTTACAGTTACATATGTGGTTTGCATTTTATATCTCTTTGACATTGCTGTCTTATCTTACTTTTTCCTTTGTTCTAACAGTTTCAATTATTTTAATCCATTATATATTCTCTAAAAATGATTTTGGTGTTATGTAATATAAAAGGATTTTTTCTGAAGTTTAGTATTTTTATGTTGTTATGCTTATTAGTATTCACTTTCTGAAACCTTGAGTTGTCTTTCTTTTCCTTTTTTTTTTTTAACCTTTTGACTTTCGTCTTATCTTCTCATGGTACTATATAGGCATGTTATGCTTTCTGTATATTGCCTGGAAGAATTTTGGAGGAATTTAAAAAGTATAAGAGTTTATCTTTTATTTACTTCTTAATATTTAGGACTACTAATACTATATTTTATAAATCATTCTGTTACTAATGTAGAATTTTAAAATTTAAAGTAAAAGCAATTTGTACCTGGTAGAAAAGAAAAGGGACTGAAAATTTCACATGAGGAAAGTCTGCTTGAACATAAAACCCAGCAAACAAATAAATACACAAGCAAAAATGCACTGACTTAGTTTGCTGTTAAAGGTTTTATAAACTTTCATAAACTTGGACCTTAGCACCATTGCTACTGTTTCTCCTTCCATGTTGTAGTCCTTTGAGGGTTTAAGTTTTTGCTTTTATTTCTCTTACCTTTTTTGATCTTTGGAAAAAAAGGATTCATATTGGGTTCAAGGAATACCTTTATAGGGTTAAGCCTTAAACTGTTTAAAACCAAGTGGTGGAAAAAAAAAAAACAACCAAGTGGTGTAGCTCAGATCTGGGTAATTTTTAAGTGAATAAATGATTTGGGTAATTGTGGATTATATTTTAAAGTGAGCTGTTGACTTCTGAGCTCCAAAATCTATTTCAAATTAATCTGTCATATGTTGTTACCATCAAGGTATTAACAAAAATGGCTTTGTTAGGTATTTGAAAATTATTTACTGGAGAACTATTTTATTATCCTTACCTACTTAGAGAATAGTAGGTACCTACATACTGTAAATTATATAAAAGCATATTCACAAGAAAGTATATAAGAAAAAAATTTGGCCAACAAGCTTGAACTTTTTTTAAGATTGGAATTGATAAAATATAGGTTTAAAAATGAAAATTGGGAGAAAGCTTATCTTGGGAGAAAAGAGTAGAGAAATAGAGATAATAGGGATTGTGAGAAGGAAGTAGAAAAGTGAGCTCATAGAAGTTCACATTCTTAGATGCTCAATGGAAGGATAATTTTGTTACTCTTTGATAGACTGAAACAAAGATTTTGCTACTTGGCAACTTTCTGGATCTTAGAATACCCTGTTTAACTTTTTGGTTCTTCCTAAGTTTTGAGGATAGGCCTGATTTCTGTTGGCTGTGCAGACTTAGATTTGGGTTGATCTATAAGAATAATTTCTGAATCCATCTGTGTTGTGTATATCATATGTTCTTTTTTAATTTGCTGAGTAGTATTTCGTGGTGTGGATATACCACAGTTTGTTTATTTGGCTTGTTTGTAGTTTTTTTGCTTTTCCTAATTGAGTTGTTTTGAGCATTTGCGTACACATTTTTGCATGGTATAGGTTTTCATTTCTTTGGGATAAATGCCCAAGAGCATGCTTACTTGATCATCAGATAAGTGCATATTTAGTTTTAAAAGAAACTATAAGATTATTTTCTAGAGTTGCTCTATGACTTTGTATTTCTGCAAGCATTGTATGAGTGATTCAGTTTCTCTGCATTCTGATCAGAGTGGGTGTGTATTATCCCTATTTTTCATTATAGTCACTCAAATGTGTAATATTTCATTGTAGTTTTAATTTGCACTTCCTTATGGTTAAAGTTGTAGAACCCCTTTTCATGTCCTTATTGGTCATTTGTGTATCCTCTTTGGTGAAATATCTGATGTCTTTTGCCCGTTTTCCAGTTTGATATTTTTGCTCTTGAGTTGTGAGGATTTTCTATATTCTAGATATAAGTACTTTGTCAAGTATGTGGTTTGCAAATATTTTTTTCCCAGTATGTAGCTTGTCTTTTCATCTTCTTCATAGGGTCATTCATAGAAAAAACTTTTAATTTGATGAGGCCAATATGTTAATTCTGTTTTATGTATTGTGCTTTTTGTTACAAGTCTAAGAACTCTGCCTAGTCCTGAGTCTTGAAGATGTCTTTCTAAATTTTTCCCTAGAAGTTTTATTGTCTTTCATTTTACATTTAGTGTATGATCCATTTTGAGCCACTTTTTGTATAAGATAGGAGATTTCAGTTGATATTTTTTTCCTTTCTTTTTAGTTCATTTGTTCCAGCACCTTCTGTTGAAAAGGCTCTCTTTCCTCTGTTGAATTGCTTTGCATATTGTTGTCAACAGTTACTTGGACATATTTGTGTGGACCTATTTCTGGATGTTCTGTTCCATTCCATCCATGCATGTGTTTGTCTCCATCAGTACTACACTGTTTGAGTAATGTAGCTATGTAAGGCAAGGTAAGGTGAAGTCGCTCAGTTGTGTCCGACTCTTTGGGACCCTACAGAGTATAGCCTACCAGGCTCCTCCATCCATGGGATTTTCCAGGCAAGGGTACTGGAGTGGGTTGCCATTTCCTTCTCCAGAGGATCTTCCCAACCCAGGGTTCGAACCCAGGTCTCCCTCATTGTAGGCAGACGCTTTACCGTCTGAGCCACCAGGGAAGTCTATGTAGTAAGCCTCAATATCAGGCTTACTACATAATTTGATTCTTTAGGTCTTAATGTTTTAGGTCTTGTAGGATCTCCTTTCCATACAGATTTTAGAATAAGCTTATTTATACCTGTAAAAAAAAAATCTTTCTGTGAAAGATTTTGCTAAGATTTTGTGAAAATCATGCTAAGAATTACATCTATATCAATTACATACCTTATTTATGGAGTATTGTTCTTCACTGTGTTGTGTCTTCCAGGCATTGAACATCCTAAGTCTCCAGTTCTTTAGGTCTTTTTAAATTTTTTTCATCAGCATTTTGTAACTTTCAATATATAGACCTTGCCCATCTTGTTAGATTTACACCTAAGTATTTAATTTTGTTTGGAGTGATTTTTAAATGACATTGTGTTTGTAACTTAGGTTTTCATATGTTTATTATTAGTATGTAGAACTATGGTTGCTTTTTATGTGTTAACCTTTTATCATTTGACCTTGCAGAACTAATTTATTAGTTCTGTTAGTTCATTTCTTTTTTTATAGATTCCTCAGTATTTTCTAAATGAAAAGTCATGTTATCTACAAACAGGGACAGATTTTTTTCTTCTGTTCCAATCTGTTTGCCTTTATTTCCTTTTCTTAACCTTGTTTGCTGAACTTCCAGTGTTGAAAAAGATTGGTGAGAGTGGCCATCTTTGCCTTGTACTTAAGCTTATGTGGGAAACAGTTTTCGCCATTAAGTTGTGATGTTATCCATGGGTTTTTTTTTTTTTAATCAACTTTATTTTTTTTAACCAAATTGAGGAAGTTCTCCTCTATTCCTAGTTTACTGAGAATTTTTATTTTGAATTTTGATAAATGCTTTTCTGTCAATTGATATGATCATGTAATTTTTCTTCTCTAGCCCTTTTATTTGGTGGATTACAGTGATTGATTTTCCAGTGTTGAACCAGCCTTGCTTTCCTAAAATAAGTCTAATAATCTTTTTATATGTTTCTGGATTTTATTTGCTTACATTTTGTTTATGATTTTTGCATCTTAAGTTCATGAGAAATAGTGGTGTGAAGTTTTTGTTTATATTTTTTGGTACTGTGTCTGTCTGGTTTTGATGCCACAGTGATACTCACCTCATAAAATGAGTTAGGAAGAGTTCCTCGTCTTTTCTGGAAGGTAGTATAACAATAAAACTAATTCTTTAAATTTTTGGTAAAATTCTCCAGTGAAGCCATCTGGGCCTTGGAATTTCCTTTTCCTGAGTTCTGAACTATGGAGTCAAATTTTTTTTTTTTTTAATGCTTATAGGACTATTCAAATGATCTCTTTCATCTTTTATTGAGTTATGGTGATATGTGGGTTTTTTTTTAAATGTTTTTTTCAGTTTTATTGAGATATAATTGACATAGAGCACTGTGTAAAGTTAAGATGTACAGCATAATAATTTCACTTACATGATTATCAGAAGAAATTTGGTGAACATCCATCATCTCATGCAGATACAAAATTAAAGAAATAGAAAAAAATTTTTCCTTGTGATGAGAACTCTTAGGATTTACTTTCTTAACAGCTTTCATATATAACATACAGCAGTGTTAACTGTATTCATCATGTTGTATGTTACATTCCTAGTATTCATTTATCTTAAAACAGAAAATTTGTACCTTTTGACCACATTCATTCAATTCACCCCCCACATCCCCTGTTCCCTGCCTCTGGTTACTCATCTCTTTTTTTTAATGAGTTTGTTTTTGAAGTATTACTGACCTCCAACACTATGTTAGTTCCTGTTATATACAATGTAGTGCTTTTGTATTCCTATACATTTCAAAATGATCACCTGATGTCTAGTTATGATTTGTATTTATTATATTCCTCAACATGATGTGTGGTTTTTAATAATTTTTTCTAAGTTGAATTTATGAATATGAAGTTGTTCTCAGTATTTCCTTATTATTATTTTAATGACTGAGAAATCTGTAGTGATAATCCCCTATTTCCCTCTGATAGTTGTGATTCAAGTCTTTCTTCTTTTTGTTTTTGTTAGTCTTGCTAGAGGTTTATAAGTTTATTTGAAACAAAGAACCAGCTCTTTGTTTCATTATTTTTTCTTATTTCTGTTTTCAGTTTTATTGATCTCTGTCTTTATTATTTTCTCTTTTATGCTTGCTTTGAGTTAATTTTCCTCTTCTTTGTAGTTTCTTGCAATAGGAACTAGGATGATCAATTTAAGGCCTTTTTTGTCTCCTAAAGTGAGCCTTTACGGCCATACATTTTCCTCTGGGCACTGCTTTAGCTGCATTTCGCCTTTGATATATTGTAAGTTGGATTCCATTATGGTCAGTGAACATACTCTTTATGATGTCAGTTCTTTGAAATTTGTTGAGGTTTTATGGCCCAGGATATTGTTTTTCTGGAAGAATGTTCTATGGATGCTTGAAAAGAATATATGTTCTACTTACTTTTTGACTCCATTGGAATACCACCTACCTCTCCCTGTGCAGCTCTCTCCTTACTGCCTGCCCCACCCGTTCTGTTTGGTTCATGTTCCTTATTACTGGTTTGTAGAGCATCATTGACATTTATTCTTAATTCTTCTCCTTATAATTTTTTATTTCCCATAAATTCTTAATTTTTTGTCTCATGTCTCATTTGACATTTTCTGTAGTTTTAAACAAAATTTAATATTGTCACTAGTTTTTAATGTTGGCAGTGTCATTTGTGCTTACACTAATGGCAGATTGACCTTGAAATATTACTGCTCCAAGGTGAAATATGGTGGTGTGTTTTTATTATTCTTTAAAAAGTCGCTCATAAAGTATGATTCTTGGGATAAATTTAGACTGAATAGGAATTGTATGCCAGGCATATTGCTGTGCATTAAATAGGAGGAAAATCTATGTTTTCAAGGTACTTCATTGGACACAAGATAAACGCTTCTTCAGTGTTTATAATAGTATAAGACAGATGCTTAATGGAGAGGTACTATAAGAATTCAGAAAAGGAGTAATTAAAGAATGTAGGCAGGATTAATTTGTGTAGCCTTGTGAAAAAAATAATACAGTTGAACCTTGAACAGTGTGGAGGTTAGGGACACTGACCCTCCCTGCAGTCAAAAATCCGAGTATAAAGAAAATTAAAAAAGACAAAATCTCTGTTTAATTTATAGTTGCATGCTAAGTTGCTTCAGTCTTGTCTGACTCTTCGCAACCCTATGAACTGTAGACCGCCAGGCTCCTCTGTCTGGGGAATTCTCCAGGCAAGGATACTGGAGTGGGTTGCCATTTCCTACTCCAGGGGATCTTCCCCACCCAGGGATGGAACCCACGTCTCTTATGTCTCCTGCATTGGCTGGCAGGTTCTTTACCACTAGTACCACCTGGGAAGCCAAGTTATAGTTGACCCTTCATATATGTGGTTCTTTGTTCCATGTCCCAGGTTTCTCTGTATCTGAGGTTTTCATTTGTGAATTCAATCAGCAGCAGATCATGTAGTACTGTAGCATTTACTGTTGAAAAAAATTCCTATGTAAGTGGACCTGTGCTTTTCAAACCCATGTTGTTCAAGGGTTAACTACTTCAATGAGTGGTAGATGGAGTTGGAAAGGAAGTTTGATTGAAACTGGGGAACATTGTATAAGGGGACTATTGAACAAAAACGAGCATGGCCTGTGGGAGAGGGGGACATTCTTTGAGGCAGTGGGATTATTCAGTAGTTGAACAACTTAGGGGTTAGGAGTACCTAACTTTACAGTTGGCCCTTCATATCCCTGCTTCCATATCTGCGGATTCAATCAGCTGCAGATTGTGTAGTATTGTAGTGTTTATTGGGAAAAAAAAATCCATGTATAAGTGGATCCCCAGTTCAAACCCATGTTGATCAAAGGTCAACTAGAGGGAAGTTTCTGAATACCGAGAAAGAGCTTCAGTTTGAGCAGGAGGCAGTAGCAGATTTAAAGGTTCTCATTCTGAAGAGTGACTTGAAGAATGGAGTATAAAGCATTGCCATAACCTGGGAGATTGTTAGAAATGCAAATTTTAATACCCTACCTTACCTACAGAATCAGAACCTACATTTTTTAATAAGATAGGTAATTTGTATGCATGCTTAAGTATAATAAAACTGCTAAATTGAAGATTATGTTCAAGTTTCGGCACTGGGCAACTGAAAACTGGGTGGGCCATTGACAGGAAATAAAAAGCCTGGGTGGCAAAAAAACTGTGATTATTTTTTATTCCCAGGCTGAGAGAACTTTTTGTTGATAGAAAATGAGCATAATGATAACATTGGAGAAAATCTTGAAAAATGAATGGAAAAAGCTTATAATTCCAAAATCCTAAAATAAATAGCATTTTCATTATTTTTATATGTTGTCTTGATTTCTTCTTAAGAAGTAACTTGTTTTTATATTTTTTGTATACTTTAAAACTCATTATATAAATGTTTTCTATTTCTTTACAACTTGAAATACATACATACCCTCTCATCCACATTTTTAAAAATGCAAATTAAAAATAACAGTGATTTCAGTATTTACATTTTTAGATTGGTAAGGATTAAAATGTTTGGTTCTAATAGATTTTAGTGAGAATGTAGATTGGTGCAACTTTTTAAAGGGTGATTTGGCAGTGTTTGTTAAAACTAAAAATTGCACATACCATTCTTGGTCCAGCAGTTTCACTTCTAGGAATATGTTCTACAAATATACTGGCTCTAGGTCAACTAATCTACAAGGCTGACTTGTCACGTTTACCAATTTTTTTGTATCAGTGTATTCAGGAAAATATTTTTTTTAATGAGTATAGACAAAATAGCATTATTTCATAATAAAAATTTTCAGTTTACTCTGATTTCTTTCCCATTCTTTGAAGAGTTAGTTTATGTCCCCCCACCAGCACTTTCTGATTTCTTTATAATCTTTTAAAAAGTTATTTAAAAGTTATGTTGTGTTTCCTTCTAGCATTTTAATAGTTTTAGGGTTCTTTTGTCAGTTTCCAAGTGCATCTACCAGCCTTTGTTTTTTAATAAATTTTTTTAAATTAAAAATTTTTATGAGTTATAAAAAATTTGCAGTTACATATATTGGATGGAATTATTTTAATAGCTTTTTAAGATTTTTGATGGGATTTGGTTTACAATCCCCGACCCCCCCCTTATTTTAAGGAATATTGGAAGCTAAGGGTCATAGGTTGATTGACTTTTTTTATGAACATATTTAATATTCAGAAAAACATTTCACAATCATAATTATTAATATTTCAGTGTAAATATTACATGCAATTTCCATAGATACGTGCCGAAAAATATCTAGAGCAACTATCGCTAAGACATGCTAATATTTTATTAATCGCTATAAAAATTAAGAATGATATCTTGATTGAGGCCTTGGGGAATAATAATAAAATTACCTAAAGAGTGGAGTAATGAAATATTTCATTCAAACAAGAATGTAAAAGAACTGGAAACAGTGGCCTAAATCTTGCTATAAAAGACAAAAAATTTAATGACTGGAAATACAAAACTAACAAATATATTTACTAATAAATATAAAGTGCTTATAGAAGTATTTATAAATATAAATAAGAACTATTTATAAATGAGATTTCTATATTTATTAATGTATTAATGTATTAATGTATACATTAATGTATACATAATGTATATACATAATGTATACATAATGTATAAATGTATTAATGTATTAATAAATATAGGTATTTATACATGTATGTGTGTTAAGTCACTTCAGTTGTGTCCAACTCTTTGCGACCCTATGGACTGTAGCCCATCAGGGTCCTCTGTCCATTGGCTTCTGCAGGCAAGAATACTGGAGTGGGTTGCCACGACCTGCTCCAGTGGATCATCCCAACCCACGGATCAAACCCACTTCTCTTGTGTCTCCTGCATTGGCAAGTGGGTTCTTTACCACTAGTGCCACCTGGGAAGCCCATTTATACATGTAGGTAGCTATAAATACAGATATATTTTTAAATTAATAAATATATTTATACATATAGACTATACTCTAAATACATGTGTTATAGCAATGTATTAGTAAGCCAATATGGTATATATTAATATAAAATATAATCAGGGTCATGTGTCTGATTTGTTGAGATCTTTGAGATAAATATGTAAATTTGGTAATTTCAGTGAATTTATTATTCAGCAGACTGAATTTTGGAGATTTGGTTTGTTTCTGATAATACTAACATACCAGAACATATGTTGAAGAGTGTGCATTGCATTATTGTAATACCAAAAGGCTGAAACTGCTGAAATTCGTGTCAGCAGAGTTTACTAAATTATGTTTGCATCTGTATGATGGAATATGTTGTAGCCATGGAAAAGAAAGTAGAGGTAAGTGTATTAAGATAGAAAAAGTTTTAGTGTAAAGTAAAAAAGGTTCAGAACAGTGCACACAGTCTTTTTCATTTTCAGTTAAAAAAAAAGATGCTTATGAACATATATATACATGGGATATATCTGGAAGAGTACTAAAAGTTATTTATAGTGGTTGCCACTAGGATCCTAACAGGTGGAGACAAAGTTAATAGATTTGATCAAGTAAAACTTGATCAGTTTTACTAACTAGTAAAAGTAAAATTAAATATTCGCAGCATATATTCCTTGTAGAAGATGTGAAAATGACATGTAGAGGACAAGTCTCCCAACAGTGACGTTTGTTAAAAATTTTGTTTTACTGTGTTTCCTTTCACTTTTTTTATATTTTGCTTTTTTGTATTAGTTTACTCACCACAACATTAGTATTTTTCACTGTCTTTTTAAAGGAATTAGTTTTATTCACTTATGTATAGTTCTGGTTGTTAGTTTTCATTTGAACTGCCTATGCAAATTTACTTTTCTTATATACTGTACACTGGAATTTTGTCAAGAAGAGTTGACTCATCAGTTTTTGCTGGGATGTTTTACCATGTGCAGTTTTGGTCATGGTCTGCTTAATTTTGTTAATGAACTCTGCCATTAATATTCTTTATGAATTGGGCAAAAAACTGATGTTGTATTTCTTAGCTAATCCATGAGAAAATTGTAAGCATCTTTTATTTAATACTGTAGGATTGCTAACTCAGTCATGTTCATTGAGTCTCAGAATTCTTTCCATTCTTCGGTATTTCAGTTGTTCTTCTCCCTAAAAGTTACTGGTCATGATTTTGACATTTTTGTTTTGGAGGCTTTCTGTTCCAATGATGAGAGTTTAGAATGTAGAATTCTGTTTGTATGTGACTTATTCACATCTTTGATAAAATTTTGTTATGTAGTTGCTATTAGTTGTTCTGCTACATAGATGACACTTTCAGAGTAGTGGGAGACAATCTCATTCATGGAAATACCGATCTTCACACTCACTGAAACCAGAGTTCAGCCTGTTTAAGTTGACCGCAAAATTGGTATTAACTGGACTCTCAGGTGCTAGGCAAGGTTGAAATAGCTTACATTTCTTTTAGCTGTATTTTAGCCTTAGCTGTATTTCCAGACATAAAAACACTGGAGCAGAGGACATCATTATATAAGGTTTTTGCACGGTTACTGATTTTCAAAAGGATTGAATCAATTTATAATGTCGTCAGCAGTGTATAAACACCTTGATTTAAATAGATTTTCTTTGGAATTAGTTATTATTATTAGAAAATATTAACTAGAAGTAAAATGATCTTGTGGAGTTACATTTTCATTTGCTTTGTGTAAAAATTCAGTAGGAACAACAAATTAGAAGTGGGTTTGGAAAATGTTAACTTCTAACTAGAGCATTTGGTTATGCAACTGTCACTACATTATTGTTTTGAATCAAAAGTTAAGATTGGTTATTAGCATAATGAAATAGAGTGTCCCTGGAAGAAAGTCATGAAGAGTACTATTGTATTCTTGGAACAGAGGAGTTCTTTTGTCTTATGTCCCCCTAGGCTGAGAATAGAATAATGTGCTACTTTTATCCTGCCGCTTAACAGTCACTGTGCTTGAGTCTGTCTCTGTGTGTCTGCCTGGTTCAGTCAATTAAAAAACTTACTGTTTGTTTGTTTGCCAAGTTAGTAATGTCATAATATATTTTGCAAGGAATTGAATAAAAAATTATTTTTGTCGTGTTTTAATAGCTTTTCGTGTTTATTTTTTATTTAACAAAAATTTTAGTGTAGCCCCATTTTTATTGTTTTTGAATCTACTTTTTAAAACTGTAAGTAATTTAGGAGAAACTTAGAAATAATCTTTTAAATTAAGCAAATCACTAGGTCACTTGTCAGAAAATAAGGAGTACTAATACATTAAGTGAATATTTTTATTTACTTTCCTGTTGGTGACCTTTTAAGACTTATTCAGCCTCCAAACCATCCAGTAATTTTGTTAAAAACTGATTCTATGGCAGGTTAATCTTTTTTTTTTTTTAAAGATAAGAAATTATAATTGCATCTTTTGAAAGATTTATTTTTAACTCACTTAGAATTTCTTATTTGTGAGGCACATGCTTAAGGTTCTTTCCCCCCCCCCCCTGTTTAATTTCTTTTGGAGTCAGTCATTATCTTTAGAGCCAGTTTGAAAGGGTTGTTTTGATGCTTTCTGCCATGACTGATTTGTAGTGAGGAACCTTTAATATATTGGGTTGGCCAAAAAGTTCATTCTAGTTTTTCCACAAGCTGTTAGGAAAAACTTGAACTAACTTTTTGGCTGACCCAGTACAGTATAACGGGATCTCATTTGGCTATTAAGTGTGTCTTCCAGCTCTCTGCTAGCTGTAGGACACTGCCTTCAAAGTGCTGGCATGTAGGCTAGCTGAATTGCAAGGTTCGCTTGTATAATGTAAGACATGAATAATACAAGTCATGTGTACTCAGGAGCTGAATAAAGAGAAGGAAAAGAACAATGAATAATTTCATTTCAAGGCTGTTTTCTACATTTAACTTTGTTTATCTCTTGACGATTTTACGTCCCTAAACCTAATTTTATCAGATTGCTTTAAAATTAGTCTTCAGCGTGATTTTTTCATAAGCAGTTATCTTATTTACAATTTTAGTACCTTATACTTCTAAGCTTGTATTACAACTCCTAATAATTTATAATTGCAAGATATTCTATAGTTTAATAGTTGTTTGAGGAATCTCAAGTTTTATAAGATAGGTATCTTATAAAGTCATTTCTAATATAGTAGTTTCTTTTAAGTATCAAGTTTTTCCAGTAGTTTGAATGGTCTCTGAGTGGTTTTGTATGCATAATGGCGTTTTATCAACTAGAATCCCTTGTCTCTATTCCAATCCACGAACTAATAAATTTACTTGTAATTTAGGAAAATTGTCTTGACTATTTCAGGATTCCGACTTCTAGAGGAGAGTTAAAAGACTTCCCTCTCTTCCTCCCCTCAACTCCCCCTTCTCACCCCCTGTGCTTTGCTCTTACAGGGGTCTTTACCACCAACTGAATAGTGAAATATGTGAGTTTTGACAGATGTATGCACCTGTGTAGCTACACCTGTTTCAAGATCTGTAACATGCCAGTTACCCCAGAAATCTCTTATGCCTCTTACCACTCAGTACCTATCTCCCAGAATGCATCTCTGTTCTGATTCTGTTACCAGACCTTAGTTTTGCTGTTGATGGAATTTTACATAAGTGGAATAATTTTGTGACTGATTTCTTATACTTAGTGTAATACTTCTGAGATTGTCCATGTCATATTTATCGGCAGTTCCTTTTTATTGCTGAATAGTTGTAGTATTCCAGTGAATAAATATACCACAGTTTGTTTATCCATTCATATGTTGGTGGACATTTGGGTTGTTTTCAGTTTGGCTAACTCTGAATAAGGCTGTTTATGAACATTCATGGATAAGCTCTTTTGTGGACATGTGTTTTCATTTTTTCCTGGGTAAATCTCTAGAAGTGGAATTGTTAGGTTATGTGGTAAGTGTCTGCTTAAAAACCGTTTTCCCAAGACCAGAATTTAGAGGGCAATGGAAGTGAGAAATACCTTTAAAGGCTATACCGTGAATGATCTTGGAGGTCATATTAAAGAACATTTATCCCAAGTACAATATAAAGCCGTGGAAGGGTTTAAGAGACCACTTTTTTGAAGAGTGGGTTAAAGATGAGGCTGAAGATGCAAGACCCTGTGAAGAGGACTCTTTCCTTGCAAATGACATAAAACTTGACCCAAACTGGCTTAAACATGAGAATATTTTGTGTCACATAAACGAGAAAGCCCAGGTAGTATCATCAAAACTGTAAATATTAAATCTGTGTCTGAGTTAAAAATTCATATTTCATCAGCCCTCATATCGCTGAGCTCTGTATGTTTATTCAAGTGACACCAACCCCCATGCTTTGGAAAGTAAGTGCATTGTGCCTGTTAGATGCTCAATAAATATTTTGGTGAATGAATGAAAGTTCATGGGCATCTCTGAGAGTCATATTGAGAGTCATTCTTGAAACCTCTTTTTCTTCCTTTCTCTGATATCTAGTCTATTCTCCTGTCAAAATATTTCTCAAGCTTGTTCACTCTTCTTGATCTCTGCTGTCACTGTGCTCTTTTCTGCTCCTACCTGTCTGTCTGTGGAGTGTCTTCGTGGTCTTCATAAACATCCTTTGTCTCCACTGCAGTCTCTACAAGGTTGGAATCACTCTGACCTTGGTCTTGTGTGCTTATTTCTTCTTTGTGCTCTTCCCTGGATATAAAGTAGATTTTTTTTTTTAAAAGGAAGATTAAAAGTGTGATATTAGGAGTAAGGCATGAGGTCTTAAGTGATTATGACATACAGTGAACTACATACTGCTTTGCTTTGAGGAGAAAATAGGAAATATGTTAATGGTTATAATAAAACTATGTTCAGGAAAGGAGTAGATACAGAAAACTTGTAGGAAAATTTCTAGTAGAGTCCTTTCTGGTTTGCTTGAGAATTGAGAAAATAACTCAGGAAAATAGAAAACCAAAATTGTTCCTTTGGTTTTCAATCTACAAATTAAATATCCACAGTATAATCTTCATGTACATTACAAGTTATCTGTAACAATTTTGTTTTTCCAGGCTAATAAATGAGTTTAAAATCTGTGAAGGAAAAAAAGTTTGCTACATAATTCAGTTAAAACACCAGCATTTATATTTTCTCTTTGCTCTTGACTGTCCTTATCATTCTACCCTTTATTTTCTTTTCCTCAGACATTCAAGTTTTCTGTAAATTTTACCTCTTTACATCATAGACTCTTAATGAAAAAAGGTTGGCTCATGCTGATGATGGAGAAAGTTGGAACAGCATGGAGTAGACAGAATTGCACACTAGTTTGCACAGCTATGTTTAGAACATAGCTGACTTATTTTTAAATCTGGAAGAACCTGAAATTTGCCTGTCTAAATAGAGTAAAGGTCATTGAGTATAGTATAATAAATTCATTAGTCCTTAATTTTTCTTCCCCCACACCCCCCAACAACAACAGCAGTAACTTCATTATGATCACCAACTCACCAACTTCAGTGCCTAACACTGTATCTGAAACATAGTAGGAACATAGGATTTGCTACTTTAAAAGTGATGCACTTCAGTTCCCTGAAAAATTCACAGATGGTGAAATATAAAGTGAACACTGCTAAAAATACTCAGTCCTAGAAATGGAAATGTATTTTATGGAGGAGTAAGAATTTGACCTAAATATCTAGTCTATATAAGTTTTTTTAAATGTGAATTTATTTCTTGTTTATCTTTTTTCTAGACATTTAAATATAGCATGTAATCCTGCTCCAACTAGTGATCACTGTGTTGTACTAATATGACTTTCTTTGAGTATATTTTTCTTAAAAGCATTGTCCTTAAAAAATTTAACTATAGTCACAGAAGTGATGAAATTTTAGAAAAATTCAAGCTGTATAAATAGAGTAAAAGTCCCTTTTAATTGAACTGCACTGCCCTTTGCCCATCCAGATCACTTAGTTAACTCCTCTAGTCAATTTGGCATTTATACTTATAAGATTTTATATGTATGCACAAATATATACACTTAAATAAAAAACAGTGTTTAAAATTACAGTTGCTTGCCTTAAGTGAGTTTTAGGAGCCTTTCTGCACTTTAGAGTTTTAGGAAGATTTCTGCACTTAGAGTACTCCTGGGTTATGTAACCAAGGCATGTCCTTTTTTAAAAAATTAATTTACTAAAACCAGAGAGCAGCACCCTAGAAAATAAGCCAGACTTATTAAGAATCTGCTTTAGTAGCCAATCTGTCTTCCATATCATCTTCTATAATTTATAAGTTAGTACTATCAAAAGCAGTCTGATGTATTTGATACAATCTGTATACAAAGAAGTCCTCTGCTTATTCAGACTGTCCTCCAATCTAAATTAGTAAAACTTCTGGGTTTGCATACGGAAAATTTAGGAAAAACTTTTTTTATACCATAGCTAGCTATTACTTTAACACTAACATTAAGAGCCATTTAATTAACATCAAAATGAAGCAGGTCAAAGGCTAACGGTTTTGCTGAGAGAACCCACTGGTCTTAGCAAACACTCTCTTCCAACAACACAGGAGAAGACTCTGCACATGGACATCAACAGGTGGTCAACACCGAAATCAGATTGATTATATTCTTTGCAACCAAAGATGGAGAAGCTCTATACAGTCAGCAAAAACAAGACCAGGAACTGACTGTGGCTCAGATCATGAACTCCTTATTGCCACATTTTTAATTGAAGAAAGTAGGGAAGCCACCAGAGAAGGCAATGGCGACCCACTGCAGTACTCTTGACTGGAAAATCCCATGGACAGAGGAGCCTGGTAGGCTGCAGTCCACGGGGTCGCGAAGAATCGGACACGACTGAGTGGCTTCACTTTCACTTTTCACTTTCATGCATTGGAGAAGGAAATGGCAACCCACTCTCGTGTTCTTGCCTGGAGAATCCCAGGGACGGCAGAGCCTGGTGGGCTGCCGTCTATGAGGTGGCACAGAGTTGGACACAATTGAAGCGACTTAGCATCAGCAGCAGCAGCAGGGAAAACCACTAGACCATTCAGATATGACCTAAATCAAATCCCTTAGATGATACAGTGGAAGTGACAAATAGATTCGAGGGATTAGATCTGATAGACAGAGTGAAGAACTACAGACAGAGGTTCATGACATTGTACAGGAGACAGGGATCAAGACCATCCCCAACAAAAAGAAATGCAAAAAGGCAAAATGGTTGTCCGAGGAGGCCTTACAAATAGCTGTGAAAAGAAAAGACGGGAAAGGCAAAGGAGAAAAGGAAAGATATACCCATTGGAATGCAGAGTTTCAAAGAATAGAAAGGAGAGATAAGAAAGCCTTCCTCAGTGATCAATGCAAAGAAATAGAGGAAAACAACAGAATGGGAAAGACTAGAGAGCTCTTCAAGGAAATTAGAGATACCAAGGGAACATTTCATGCAAAGATGGGCTCAATAAAGGACAGAAATGGTATGGACCTAACAGAAGCAGAAGATATTAAGAAGAGGTGGCTATGATAACAGAAGAACTGTACAAAAAAGATCATGACACACATAACCACGATGGTGTGCTCACTCACCTAGAGCCAGACATCCTGGAATGTGAGGTCAGGTGGGCCTTAGGAAGCACCACTATGAACAGAGCTAGTGGAGGTGATGGAATTCCAGTTGAGCTATTTCAGGTCCTAAAAAATGATGCTGTGAAAGTGCTGCAGTTAATATGCCAGCAAATTTGGAAAACTCATCAGTGGCCACAGGACTGGAAAAGGTTAGTTCATTCCAATCCCAAAGAAAGGCAATGCCAAACAATGTTCAATTAACCGCACAATTGCACTCATTTCACACGCTAGTAAAGTAATGCTCAAAATTCTCCAAGCCAGGCTTCAACAATATGTGAACTGTGAACTTCCAGATGTTCAAGCTGGATTTATAAAAGGCAGAGGAACCAGAGATCAAATTGCCAACATTCGTTGGATCATCAAAAAAGCAAGAGAGTTTCAGAAAAACATCTACTTCTGCTTTATCGTTTACGCCAAAGCCTTTGACTGTGTGGATCACAGCAAACTGTGGAAAATTCTGAAAGAAAAGGGAATACCAGACTACCTGACCTGCCTCCTGAGAAATCTGTATGCAGGTCAAGAAGCAACCGTTAGAACTGGACATGGAACAACAGACTGGTTCCAAATAGGGAAGGGAGTACGTCGAGGCTGTATATTGTCACTCTGCTTATTTAACTTATGTGCAGAGTACATCATGAGAAATGCTGGGCTGGAAGAAGCACAAGCTGGAATCAAGATTGCTGGGAGAAATGTCAATAACCTCAGATATGCAGATGACGCCACCCTTATGGCAGAAAGCAAAGAACTAAAGAGCCTCTTGATGAAAGTGAAAGAGGAGAGTGAAAAAGTTGGCTTAAAGCTCAACATTCAAAAAACAAAGATCATGGCATCCAGTCCCATCACTTCATGGCATGTAGCTGGGAAATCAATGGAAACAGTGACAGACTTTATTTTTGGGGGCTCCAAAATCACTGCAGATGGTGACTGCAGCCATGAAATTAAAAGACATTTGCTCCTTGAAAGAAAAGCTGTGACCAACCTAGACAGCATATTAAAAAGCAGAGACATTACTTTGCCAACAAAGGTCCGTCTAGTCAAAGCTATCGTTTTTCTAGTAGCCATGTATGGATGTGAGAGTTGGTCTGTAAAGAAAGCTGAGTGCCAAAGAATCGATACTTTTGAACTGTGGTGTTGGAGAAGACTCTTGAGAGTCCCTTGGACAACAAGGAGATCAAACCAGTCCATCCTAAAGGAAATCAGTCCTGAATATTCATTGGAAGTACTGATGCTGAAGCTGAAACTCCAATCCTTCGGCCACCTGGTGGGAAGAACTGACTCATTGGAAAAGCCCCTGATGCTGGGAAAGACTGAAGGTGGGAGGAGAAGGGGAGGACAGAGTATGAGGTGGTTGGATGGCATCACTGACTTGATGGACATGGGTTTGAGTAGGCTCCAAGGCTGGTGATAGACGGGGAATCCTGGCATGCTGTAGTCCATGGGGCCGCAAAGAGTCTGACGTGACTGAGCGACTGAACTGAATTGAATTAACATCAAATATCAAAACATTGGGCTTTATTAAATATTACAATTTTCTTGAGAATGATGACAATTTGGAATTTTAGAATCACAAGATGTTGGATTATTTAATATTTCCTAAGTAACATTTTATTTTTTTCCTATTATTGGTCGTGGTTGTTATATAGTCCCTTTAAGGTACTTTGTGCTTAATTGTGGGAGGTTTAAGCACCTTGTATTTTTAGAATTTTAGAACTGGGAGAGATCTCAGTATTTAATACAGTCCCTTTATTTTACAAACAAAGAAATCCATAGAAAGTCAGTAACTTGACCAGTTACCCAAAACAAGTTGTGGTAAGAATCAGAACTGTAACCTAGATCTATATATATATATCTATCTTATTTTCTGGCCCTTTCTAGCCGTGAGTTTGCTTGAAATAGAGAATGAGCTTAATATTCACATGTTCAATTATTTCTTTGGTAAGAAAATCTGCCAGAACCTATGATGGCCAAAAGCACTTTGGGTAAAGTGAAATTTCCTGTGAGAAAATACTGTCTTAGTGCTATGTGGCTGATACTATCTTTTATTTTTCCATATCTTTTTTCCTCTCCTTCTTTTCCTTTCTCTTTTAGAGTGCACATAAAAAGACTGTAAAGAGGACCTATTATAAGGAAATTGGACCTAGCGAGATGGGGTGAATTTGGAGTAGGTTATGTTTTGTAGCTTCTCTGGTGGTTCAGTGGTAAAGAATCCTCCTGCCAGTGCAGGAGATGCAGGTTTGATCCCTGTTGGAAGATCCCTTGGAGAAGGAAATGGCAACCCAGCCAGTATTCTTTCCTAGGAAATCCCATGGATGGAGGAGCCTGGCTGGCTGCAGTTCATGGGGTTGCAAAAGAGTTGGACACAACGTAGCAACTAAACAACAGCAACAGCAAGTAACCATGCTAGTTCTGATGTTCCAACCTAGGCACTAGAAACCAAAAGAACCAAAATCAGTAGATTTATGAAGCATCCACGAGTGCACCAAAGCTGGCGGTATTACAAATGTATTGAATTGTCTTTCCGTTAGTTTTCGACCATGCACCTATAAAGTCTGTCTTCTGTGTTTTCTTTTTTAAAAAACTTTTCCTTTTATCCTTCTTTAAGCATTCTTTGCTTAGTGTTTATTTTAAAAAAATGGATAAAATATAAAGTGAATATACTCATAAGACATACTCTTTTAATTCTTTGTAATGTCACTGGTCTTATCCTTATTGTTTAAATTGTATGATTTGCTGATGCTGTTAAAAACATTTTAGTGAAATCATATATTGGTAAACAACTTACTTTTTAATATTTATTGCATTTCTTTCATGTGTTTTTTTATAAAGAGTTTATAGATGATGCAAGGACAGGCTATGGGATAAGATGAGGACAATTAGGTGACGATGTTTACTGCTGTAGTTGTTAATCATTACGTGGCCAGAATTGGGAGTGCAGTGTTTGTTAACAGTAGCCTTTCAAAGAATATCTTCTTAGTATTTGATCAGTTCAGTTCAGTTCAGTCACTCAGTTGTGTCCGACTCTTTGCAACCCCATGAACTGCAGCATGCCCGGCCTCCCTGTCCATCACCAACTCTCAGAGTTTACCCAAACTCATGTCCATTGAGTCAGTAATGCCATCCAACCATCTCATCCTCTGTCATCCCCTTCTACTCCTGCCCTCAATCTTTCCCAGCATCAGGGTCTTTTCAGATGAGCCAGGTCTTCGCATCAGGTGGCCAAAGTATTGGAGTTTCAGCTTCCAACATCAGTCCTTCCAATGAACACCCAGGACTGATCTCCTTTAGAATGGACTGATTGGATTTCCTTGTTGTCCAAGGGACTCTCAAAAGTCTTCTCCAACACCACAGTTCAAAAACATCAATTCTTTGGCATTCGGCTTTCTCTATAGTCCAACTCTCACATCCATACATGACTATTGGAAAACCCATAGCCTTGACTAGATGGACCTTTGTTGGCAAAGTAATGTCTCTGCTTTTTAATATGCTGTCTAGGTTGGTCATAACTTTTCTTCCAAGGAGTAAGTGTCTTTTAATTTCATGGCTGTAATCACCATCTGCAGCGATTTTGGAGCTCAAAAAATAAAGTCAGCTACTGTTTCCACTGTTTCCCCATCTATTTGCAATAAAGTGATATGACCCGATGCCGTGGTCTAAGTTTTCTGAATGTTGAGCTTTAAGCCAACTTTTTCACTCTCCTCTTTCACTTTCATCAAAGGCTTTTTAGTTCTTCACTTTTTGCCTTAAGGGTGGTGTCATCTGCATATCTGAGGTTATTGACATTTCTCCCAGCAATCTTGATTCCAGCTTGTGCTTCTTCCAGCCCAGCATTTCTCATGATGTACTCTGCACATAAGTTAAATAAGCAGAGTGACAATATACAGCCTCGCCTCGACATATTCCTTTCCCTATTTGGAACCAGTCTGTTGTTCCATGTCCAGTTCTAACTGTTGCTTCTTGACCTGCATACAGATTTCTCAGGAGGCAGGTCAGATGGTCTGGTATTCCCATCTCTTGAAGAATTTTCCACAGTTTGTTGTGATCTACACGATCAGAGGCTTTGGTATAGTGAATAAAGCAGAAATCGGTGTTTTTCTAGAACTCTCTTGCTTTTTTGATGATCCAGAGGATGTTGGCGATTTTATCTCTGGTTCTTCTGCCTTTTCTAAAACCAGCTTGAACATCTGGAAGTTCATGTATTACTGAAGCCTGGCTTGGAAAATTTTGAGCATTGGTTTACTAGCGTGTGAGATGAGTGCAATTGTGCGGTTACTTGAACATTGTTTGGCATTGCCTTTCTTTGGGATTGGAATGAAAACTGACCTTTTCCAGTCCTGTGGCCACTGCTGAGTTTTCTAAATTTGCTGGTATATTGAGTGCGGCACTTTCACAGCATCATTTTTTAGGACCTGAAATAGCTCAACTGGAATCCCATCCTCTCACCAGCTTTGTTCGTAGTGCTGCTTCCTAAGGCCCACTTGACTTCACATTCCAGGATGTCTGGCTCTAGTTCAGTGATCACACCATGGTCATTATCTCTGTCATGAAGATCTTTTTTGTATAGTTCTTCTGTTATTCTAGCCACCTCTTCTTAATATCTTCTGCTTCTGTTAGGTCCATGCCATTTCTGTCCTTTATTGAGCCCATCTTTGCATGAAATGTTCCCTTGGTATCTCTAATTTCCTTGAAGAGCTCTCTAGTCTTTCCCATTCTGTTGTTTTCCTCTATTTCTTTGCATTGATCACTGAGGAAGGCTTTCTTATCTCTCCTTGCTATTCTTTGAAACTCTGCATTCCAATGGGTATATCTTTCCTTTTCTCCTTTGCTTTTCGCTTCTCTTCTTTTCACAACTATTTGTAAGACCTCCTCAGACAGCCATTATGCTTTTTTGCATTTCTTTTTGTTGGGGATGGTCTTGATCCCTGTCTCCTGTACAATGCCACGCACTTCCATCCATAGTTCATCAGGCACTCTGTCTATCAGATCTAGTCCCTTAAATCTATTTCTCACTTCCACTGTATCATCACAAGGGATTTGATTTAGGTCATATATGAATGGTCTGGTGGTTTTTCCCCACTTTTTTCAATTGAAGTCTGAATTTGGCAATAAGGAGTTCATGATCTGAGCCACAGTCAGCTCCCGGTCTTATTTTTGCTGACTGTATAGAGCTTCTTCCTCTTTGGCTGCAAAGAATATAATCAATCTGATTTTGGTGTTGACCATCTGGTGATGTTCATGTGTAGAGTCTTCTCTTGTGTTGTTGGAAGAGGGTGTTTGCTGTGACCAGTGCCTTCTCTTGGCAAAACTCTATTAGTCTTTGCCCTGCTTCATTCTGTACTCCAAGGCCAAATTTGCCTGTTACTCCAGGTGTTTCTTGGCTTCCTACGTTTGCATTCCCGTCCCCTGTAATGAAAAGGACATCTTTTTTGGGGTGTTAGTTCTAACAGGTCTTTAGGTCTTCATAGAACCCTTCAACTTCAGCTTCTACAGCATTACTGGTTGGGACATAGACTTGGATTACCGTGATATTGAATGGTTTGCCTTGGAGACGAATAGAGATCATTCTGTCGTTTTTGAGATTGCATCCAAGTACTGCATTTCGGACTCTTTTGTTGACTATGATGACTACTTCATTTCTTCTAAGGGATTCCTGCCCAAAGCAGTGGGTATAATGGTCATCTGAGTTAAATTCACCCATTCCAGTCCATCTTAGTTCGCTGATTCCTAGAATGTTGAAGCTGAAGAGTTATGAACGTTAGCAAAATCACTGATTCTGATAAGCACCTTTAAAATTGTAAATTTTTTGCACAGCAGCCTTTATAGTTTTAAAATTTAAATAAGACATTTTAATAATCTCATCAGGATAGAGGTTAGGTGATCTTGTGGGGGTTAAAAGAAGAGATCATAAGAAAGTAAAAGTTTTCCTTAAAAATAACTAAGAATTAAACTTATTAGGCTACACTGTCCAGTAAAATGTGGTGACTGGCTCACCCACCAAGAATTCTAAGGTAACTTTCTCTCTTCATGGGTCTTTTTATAAAACATGATCTAAATTGGGTCAGCAAACTGGCCTACAGACCAAATCCTGTCCATGGATTGTTTTTGTAAGGTCCGTGAGCTAAGAGTGGTATTCTACATTTTTAAAAGTTTGTAAAAACAAATGAATATACAACAAAGATTGTACATGGCCCTCAGTGCCTAAAGTATTTGCCATCTAGCCTTTGAAGAAAAAATCTTCACTATCTGCCCAGAATCACCAGTAAGATCCTAAATCATTTCAGGCCTTTTAAAGTTATAGTAAAAATAAAAAAAAAAATAATAATAAAGTTATAGTAAAAATAAAAGATATGAAAAAAATCAACACAGATGTACTGTTTGTTACAATATTGTTCACAGTGACAAAAAGTTGAAAACAAGTTTTTAGTAACAGGGGACTGACTAAATAAATTACAGGACATCTGTGTAGAAGAATATTATGCATTGAGAGATATCACCCATGACTTATGAAGGGAAGATAGCATTAAGCACGGGGCCAGAGTCCAGAATAGGGTGCAGCATGATCCTTCCGCCATTTTAAATTATGTGAACATTTATAATATGTAATTGAGATGTGTGGATACAGAAAACTTTATGTACTAGAATATGGGATTGTGGGTGACTTCACATTTTTTGAATTGTTGCAGTTTTGTAATTGCTAACTATTTTACGGTGAACTTAGATGATTGAATTTGAAAAAATTAACCATTAGTTTTAAGTCCCAAAGAGAAGAGCTAACGTAGTATTAGAAGTATGAATGCTCTGTTGAAACTTAAGATGTTTTTGGGCAAATGAGAGAAAATAGAACTGCTGTCGAAATCCTCTTAATGTATTATCCTTAGACATTCAACAGGCTGAATGTGTAATAATGGCATTTCAGTGGGCTATTCAAAAAACAATACAATATGAGGTATATTCCTAACAATTTGAAGGACTGTGTATCATAGAGAACACTCCCTTCCACAAAAAATTTGTTGGTGTCATTTTAAGAGAGAAAATTTTGATTTAGGTCATGAAATTAAATTAAATTAAAATGGCGCTTCCTTCTTTTCCTTTGCACAGTACAAAATTGAGGGACAATTCTTATGTAAAACTAGACACTTGACCTTTTACATATGTATGCAAACTTGTCTCCAACACCCAGATCAAGATATGAAACTTTTACAATCAGGTGGTTCCCTCTTTCCAGTCAGTTTCACTGTTCACACTAAGAAGTAAGCATTCTGACTTTTGTTGTTTGTTGTTTAGCCAGTAAGTCCTGTCCGAATCTTTGTGACCCCATGGACTGCAGGATGCCAGGCACCCCTGTCTTTCACTATCTCCTAGAGTTTGCTCAAGTTTGTGTCCATTGAGTTGGTAATGCCATCCAGCCATCTCATCCTCTGTTGCCCCCTTCTCCACCTGCCCTCAATCTTTCAGAGCATTAGGGTCTTTTCTAATGAGTCAGCTCTTTGCATCAGGTGGCCAAAGTACCAGAGCTTCAGCCTCAGTCCTTCTAATGAATATTCAGGGTTGATTTCCTTTTAGGATTGATTGGTTCGATCTCCTTGCAGCCCAAGAGACTCTCAAGAGTCTTTTCTAGCACCACAATTTGAAAGCATCAATTCTGCAGTTCTCAGCCTTCTTTATAGTCCAGCTCTCACATCTGTACATGACTATGGGAAAAACTATAGCTTTAACTATATGGACCTCTTTTGGCAAGTGTTGTCTCTGCTTTTTAATACACTGTCTAGGTTTGTTATCACTTTTCTTCCAAGGAGCAAGCATCTTTTAATTTCATGGTTGCAGTCAATGTCCGCAGTGATTTTGGAGTGAAAATTTGTCACTGTATCCATTGTTTTCCCATCTATTTCCCATAAAGTGATGGGATATGATGCCACGATATTAGTTTTTTGAACGTTGAGTTTTAAGCCGCTTTTCCACTCTCCTTTTACCCTCAACAAGAGTCTCCTTCCTCTTCACTTTCTGCCATTAGAGTAGTGTCATCTGAGGTTGTTGATATTTCTCCTGGCAGTCTTCATTCCAACTTGTGATTCATCCAGCCCCGCATTTTGCATGATGTACTCTGCATGTAAGTTAAATAAGCAGCATGACAGTGTACAGCCTCTTGCTCCTTTTCCATTTTGGAACCAGTCTGTTATTCCATGTCCGGTTCTAAGTGTTGCTTTTTGACCTGCATACAGGTTTCTCAGGAGACAGGTAAAGTGTCTGGTATTCCCATCTCTTTAAGAATTTTCCACAGTTTGTTATGATCCACACAGTCAAAGGCTTTATTAGCATAATCAATGAAGCAGAAGTAGATTTTTTTCCCTTGCTTTCTTTCCCTTGCTTTCTCTATGATCCAACGGATGTTGACTGTTTCATCTCTCTTTCCTCTGCCTTTTCTAAACCAGCCTGTACATCCAGAAGTTCTTGGTTCACATACTGTTGAAGCCTAGCTTGAAGGATTTTGAGCTACCAACATGTAAAATGAGCTCAATTGTCCAGTAGTTTGAACATTCTTCAGTGTTACCTTTTTTAGGGATTGGAATGAAAACTGACATTTTCCAGTCCTGTGGCCGCTGCTGAGTTTTCCAAATTTGCTGGCATATTTAATGCAGCATCATCTTTTAGGATTTGAAATAGCTCATCTGGAATTCTGTCACCTCCACTAGTTTGTTCATGGTAATGAGTCCTAAGGTGCACTTGACTTCACACTCCAGGAGGTCTGACTTCAGGTGAGTGAGCACACCATTGCAGTTATCCAAGTCATTAAAACCTTTTTTTGTACGGTTTTTCTGTGTATTTCTAGCCATCTCTTCTTAAACTCTTCTGCTTCTGTTAGGTTCTTGCCATTTCAGTCCTTTATTGTGCCCATCTTTTCATGAAATGTTCCCTTGGTATCTGTAATTTCCTTGAAGAGATCTCTAGTCTTTCCCACTGTATTGTTTTTCTCTGTTTCTTTGCATTTTTCACTTAAGAAGGCTTTCTTCTCTCTCCTTGCTATTCTCTGGAACTCTGCATTCAGTAGAGTATATCTTTTACTTTCTCCTTTGCTTTCGCTTCTCTTTTTTTCTCAGCTATTTGTAACGCCTCTTCAGACAATTACTTTGCCTTCTTGCGTTTCTTTTTCTTGGGGATGGTTTTGGTCACCACCTCCTGTACAGTGTTATGAGTTTCCATCATGGTTCTTCCAGCACTCTTATCTACCAGATCTGATCCCTTGAATCTATTGGTCACCTCCACTGTCTAATCATGAAGAATTTGATTTAGGTCATACCTGAATGGTCTAGTGGTTTTCCTTACTTCCTTCATTTTAAGCCTGAATTTTGCAATAAGGAGCTCACAGTCTGAGCCACAGTCAGCTCCAGGTCTTGTTTTTGCTGACTTTATAGAGCTTCTCCTTCTTTGGCTGCAAAGAATAGAATCAGTCTGATTTCAGTATTGATCATCTGGTGATGGCCATGTAGAGTTGTCTATTGTGTTATTGAAAGAGGGTGTTTGCCATGACCAGTGCATTATCTAAGCTCTGTTAGCCTTTGCCCTGCTTTATTTTGTACTTCAGGGCCAACCTTGCATGTTATTCCCAGTGTCTCTTGACTTCTAACTTTTGCATTCCAACCCCCATGCATCTGACTTTTGGTTAGTTTTATGTAATGAAACCATGTGTTCCTTTGTGCTTGGCTCCTTGCTCTAGACATAATAATAACTTGGAGATTTATTGAAGTAGTTATTTGTATTAGTAATACCTTTTCTGTTGTGAAGTAGTATTCTATTGTATGAATATAGCACAGTTCATCCACTCCTCTGTTGATGGATGTTTAAATCATTTCCTTTTTTTGTGGGCAAAGGAAGGGAAGCTGTTATGAATAATCCTGCTATGAACATTCTTGTACAAATCTTTTGTTAGTCATACACACTCAATGTTATTTAAGTATATATCTAGCTGAGGAATTTCTGGGTTATAGAGTAGGTGTGTGTTTAACTTTATTAAAAACTGCTAGATTCCAAAAATAGTTGTCCTGTTTTATGCTCTAATCAAAGTATGGCAGTTCTAGTTGCTTCATGTCCTCACTAACACTTGATATTGATTATAGCAATTCTCGTGATTGTGTAGTAATATCTCAGTGTAGTTTTAATTTGCTTTTCCCTGATAACCAGTGGTGTTGAACACAATAATTGCTTATTGACCATTTTTGTAAATTGTATTGTCTTTTATTATTGATTTGTAGAAGTTCTCTATATATTTTGAGTATGAAGTCTGTTAGATGTTTTAAGCGTTATCTTGCAATATTAACTTGCTTTTTCACTTCATGAAAATGCATTCGGATTTGGATTGCTTTGAATAAATACTTTAATTTGAGGATAGTTGATATCTTAAAAATATCATGTCTTCCAATTTATAAGCATTGTGAACCTCTCCATACATTTCTGCAGTATTTTGTGGTTCAGTATAGATGTGTTTCACATCTCAGTAAATTTATTCCTAAGTAATTGATGTTTTATTTAATTATAAGTGGTGTTGTAGTTTTACTTTCTGTCTATATTGTATGTTACTAGTATTTAGAAACGCAGTAGATGTTGGTGTATACCTTTTGTATCCAGTGGTCATGCTAAATTCACTTAGTTCAAGTAGTTTTTCTATCCCTTTGGATCTTCTATGTATGAAGTTATATCATTTGCAAATAAAGACTGGTTTTAGTCTCACAATCTTTATCTGTTTAGTGTCTTGCTGTACTGGCTAGGACATCTAGTAAAAACAAGTTTTCTCTTTTAATTGGGGTATAACTGCTTTACAGTGTTGTGCTAGTTTCTGCTGTGCCATGAAATGAGTCAGCTGTGTGCAGACTTGCGTCCCCTCCCTTTCGGACCTCCCTCCCGTCTGTCTAGCAGAAGGTTTGAGTAAGTCAGTTGAGAGCAGACTGTCTTGACTTTTTGATTTCAGGAAGTTTTCAGTATTTCATCAATTAGGTATGATGTTAGCTGTAAGCTTTTTACAGATATTCTATTACATTGAGGAAGTTTCCTTTTGTTTCTAATTTGCTGAGTTTTTATCATAAATAGATGTTAAATTTTGTCACTTTTCTGCATCTTTCAAATTGATCATGATTCTTTATTTGGTTAATGTGGTGATTTCCACTTACTGATTTTTTTAGTGTGTTTATATTTGTAATGTTTTATTTCAAAAGTATTGTCTGTATTTTAAATACCTTTTGTCATATACTTTATAATACATTTAAAATATACATATGACTGAATAAATGAGGATGAGCGTAATGGGCTATTAGAGCCCACTGATAATTGATTTATATCTGAGCAGCTTCATTCTCATTTCCTGACCATCAGGCAACTTCATCTTCACTTGAACTTGCTCACTAAGGCCGTGGGTTGTGCAGGTCAGTCTTCACATCTGGGCTGCTTGACGTTATATTCTATTCTTTAGTGTCACTGGCATCCTGGTATACTCTCCTTGGCAGTTTGTTCGGTTATCCGCTGACTTAACTTTTGAATGTTAAATTAGTTTTTCATCCCTGGCATAATCACAGTCATGATATATTTTCTTTAATATATTTGCTATATTTTGTTGAGCTTCAAAGATTTTTTTAGTCTGTGTTCATGAAGATTCTTTTTTGGGGATATTCTTTTCTTGTCATGTTTTTGTCAGGTCATGATAGCAGAATATTACTGCCTCATAAAATGCCTTGGGAAGTGTTTACTCTTCTACTCTTCTCTGTAAGAGTTTGTCTGAGTTTTGTATTACTTATCTTTTAAATTTTTTGAGGACTCATTCATGAAGCCATTTGAGAATATTTTAAAATACAAATAAAATTGTACTAACCTTTAGAGGGCAGTCTAGGTTTTCTATTTGTTTTGGGTTCAGTTTTTCTTTTTTCTTTTTCTTCATTTTTTATGATTTTTGACCATGCTCTGTGGCTTGCAGCATCTTTGTTCGCCAACCAGGGATAGAACCCATTCATTCCAGGAAGTCTTAGCCCCAGAATCTGTGCATTTAACCATTCCTTTAAACCACCTACGAATTTATTCTACATAAATACCCACATATGCAGCAAGTATCCATTTTATTATGATATTGGTAATACATGTTTGTCTTCATTTTCTGTTTTTAATTGTTCTTTACATATAATAATATTGCTTAATTTTAAATTTTTATTTAACACTGACTACAGCTTTTGAAATAATGTTAATAGTAATGATAGCATCCTACATTATTCCTGTTTTTACTGAGAATTCCTTTAATATTTTGTTATTAGAATGTATTAGGGTAGGTACCCATTATCATGTTATAGAGTAATCTTTTTATTCCTGTTCTGTTAAGAGAGTTCATAAGGCCATGATAGTGGGTTTTTATTAAGTGACTTTTTAGTACTTCTGGAGGTGAACAATTGTTTGTTTGTTTTGACCTTTTGAGGAGATAAATACTTTCCTATTATGAAGTCCTTGCACTTCTGGGAAAACTCTAGTTTAATATTGTTGAATTTAGTTTTGCTAATATTGTGTTAGGATTTTTGTATTTATGTTTTTATGAGAAGGATCTGTAGTTTTCTTTACTCAAATTTTGGTATTAAGCTTATGATATAGTTTCCTCATCTGTTTTTCCTCTCCTTTTTCCTCTCCCTCCTCATTTTCTCAAACTCCATCCTTCTCTACAGTTAAACCTACAGCTAAAGTACAGGGCACTTTATACTTGTTCCTTACTCTAAGACCTGTTTATTGATTAGTCTTTATTTAGGAGACATAATCTTATAAATCTAATTTTGCTACTTCTGCAATTTTAGTTTTGCCCTAGTAGGTTGTAGTCTAGATTGTTACTCACAAACTTCAAGCTAGTTCTTCTGATTCTTAGTTTGATATAGATTTCTGCTTAGTTAGTGTATTCTTCACTTGATCTTAGCCAAAAGGCCGAGAAGCAATGGTTAGTGTATTCTTATACATTCCTGTTGCTTTGAAGGAGAATTACAAAAAAATTCTCATTTTGTGCATTCAAGCTTCTAGAAGCATTGTAGATGTTTGTAACAGTTTACTGTAATTTGCCTTGTTCCCCAAAATTGGTGAATGATAAATGCTGAAATTCTAGCCATTATCAAAAGTTAGACTCTTCCACAGGTTGTAAGTGTAGTAACAAAAGTTTACAGTTATCTTTGACATTTTATTATGTGCGTATATTATTATTACCATCTTGATTCTTAAAGTTTCCCGTTAATAGATATACTGTGATTTTTAGAGTAATTAGAAAGTAATGGTTGCATACTTCTATATCAGTCAGTTCAGTTTAGTCACTTAGTCATGTCTGACTCTTTGCAACCCCATGAACCCCCAGCACGCCAGGCCTCCCTGTCCATCACCAACTCCCGGAGTCCACCCAAACCCATGTCTGTTGAGTCAGTGATGCTATCCAACCATCTCATCTTCTGTCATCCCCTTCTCCTCCTGCCCTCAGTCTTTCCCAGCATCAGGGTCTTTTCAGATGAGTCAGCTCTTCGCATCAGGTGGCCAAAGTATTGGAGTTTCAGCTTCAACATCAGTCCTTCTATTGAACATCCAGGACTGATCTCTTTTAGGATGGACTGGTTGGATCTCCTTGCAGTCCAAGGGACTCTCAAGAGTCTTCTCCAATAAGACTATAAATATATTGCAGAAATGATTGGAGTTAGATTGTAACTGGGTATCTAAATGGTGGCTTCATTTTAATGTTTTATTTTCATCATTTGCTTTTCTTATTCCCTCTTCTGGCATCACTACCATTATTCATATTAACTGTTTTCTCTGCTCTTTAAAAAACCCAGTTGTTTCCTTTGTGTTGCTAAACTTAAGAGTCCACCTTTGGCTGTTCTCTTTTCTTGTTAAAATGTAATTTAGACTCTAATAATTGTTTTATCTCACTTCCATACCTTTACTTTTTTACCTCTTGCATTTTCCATTATTTGTTTTCATTATTACTCCTTTTTGCACCTGCAATAGAATTTCTTCTTTCTGTGAAATATGAAACTGCACCCAATTCTAAACATCTTGATTATTTTCTCACTCTTTATATGCAAATAGTTATGAGTATCTAGAAGTTTACTGATGCCCTCAAAATCAGGACCATTTTGTAAACATTTAGTTAGTGCAGGTTAACATCATTAGGGATAGTTTTACTTACTATTTCAACATGTATTATTATTAATGATTTTGGTTTCATTGTAGCTGTCATGTGGTAGGTTAAGTATTTCGTGTCAGTATTTCTCAGGTACTTTATTTACTTCCTGAATTTTGTCTAATTGGCAAACAAGCCTGTGTCCACAAATTATTTCAGGTCTGTGAAGTTTTATAGTTAAGAATATGAGGATGCAGAAAGAATTTTTAGTATCTTAAAATAGTCCTTATAGTTTGTTTCTCATACCATGCTTGGGCCAACTCAGCAGGACATGTAAAAGTAAATGCTTAGAGTGGAGGCAAATCATTTGCCTAATAAAATACTAAAAAGATTTCCTCAGGAACGTTAAGAGAAATAGATTTGAAAGTAGTCCAAGACTTAGACTCATGCTCAAATTTGTGAGGTTTCCATGTTAGTTTAGAGCAGGGGTTCATGCTGCTTATTTTTGTAGGGCCAAATGGAATGATTTTTAAATTTTCAGGTGGTTGAAAAATTTAAAAAAGTAATATTTTATGATATGGGGAAATTAAGTGAAATTCAGATTTTAGTGTTTATAAATATAGTTTTATTGGAACATTGCCACACTCATTTAGGTATTGTCTGTAATTGCCTTTACATTTCAGTAGAGAGTTGAATAATTGCAAGTCTGTGTGGCATCCCTCATAACTCAGTCAGTAAAGAATCTGCCTGTAATGCAGGAGACCCAGGTTTGATCCCTGGGTCGGGAAGATCCTCTGGAGAAGGAAATGGCAACCCACTCCAGTATTCTTACCTGGAGAATCCCATGGATAGAGGATCCTGGAAGGCTTCAGTCCATGGGGTTGCAAGAGTCAGGCACGATTGAGCGACTAAACCACCACATGGCCCACAAAGCATAAAATTTAACATTCAGCTGTTGTCAAAAAATATTTGCTGATCCTTGGTTTAGAGCCCCTTCTCTTTTAATGTTACATTTTTTAAAATGGGGCTTTTAGTTTCTAAGATAGCAGTGGTATGGATGACTTAATATACATTCCACAATTAAATAAACAGTGTATTCTTCATCTCAGAATTTACATGTGTATATGTTTAAGTCATTTTTTGTAACCCCCTGTGTTAGAAAACAGACTGTTACCACCCCCCCACCCCCAGCCATAGATCTGTTTTTTTTTGATAAGGTAACTACTTCTGTTGACAACCTGCTCAAGTATGGTAGAGAACTGATTGGCACACTGATTAATTAATCTCTGGTTTGATTTTATATAGGTTTAATTTTATCTTATTAATAAGACTTTCATCAGGCTTAGCCTTTAATTTTTTTATACTCTTGGCCTTCTGAGAGAGCATCAAACTAATGGAAAACATTAATGCTGCTAATCTAATTATACAGTCAAAAGTTTTCATCTCATCACTTTATTGTCTCTTTTGGTCAATTGTACCAAGTTTTAAACTAATTTAAAGTAGTTCTTTCCATTGTAAATGTAAATGTTTATTTTCTAAAAATTAGGAAGGGGAAGAAAATAAAAGGAAGACAAGAAACTATTCATAATTGCCCTGCTAAGTGATAACGTCTGCCACTTTGGAATATTTCTTTTGAGTCAGCCTTTGGATCTCCCTCCATTTCTTCCAGTTGTGGGAATCTGTTATTTGCTATACATTTGCCCATGGTACAGTACTTGAACACAGTGGATACAATCTTTACACTCAAAGAATTCAAGGTTTAATGTCTTTAAAATTATCTTTAAAAGTTAATTTTGCTATTATAGAGAAATGCATTAGCCATCTTTACAAAAATTACAGACAAGCCTCAAGTTTCCAATCCATTCCGTTTTCTTCATTGTTTCATAGATGTAACCACTGTTACCAGCTTGTGTTTAATTTTTCTATGATTTTGTGTATGTTATTATAGATTTTTCTCATCTTACTCTGGAATTATTTTTCAGTAAATTGAACATCTAGTCAGTCAAAAGTGCATTTAGTACACCTAGCCTTCCAAACATTATAGCATAAGCTAGCCTACCCTTCCTTGTGCTCAGAACATTTATATTAGCATATAGTTGGGCAGAGTCACCCAACACAAGCCTTTTTTTAATAGTGAAGTGTTGACTGTCTCATGTAATTTATTGAATAACTGTAATGAAAGCAAGAAACAAAATGGTTATCTGGGTACAGAATAGTTTGAGTGTATCTATTGTTTACCCTTGGGAAGGTGTGGCTGACTGGTAGCTGTGGCTCACTGGCTCATTGCCGCTACCCAGCATCACGAGAGAATATTGTACTACATATTGCTAGCCTGGGAAAAGATCAGAATTCAAAATTCACAGTACATTTTGGCTTCTATTGAATGCATTTTGCTTTTGCATCATGATAAAGTTGTAAGTTGAACCATTATAAGTTGAAGACCATCTGTATGTTTGTATATAAAGAAAGCATATGGTTTCTTCTTTAATGTAAAAACTGTTATATAGTACTTGCAACTAGCTTTTCTCATTCAATCTGTTTGTAATGTAGGGATCTCTTTTAGTCTTTTAAATTGCTGTATAGTGTTTCATTTTATTGCTGTGTTGCCATTTCCTATTCACCGACTTTTTTTTGGCTATGCTGCAGCATGAGGATCTTTAGTTCCCTGACCAGGGATCAAACCCATACCCCCTAAAGTGGAATCGCAGAATCTTAACCACTGGACCACCAGTGAGTTCCTTGATGGATGTTTACATTTCCAATTTTTTTCTCTATTACAAACAGTGCTGGAACTATTTGTATATGGTACCTTACTAAAATGTGCAGTGGTTTCTCTAACAAAGGTACAGGAAAGGGAATTAGTAGATCTTAGTGTGTATGTGGTTATCTTTGAGATTTTACTATTTGTATTGTTCTTAAAGTTGGATCTTATAGCAGTTTATATCAATCCTCTCCCAACCAACATGTTATTATTATTTAATGTTTTATTTTATCTTTGTCAAATCCAAAAAGTTATATTACTTTATGGAGAAGTAGAATATTCTATAGAAATATGATTCAGTTTACATATATTTTTACTATATTCTTTCCTCACCATCTTTTTAAATCTCTGGCTGTTCTGAGATTGTTTTCCTTTATCCTGAAGAATATTTTCACAAATGCCTGTAATGGAGGTGGCTTGCTGATAAAACTGTCTCTATTTTTGTTTACTTGTTTTAATTTAGCCTTTTTTTGTTAATTTTTTTTTACATATACACACCGCTTTATGTTTTATTTTTGGCAGCACCGAGTCTTTGATGCTGGATGCAGGCTTTCTCTAGTTGGGGAGCTGGGGCTACTCGCCAGTTGCAGTGCACAGGTTTCTCGTTGTGTTGGCTTCTCTTGTTTTAGAGCACAGGCTCTAGGTGCACGGGTGTCAGTAGTTGCAACACGTGGGCTCAGTAGTTGCTACTTGTTGACCCCGGGGCACGCAGGATTCAGTAGTTGCAGCCCAAGGGCTCATCACTTGTGGCTCATGGGTTTTAGAAGGGTGCAGACTTCAGTAGTTGTGCTGAGGGGGCTTCATTGCTCCACAGCATGTGGAATCTTCCTTGACCAGGGATTGAATCCATGTCCCTGCATTGGCAGGTGAATTCTCATCCACTGTGCTACCAGGAAGCCTAGCCTTACTTTCAAAAAACTTTATTTACTTATATATTTGTTTGGCTGTGTTGAGTTAGTTGTTGGCTGTGTTAGTTGTGCCATGCAGGATCTTTCGATGCAGCGCACAGACTGTCTGGTTGCAGCATGAGCCTCAGGAGTGTGACAGCAGACTCTGGAGCTCCCAAGCTCAGTAGTTGTGGCCTGTGTGCTTCGTTGCTCTGTAGCCTGTGGGATCTTAGTTCCCCGACCACTCCATGGTGGATTCTTTACCACTGGGCCACCAGGGAAGTCCCATTCACTTTATTTTTTAAATTACTTATTTTTAGCTTTTTATCATGGTAAATTTAAGCATAGCTGAAAGTAGACCAAACAGTGTAATGAAACCCAGTTATTACTACCCCTCAGCTTCCATAGTTATGGACTTTTGCTATTCATCTCTTCCTTGTTTTGTGTCTCCTTTCCTGCTAGAATATCTCATCATGAGATCTGTAAATACTTTAGAATGTATTTTCTGTAGAGACCTTTTTAACAAAATAAACTCAATACTAGTATGATATTTAACTAATGTCTTTTAATAACCAGTCCATGTGAAAAGCTTCATTATCTCAAATGTTGTTTTATCATTTACTTTCATTCTTAAGGGTTATTGTTTTCAAGTAGCACAATTGTAGGTTGACAGTAATTTTCTGTTGCTAAGGAATCTGTTGTAAAGTCTGATTATTTTACTGGGTGAAGGGTTCTTTTTTAGTGTTTGCTTTTGAAACTCTTGTTGCCTTTAGTGTTCTGCAGTTTTACTGTCTTGTGTCTGGGTGTGGATTTGTTGATCTCACTTGGGTATGTTGTGCTTTGTGGGACAAGGGGTTATTTTTAACCATTCTAGGAAAATTGCAACTATTATCTTTTTCTTTCAAGACTTTGAAGAATGTAAGAACTGCATATTCAGAAACATAAAATGTGTACATGTAGAACATGTACAGTTTAAGTGTATAGCAAACGTCTTTGTAACCATTTCCCAGGTCAAAAATAGAATATTTCATTGAAGATGAGTCAAAGAAATTGAAAGATATCCCATGTTCTTGGATTGGAAGAATTAATATTGTTAAAATGGCAATACTACCCAAAGCAATCTACAGGTTTAAGTGATCCCTACAAAATACCCATGATGTTTTCCACAGAACTGGAACAATAATCCTAAAGTTTATATGGAACTATAAAAGACCCAGAATCCCAAAGCAGGAGGCATACCCTCCCAGACTTCAAACAATACTGCAAAGCTACAGTTATCAAAAACAGCATAGTTTTATTGGTACAAAAACAGACATATGAATCAATGGAACAGAATAGAGAGCCCAGAAATAAATCCACACACCTATTTCAGTAGTGATCACACTGAAGTCAGTGTTTGATAGAGGAGACAAGACTTCAAATGGCAAAAGACACTTTCTTCAACAAGTTGTGTTGGAAAAGTTGGACAGCCACAGGTAAATCAGTGAAGTTAGAGCACACCCTCACACTGTACACAAAAATAAACTCACAATGGCCTGAAGACTTAAATAAAAGGCCTGACACCATAAAACTCCTAGAAGAAGACACAGGCAAAACATTTTCTGACCTAAATCGTACCAGTGTTTTCTTAGGTTGGTCTCCCCAGGCAATAGAAACCGAAGCAAAAATAAACAAATGGGATCTAATCAAACTTGGAAGCTTCTGTACAGCAAAATTAAACATAAAGCGAGAAGACAGCCTACAGACTGGAAGAAGATATTTGCAGATGATGCAACTGACGAGGGCTTAATTTCCAAAATATAAAAACAGCTCACCCATTTCAATAACAATAAGAAAAAAATAACAACAGTAAAAAACCTCCAAGCAAACCAGTCAGAAAATGGGCAGAAGACCTAAATACATATTTCTCCAAACAAGACATAATGGCCAATCAGTTCAGTCACTCAGTCATGTCAGACTCTTTGCGACCCCATGAATTGCAGCACGCCAGGCCTCCCTGTCCATCACCAACTCCCGAAGTTTACCCAAACTCATGTCCATTGAGTCAGTGATGCCATCCAGCCATCTCATCCTCTGTTGGCCCCTTCTCCTCCTGCCCCCAGTCCTTCCCAGCATCATGGTCTTTTCCTGAGTCAGCTCTTCACATGAGGTGGCCCAAGTATTGGAGTTTCAGCTTCAACATCAGTCCTTCCAATGAACACCCAGGACTGATCTCCTTTAAAATGGACTGGTTGGATCTCCTTGCAGTCTAAGGGACCCTCAAGAGTCTTCTCCAACACCACAGTTCAAAAGCATCAATTTGTTGGCGCTCAGCTTTCTTCACAGTCCAGCTCTCGCATCCATACATGACCACTGGAAAACCCATAGCCTTGACTAGACGGACCTTTGTTGGCAAAGTAATGTCTCTGTTTTTTTAATATGCTATCTAGGTTGGTCATAACTTTCCTTCCAAGGAGTAAGCGTCTTTTTTTTTTTTTTTTTTAAGTTGCCTTCTTTTTTTTTTTTTTTTTAATTCATTTTTTCAGTGGGTTTTGTCTTACATTGACATGAATCAGCAATAGATTTACACGTATTCCCCATCCCGATCCCTCCTCCCACCTCCCTCTCCACCCGATTCCTCTGGGTCTTCCCAGTGCACCAGGCCCGAGCACTTGTCTCATGCATCCCACCTGGGCTGGTGACCTGTTTCACCATAGATAATATACCATATGACCCAGCAATCCCACTTCTGGGCATACACACTGAGGAAACCAGATCTAAAAGAGACACGTGCACCCCAATGTTCATCGCAGCACTGTTTATAATAGCCAGCACATGGAAGCAACCTAGATGCCCATCAGCAGATGAATGGATAAGGAAGCTGTGGTACATATACACCATGGAATATTACTCAGCTGTTAAAAAGAATTTCATTTGAACCAGTTCTAATGAGATGGATGAAACTGGAGCCCATTATACAGAGTGAAGTAAGCCAGAAAGATAAAGAACATTACAGCATACTAACATATATATATGGAATTTAGAAAGATGGTAAGGACAACCCTATATGCAAAACAGAAAAAGAGACACAGAAGTACAGAACAGACTTTTGAACTCTGTGGGAGAAGGTGAGGGTGGGATGTTGCGAAAGCGTCTTTTAATTTCATGGCTGCAATCACCATCTGCAGTGATTTGGAGCCCCCAAAAATAAAGTCTGACATGGTTTCCACTGTTTCCCCATCTATTTCCCATGAAGTGATGGGACCAGATGCCATGATCTTAGTTTTCTGAATGTTGAGTTTCAAGCCAACTTTTTCACTCTCCTCTTTCACTTTCATCAAGAGGCTTTTTAGTTCCTCTTCACTTTCTGCCATAAGGGTGGTGTCATCTGCATATCTGAGGTTATTGACATTTCTCCCAGCAATCTTGATTCCAGCTTGTGCTTCTTCCAGCCCAGCATTTCTCATGATGTACTCTCCCATGAAAAGATGCTTAACACCCACAGTTATTAGAGAAATGTGAAAGTGTTAGTCACTCAGTTGTATCCGACTCTTTATGACCCCATGGACTGTACCTTGCCATCTCCTCTGTCCGTGAAATTCTCTAGTCAACAACCCTGGAGTGGGTTGCCATTTCCTTCTCCAGGGGACCTTCCTGACACAGGAATTGAACCCAGGTCTCCTACATTGCAGGCAGATTCTAAACTGAGGTACCACATCACACTGGTCAGAATAGCCATCATTATAAAGTCTACAAACAACACATGCTGGAGAGAGTTTAGAGAAAAGTGAATCCTTCTACTCTGTTGGTGGGAATGTAATTGGTGCAGCCAAAAACTAAAGTTTTATTTTACCTGTTCAACTTTGTATGAGCACAGCTACATTCTACTTCTTTCTTCCTTTTTCAGTACTGTGTTTGTGGGATTCGTCTTTGTTTTAGTGTTGCTGTAGTTTTTCTTTTTCGTCCATCAATTGTTTTTTCAGGTATTTTTTTCTTTTTCTTTAGTATTCCCATGATGTGTATGTTGATGTATTTAATGATGTTTTACGTTTCTCTGAAGCTCTGTTCATTTTCTTCAGTTTTTTTCCCACTCTGTTTTCTAAATTGCATAATCTCTCTTAATCTGTCTTCTCTTTCACTAATTCATTCTTCTGCTAGTCTACATGTACAGGCTTTGAGCCCCGCTAGTGACTTCATATCAGTCATTGTACTTCTAACTCCAGAATTTCTATTAAAAATAGCATCATTCTCTGTATTGAAATTTGATATTTGTGACATTGTCATCATACATTCATTTTGTTGTTATTCAGTCACTAAATCATGTCTGACTCTCTGTGACCCCATGAACTGTAGCACGCCAGGCTTCCCTGTCCTTCACTATCTCTTGGAGTTCACTCAAGCTTATGTTCATTGAGTCGGTGATACCATCCAACCATCTCCCCCTCTGTCGCCCCATTCTCTTTCTGCCCTCAATCTTTCTCAGAATCAGGGTCTTTTCCAATGAGTCGGCTCTTCGCATCAGGTGGCTAAAGTATTGGAGCTTCAGCTTCAGCATCAGTCCTTCCAGTGAATACTCAAGGTTGATTTCCTTTAGGATTGACTAGTTTGATCACCTTGCAGTCCAAGGGACTTTCAAGAGTCTTCTCCAGCACCATAATTTGAGAGCATAAATTCTTTGGCGCTCAGCCTTCTTGATGGTCTGATTTTCATATCTCTACATGACTACTTGAAAAACCATAGCTTTGACTAGATGGACCTTTGTCAGCAAAGTGATGTTTCTGCTTTTTAATGTGCTGTCTAGGTTTGTCATAGCTTTCCTTCCAAGGAGCAAGTGGCTTTTAGTTTCATGACTGCAGTCACCATCCTCAGTGATTTTGGAGCCCAAGAAAATCAAATGTGTCACTGTTTGCACTTTCCCCCCATCCTTTTGCCATGAAGTGATGGGACTGGATGCCATGATCTTAGTTTTTTTAATTTTAAGCCAACCTTTTCACTCTCCCCTTTCACCTTCATCAAGAGGCTCTTTAGTTCCTCTTTACACTCTGCCATTAGAGTAGTATCATGTGCATATCTGAGGTTATTGATACTTCTCTCGGCATTAATTCCTGGCATTAATTAATTAAGTAGTTAAGTCTTAATTCCAGGTTGTGACTCATCTAAGCCGTCATTTCTCATGATGTACTCTGCATATAAGTTAAGCAGAGTGTTAGTTGCTAAGTTGTGTCTGACTGTTTGTGACCCCATGGACTGTAGCCTGCCAGGCTCCTTTGTCCATGGGATTTCCCAGGCAAAAATACTGGAGTGGATAGCCATTCCTTTCTCTAGGGGATCTTTGTGACCCAGGGATTGAACCTGGGTCTCTTGCATCGCAGGCAGATTCTTTACTGAGCCACAGGGGTATCTTAAGTTAAATAAGCAGAGTGACAGTGTACAGCCTTGATGTACTCATTTCCTGATTTTGAACCAGTCCATTGTTCCATGTCAGGTTCTAACTTGCTTCTTGGCCTGCATACAGGTTTCTCAGGAGACAGGTAACGTGGTCTGATATTCCCATCTCTTTAAGAATTTTCCAGTTTGTTGTGATCCATACAGTTAAAGGCTTTAGTGTAGTCAGTGAAGCAGAAGTAGATTTTTTTTTTTTTAAATTTCCTCACATCCAGTGAATGTTGGCAATCTGATCTCTCGTTCCTTTGCCTTTTCTAAATCTAGCTTGTACGTCTAGACGTTCTTGATTCACATACTGTCGAAGCCTAGCTTGAAGGATTTTGAGCATTAATCTTGCTAGCATGTGAAATGAGCACAATTGTATGGTAATGTGAACAGTGTTTGGCATTGCCCTTCTTTGGGATTGGAATGAAAACTGACATTTTCCAGTCCCGTGGCCACTGCTGAGTGTTCCAAATTTGCTGACACATTGAGTGCAGCACTTTAAAAGCATCATCTTTTAGGATTTGAAATGGTTTAGCTGGAATTCCATCACTTCTGCTCTTTGTTCATGGTAATGATTCCTAAAGCCCACTCCAGCAATCATTCACACTCCAGGATGTCTGGCTCTAGGTGAGTGACATCACCCTTGTGTTTATCCAGGTCATTAGGACCTTTTTTTGTATAGTTCTTCTGTGTATTCTTGCCACCTCTTCTTTTCTGCTTCTTTTAGGTCCTTGATGTTTCTGTCCTTTATTGCATGAAATGTTTGCTTGGTATCTCTGGTTTTCTTGAAGGGATCTCTAGTCTTTTCTGTATTGTTTTCCTCTTATTTCCTTGTACTGTTCACTTAAGAAGGCTTTCTTTTCTCTCCTTGCTATTCTCTGGAATTCTGCGTTCAGTTGGGTATATCTTCACCTTTCTCCCTTAACTTTTTGCTTCTCTTCTTTCCTTAGCTATTTGTAAGGCTTCCACAGACAACCACTTTGCCTTTTTGCATTTCTTTTTCTTGGGGATGGTTTTGATCACAGCCTCCTGTACAGTGTGATGAACCTCCGTCCATAGTTCTTCAGTCACTCTGTCTGCCGGATCTAATCTCTTGGATCTGTTTGTCACTTCCACTGTATAATCATAAGGGGTTTGATTTAGGTCGTACCTGAATGGTCTAGTGGTTTTCCCTACTTTCTTCAGTTTAAGTCTGAATTTGGCAATAAGGAGCTCATGATCTGAGCCACAGTCAGCTCCAGGTCTTGTTTTTGCTGATTGTATGGAGCTTGTCTGTCTTTGACTGGAAAGAATGTAATCAATCTGATTTTGGTATTGACCATCTGGTGATGTCCATGTGTAGAGTAGTCTGTTAGGTTATTGAAAGAGGGTGTTTGCTGTGACCAGTGCATTCTCTTGACAAAATTCCCTAGCCTTTGCCCTGCTTCATTTTGTACTTCAGGGCCAAACGCGGTGTCTCTTCCTGCTTTTGCATTTCAATCCCCTGTGATGAAAAGGACATCTTTTTTTGGTATTTGTTTTAGAAGGTCTTGTAGGTTTTCATAGAACCACTCAACTTTAGCTTCTTTGACGTTAGTGGCTGAGGCTTAGACTTGGATTACTGTGATATTGAATGCTTTGCCTTGAAAATGAACTGAGTCCATTCTGTTGTTTCTGAGATTGCACCCAAGTACTACATTTCAGACTCTCTTGTTGACTATGAGGGCTACTCCATTTCTTGCAAGGAATTCTTGCCCACAGTCGTAGATATAATGATCATCTGAGTTAAATTCGCCCATTCCCGTCCATTTTAGTTCATTGATTCCTAAAATGTCGATGTTCACTGTTACCATCTCCTACTTAACTGTGTCCAATTTACCTTGACCTAACATTTCGGATTCCCATGCAATATTCTTCTTTATAACATTGGACTTTGCTTTCACCACCAGATGCATCCACAACTGAGTGTCATTTCTGCTTTGACCCAGCCTCTTCCTTCTTTCTGGGTCTGTTTATCCATTCTTCCCCAGTATCACATCAGACACCTGACCTGGGGGCCTCATCTTCTGGTGTCATACTTTTTGCCTTTTCATACTGTCTGTGGAGTTCTCGAGGCAGGAATACAGGAGTAGTTTGCCATTCCCTTCTCCAGTGGACCACATCCATTCCTTTACTTCTTTAATTATGATATCCTTTAGTTTTTTGAACATATTAGAAATGGCTCCTTTGGAGTTTTTGGCTATTAAATCCAATGTCTTGTGGCTTTCACAGGAAGTTGTCTGCTTTTTTTCCACCCCTGGTGTATGGGTTATACTTCCCTGTTTCTTTGCACAGTTGTAGTTTCTGGTTGGAAACTGGACATTTTATATAGTATTGTAGTGACTCTGGGTACTAGTGTCCTCCTTTTCCCAGGGTTTGTTATTATTATTTGCTTATTTGTTTAATGACTGAGTGAATTAATTTAGTGAACTGTTTCGCTCTGACTGTGTTAAGCATCTGTTTGTGTTCCTGGGGGGTGCAGACTTGTATATGTCCACATGTACCCTGGGATGACTGTGTTTTCGACAGGGCCCTCTTCCCCTCTTTCCTTGACCACATCCAGATGTTAAACTCTACAACTTTCCAGCTGACTGCTCAGTTGATTTCAACAATGCCCTAGGATATAAATTGCTTCTCCACCTGATTTTTTTTTTTAATGAGCTCACTTGAAGGCATAGATTTTTAGGTCACAGCTTGAAGTTTGTTTTGTGACCACGGCGGGGATCATCCCAGCTGTTAAGAAAAACCTGATTCTCCTTATTCTTTCCTGCAAGCTAGCTGGTTTACACTTCAGCCTGTGTCTGACTCCTCTTATTTGTCTTTCACCACAGGCTTCCTGGTTTTGAGATTGCGCTTAGGTTTGGACTTAAGACACCATTACAGATGAAGTTGGTTTAGGGGGGAAGAGATCCTTAAGACCTGCTTTACCTCCCTGTCAGAATCTCTTGCTGAGCTCTGATACTGAGAAGGAATGGCAGCGGTGTGCTCTTTTTCTCTGTGTGACACTCCCAGTTTAGTAACTGAGCCCTCATTGGAAGAGTGTACAGTAGCCTCAAGTCTTGTCTTACCTTTTCTGTTGCAGGATCCCAGCTTTATAAAGTAGCTGGTTGCAGGGCAGTCTGGGTCCTAGTGTTTTCAACATGCAGCAGCAGCAGAGGTGCTCTTTACTGTGAATGGCAGTTGGGTGGAGGAGGGGCGCCTTCACATATTGGTTGCACTTACCTGGAACTTAGCTACAGCATCAGGTAGCTTTGGGAGGATAAGAAGTGCTAATGTCCTGTCCCTCTTAGGCAGATGCTCTCTGAGTGGTAACTGTGTTTAGGGAGCACCCTGTTGTTCTTGGCAGTGCCAGCCTGGAGTAGAGTTCCAGTCTCACTGAGCTGAGAAGAAGAAGACTTAGAAGAAGAAGCAGCTGAGAAGAAGAGACGGGGCAGATTTTGGTTCCAATACCACATAGTATTGTTTTTCTTCTTGAGCCTTAGTAGATTTTCTTCAGTGAGTGTTTCTTCATTTCTCTTGTGCTCTTAGTATCATTTCCAGATACTTCAAATGGTTCATTTTAAATAATTTTCAGCAGTTTTGCTGGGGATTGAGGTCATAGAGCTCCTTACACTGTCAGTCTGGAAGTAGAACACGGAGAAAACTTGAAAATATAAGTCAAATCCACAGCCTTTCCTGTCTCTAAAACTCTGGTTCTCTTCATTTATTTTACAAAGCAAGCCAAAACTAGGGAGGTTCAACAGTGAGGGTCATATGTATACCTGTGACTGATTCATGTTGATGTTTGGCAGAAACCAGCACAATTCTGTAAAGCAATTATCCTTCAATTAAAAAATAAATAACTTAAAAAAAAAAAAAAGCCAAAACTGTTCTAGTGGCCTGTGATGAATCCTTCCAAGATCCTGAACCCCCACTCTGACCTTATCTGAAATTGTTCTTCTCCTTGCTTATTCTGTTCCAGCCACTCTGAATTTGCTGTTCTTCAACCATTTTAGGCAGTTTTCCTTTTTGGGGTTTCTCTACTGATTTTTTTCTTGCCTTTTCTGTTCTTTTCTCAGATATCAGTTCAGTTCAGTTCAGTTGCTCAGTCATGTCAGACTCTTTGCGACCCCATGGACTGCAGCACGCCAGGCCTCCCTATCCAGCACCAACTCCTGGAGCTTGCTGAAACCCATGTCCATTGAGTCTGTGATGCCATCAAACCATCTCATCCTCTGTCATCCCCTTCTCCTCCTGCCCTCAATCTTTCCCAGCATCAGGGTCTTTTCCAGTGATTCAGTTCTTTGCATCAGGTGGCCAAAGTATTGGAGCTTCAGATTCAGCATCAGTGCTTCCAATGAATATTCAGGGTTGATTTCCTTTAGGATTGACTGGTTGGATCTCCTTGCAGTCCAAGGGACTGTCAAGAGTCTTCTCCAACTCCACAGTTCAAAAGCATCACAGTTCTTTAGCACTCAGCTTTCTTTGTGGTCCAACTCTCACATCCATACATGATCACTGGAAAAACCATAGCTTTGACTACACAGACCTTTGTTGGCAAAGTAATGTGTCTGCTTATGTCTCTGCTTTTTAATATCCTGTCTAGGTTGGTCATAGCTTTTCTTCCAAGGAGCAAGTATCTTTTGATTTCATGGCAGCAGTCACCATCTGCAGTGATTTTGGAGCCCAAGAAAGTAAAGTCTGTCACTGTTTCTCCATCTGTTTGCCATGGAGTGATGGCACCTGATGCCATGATCTTAATTTTTTGAATGTTGAGTTTCAAGCCAGCTTTTTCAATGCATGGCTTATTCAGGTTCCTCCATTAAATATTACCTTCTTAATGAAATCTAGTCCAATTGGCTCATTTCCATTGCATCCTGACTTTGGTACCTTCTATTAATTTGAGCAAACTGGGAGATAGAGAAGGACAGGGAAGCCTGGTGTGCTGCAGTCCATGGGGTTGCAAAGAGTCAGATACAGCTTAGCGATTGAACATACACACACACAGCATTATCACCTTTTATCATACTTAATATACTGACTTATTATGACTTTTGTTTCGGGTTTGAATTGGGCCAGGAAACCAAGGTGGAAATATTTGCCCTTTAGGGTCACTAAAGTATCTCAAGGACTTAGACTAGAATTTGAAACAAGAGCTTAATAACTGTTTATTGAATCACTAAGGGAGTGAAGGATACAATGAACTTTTAGGTGGCAAAAACTTTCACTGGTCAGCCATCTGACTTTCTTAATAAAGTGAAAATCTTTTTACCTAGAGAGAATCATAGGTAATGTTATTGGTATACTGGATACAGTTAGAACAACCAGTTAGTTTTCTTGTAAGAAAGCTTAAATATGCCTTAAAAAAAGATAAGCTCTCACCCCCTCAAAAAGACTAATCATCATTAAGTTCTGCCTACCATACTTTCCATAGTAGAACTCTTTACCAGATTGGCTTGAATTAGATACTTTTGCTTGAACTATTTTAAATATGTTTGAAAACTTTTATTTAAAGGAAAGTTTTAGCAAACTTTTTTTCTTTAAAACTGACTTATCATAAAGTGATCATCTTCAAATTTTTTATACATGTAAGTTTTCATAGTGTTAGGTTTTTGAAAACATACTTGTTTGCAAAGGTTACATTTCTTTATGGCTTTGATTTAGATAGTTTGTCATCTTTATTGTCTTTATGTAGCTGATAAATTGGTAGATTTTATTGAACAACTTCCCCAAATTAACAATCACATTGCTCTAACTATGCAAATGAATACTGCATGCAAGTTAGAAATTATTTTTTAGTAGTGTTACGTCATAAGAAAATAGAAAAACCTTTGCCTTTTTCAGTGATACATTCAGAGAAGTGTATTACTATGTCTGCTGTGTATTTGCTGCATGAAGACTTATAGAGATTGGCTCAGTTTTGTTCAGTGACTCTTCAAATATGTGCTTACACGTTTATGGATGAATGAGGAGGTACTTTCCTTCAGCTCCCTTCCTTCCTCCATCCTTTCTTGTTTTCCTTCTATTTGACACATATTTCTTAAGTGTTTGCTCTCTGCCAAGAATTCTTCTAGGATTTTTGGATACGCTAGCAAGCAAAGCAGTCTCTGTCCTCATGGAGTTTGCTTTCTGTTGGATAAACATTGTTTGTCTCCTTCCAGCCTTATCTGTCCCTTCTGCAGAAACTGCTTAGGGGACGTCACATATTATGTGAAATGACTTTTTGCTGATGAGCGCAGGGAGTTCCCTGACAGTCCAGTGGTTAGCACTCATTGCTTTCACTGCCGTTACCCAGGTTCAGTCCCTGGCTGGGGAACTAAGATCCCACAAGCTTCACAGTGCTGCCAAAAAGGAAGAGAATATGAAGTACAGATAAGTTGCTGAATAAAGAACAAATTGGTGTGGAAGTAGAGAGCAATTCCACATAATTGATTTTTTTGTATAACTGCAGCTTAACCTTTTATGAAAGAGACTTTAAATTCTTAGGTAGATATTTTTCTGTAAAAAAATATCTAAATGCAATGTTTATTTCTATGAGAAAATAAGCTTTCCTAATTTTGGTGGAGGCAGTCTTGAGTTCTTTTGTAAATGTACATTCATGGTATATGTTATTGATACTTTGGTATTTAATCTAAAAAGGGGAAGAAGTACTGCCACTGAAACTCAGTTGACTTACCTTGCTCTTTCACTTAGCAAACTGTTCATAGCTACCATTCAATCTGCTTTTGCCTTTGTGTAGTTTATATATGCTTTATGAAGTATATGCCTAATACAGAAACAATGAACAAGTTAGAATATTGTTTCCTATTTTTGAAGAGGATGGTCAGTCAAAACTGATGTATAACAAATAATTCATTCCTTCTTTTATTCATATTTCATTCATCAAATGCTTGAGTGCTGTTTGTCTGCGGCCATGTGTAGCTGCTTGGTACGTGTGACACACCAGTTAACTTCTCTCCTGAAGCTTGCGTTCTACTGAGAATAGACTGATTGTTAAAGAAACAAGAATTTATAGTTATGAAACATTGACTAAGTAAAATGTAAGCTGTGTGGTATTGTACTTGTATTTATTATAGGTTTTTAAAAAATATTAGTTTATAGTTCTGTGTATATATTGAATGTAAGGTTTTAATGGAAGCTTAAGGTGCTGTTCTTGTTTTTTTTTTTTCTTTTCTTTTGTATTGGGATATAGCCAGTTAACAAACAGTGTTATGATACCTTCAGGTGAACAGTGAAGGGACTCAACCATACATAAAAACAGTGTTATGATACCTTCAGGTGAACAGTGAAGGGACTCAACCATACATATGCATGTATCCAGTCTCCCCCAAACTTCCCTCCCGTCCAGGCTGCCACATGACACTGAGCAGAGTTCCTTGTCCTGTGCAGTAGGTCCTCACTGTTTGTCCACTTTAAATGTAGCAGAGTGTACATGACTACCCCAAACTCCCTAACCGTCCCTTCCCTCCAGCCCTCCCACTGGCAACCACAGGTTTGTCCTCTTGAGTCTGTGAGTCTCTTTCTGAAAGTTCAATTAAGATGCTGTTCTAGTTACCATTCAAAATGTGTGTGTCTGAGGAAACCAGATCTGAAAGAGACACATGCACCCCAATGTTCATTGCAGCACTGTTTATAATAGCCAGGACATGGAAGCAACCTAGATGCCCATCAGCAGATGAATGGATAAGGAAGCTGTGGTACATATACACCGTGGAATATTACTCAGCCGTTAAAAATAATTCATTCGAACCAGTCCTAATGAGATGGATGAAACTGGAGCCCCTTATACAGAGTGAAGTAAGCCAGAAAGATAAAGAACATTACAGCATACTAACGCATATATATGGAATTTAGAAAGATGGTAATGATAACCCTATATGCAAAACAGAAAAAGAGACACAGAAATACAGAACAGACTGTTGAACTCTGTGGGAGAATGTGAGGGTGGGATATTTCAAAAGAACAGCGTGTATACTATCTATGGTGAAACAGATCCCCAGCCCAGGTGGGATGCATGAGACAAGTGCTCGGGCCTGGTGCACTGGGAAGACCCAGAGGAATCGGGTGGAGAGGGAGGTGGGAGGGGGGATCGGGATGGGGAATACGTGTAAATCTATGGCTGATTCATATCAATGTATGACAAAACCCACTGAAATGTTGTGAAGTAATTAGCCTCCAACTAATAAAAAATTAAAAAAAAAACCAAAATGTGTGTGTATACGTCATATCTATAAGTAGTTTTTCTATTATGTGTAATGATAATGTACATTCCTGTATAATGTATTCAGGAATGTAATTTCTATGTGACTATTCAGTGGACTTGTATTACACACACATTTAACTTACCACAAATTTACTACCAGATTGAAAGAAAACTGGAGCATTAATTAATTTAAATAAAGAAATGAAATACTTCTTTAAAAAGTGCTGTGTATTATATACTGCATTTGTGTGTATAGTGTATATTTTAATTTTTTAATAAAATATATGTAACATAAAGAGCTATACAGAAAAGAGGTTAATGATCCAGATAACCATGATGCTGTGATCACTCACCTAGAGCCAGACATCCTGGAGTGTGAAGTCAAGTGGGTGTTAGGAAGCATCATTATGAACAAAGCATCATTATGAAGATGATGGAATTCTAGCTGAGCTATTTTAAATCCTAAAAGTTGATGCTGTGAAAGTGCTGCACTCAGTATGCCAAGAAATTTGGAAAACTTAGCAGTGGCCACCGGACTGGAAAAGGTCAGTTTTCATTCCAGTCCCAAAGAAAGGCAATGCCAAAGAATGTTCAAATTCTTTGAGTGCACAATTGCACTCATCTCACATGCTAGCAAAGTAATGCTCAAAATTCTCCAAGCTAGGCTTCAACAGTACGTTAACTGAGAACTTCCAGATGTTCAAGCTGGATTTGGAAATGGCAGAGGAACCAGAGATCAAATTGCTAGCATCCTTTGGATCATAAAAAAAGCAAGAGAATTTCAGAAAAATATCTACTTCTGCATCATTGACTACACTAAAGCCTTTGACTGTGTGGATCACAACAAACTGTGGAAAATTCTTAAAGAGATGGAAATACCAGACCACCATACCTGCCTCCTGAGAAATCTGTATGCAGGTCAAGAAGCAACAGTAAGAACCAGACATGGAACAACAGACTGGCTCCAAATTGGGAAAGGAGTAGGTCAGGGCTGTATATTGTTAACTTGCTTATTTAACTTATGTGCAGAGTACATCATATGAAATGCCGGACTGGATGAAGCACAAGCTGGAATCAAGATTGCAGAGAGAAATCAATAACTTCAGATACGCAGTTGACACCACCCTTATGGCAGAAAGTGAAGAGGAACTGAAGAGTCTCTTGATAAAAGTCAAAGAGGAGAGAGAAAAGGCTGGCTTAAAACAACATTCAGACAACAAAGTTCATGGCATGTGGTTCCACCAGTTCCTGGCACATAGATGAGGAGCCAGTGGAAACAGTGAGAGACTCTATTTTTCTGGGCTCCAAAATCACTGCAGATGTTGACTGCAGCCATGAAATTGAAAGACGCTTGCTCCTTGGAAGAAAAGCTATGATCAACCTAGACAGCATGTTAAAGAAGCAGAGACATTCCTTTACCGACAAAGGTCCATGTAGTCAAAGCTGTGGTTTTTCTAGTAATCATGTATGGATGTGAGAGTTGGACCATAAAGAAATCTGAGCGCCAGAGAATTGATGTTTTGAACTGTGGTTTGGAGAAGACTCTTGAGAGGCCCTTGGACTGCAAGGAAATCCAACCAGTCAATCCTAAAGGAAATCAGTCTTGAATATTCATTGGAAGGAATGATACTTTGAAGCTCCAATACTTTGGCCACCTGATGCAAAGAACTGAGTCATTGGAAAAGATCCTGATGCTGGGAAAGATGGAAGACAGGAGGAGAAGGGGATGACAGAGGATGAGACAGTTGGATGACATCACCAACTAGATGGATGTGAGTTTGAGTAAGCTCCGGGAGTTGGTGATGAACAGGGAAGCCTGGCATGCTGCAGTCCATGGGGTCACAAAGAGTCGGACTTAACTGAGCAACTGAACTGAACTGAACATAAAGCTTGCCACTTTACGTATTTTTGAGTATACAATTCAGTGGTATTAAGTACATTCACAATGTTATTTTACCATCAACACTTTCTATTTCTAAATTTTTTTGTCTTCTCAAACCAAAACTCTGTACTTCCTATTCTCTCTTCTCCTCCCAGCCTCTGTTCTACTTTCTGTGTCAATAAATTGCCTATTTTAGATACCCCCTGTCAGTGAAATCGAACTATTTTTGTTTTTGTTTCTGGCTTATTTTACTTAGCATAATGTTTTTAAAGTTCATCCACATTGTGCATGCTCAGTCACTTTAGTCGTGTCTGACTCTTATCAATGGACTAGAGCCCACCACGCTCCTCTGTCCATGAGATTTTCCAAGCAAGACTACTGGAGTGGGTTGCCATGCCTTCCTCCAGGGAATCTTCCGGTCAAGGGATTGAACCCACGTCTTCTGCTTTGCAGGAGCATTCTTTAGCTACTGAGCCACCTGGGAAGCCCTATCCACATTGTAGCATGTCAGAATTTCACTCCTTTTATGACTGAATGACATTATATTGTATGTACAGACTACATTTTGTTTATCCTTTTATCTGTTAATGGATAGTTGGGTTGTCTGTGAATAATTCTTCTATGAATATTTGTGTGCAAGTATCTGTTCAGGTCCCTCCTTTAATTCTCTTGGTATAGCCCAAAAGTAGAATTGCTGGATCAGATGCTAATTTCATGTTTTACTTTTTGAGGAGCCACTAAACTATTTTCCATAGCGGCTTTAGTTCTTGACATTTTGTAGTGCATCTTACATAGATCTTTTGAAAATGGTCTTAAGTATAAAACCATGTATGTGGCACGTTATGAGTGATAAGGAACTTTTGACCATGATTTTGGGTATATTGTACAAAATAAATATTTTGTACACTTACTACATGGGAGTCTTTGATGATACAGGAGCATTTTTATGTATGTTAAATATATACTGTGTTGTGATAGCAGTTTCAGGTAATATAGGGGACAAGAACTCAGATAATAAAGTAGAGATTTCCTGTAGAACTTAACTTTTTGAGACAGTAATGTCATTTTTACTTTCAGGACATTTACAGTATATACTGAAGAGAATGTGGCTGCGCCTTCAGTTAATCATAGCTTTGGTAATCCTTACCATTTTGGAAAGGACATGGACTTTGAAGCTTACAGTCTTACTTTTGCATTGTCTTTAACACCCCTCATTT